>NC_136507.1:41496742-41749242 GCF_053919585.1 Euprymna scolopes
AGTTTTGGCGGTGCCTAAACTATGGAAAAGCAGAAGCGACTCAATGATTTTTTAAACCCTTTGTTTATCTTCTTCAAACTTTTTTTTTTTTGTCTTACGCAGTTAGTTTTTAATGCGGTTTACAAAAACATAAGCACAAAACATTTTTATGTTTTCGTTCTTTTTCTTTTTATTTATTTATTTATTTATTTTATTTATTTTCTTTTATTTTATTTTATTTTTTGCGGGAGGGGATTCAATTATAGAACTTGTGGCTTAACAGGTGCTTCTTCTGTAGTTTAATTATCGGTTTTTTCCGTAAGTAACGAACTGACATTTACCGATTAGAATACATTTTAACATTTTTGAATTTTGCTGCTTTCTGTTTACATTGGGGGAGGAGGCGGGGTGGTGTTGGGGCGCGCGCGCAATGATTTTTTTGTGATTCGATTCTTTATATTTTACGCGTTTTGCGATAAAAATCTCAATTTCAACTGTTGTCACTAACGTCGTTCTTCCACCGAACGCGCCATCTAATTTCTAAAACTCACTATGTCTGTCTGTCTCCATATTTTCAAACTCTATCTCTCCCGAAACTAAAAGTTGCAGAGTGACGCTAGAAGCCTCAAGTTATTGGATTTTCTTATGGACCGTTTTTTATGGGTCTTTAGTCGGTTAAAATAGTTTTAAATGGTCAAAAAGCGGTCAAAATTTAAAAACATCGTTATAAATTTTGTATATTTATCTTAGTTTAGTTTTAATCAGTTCGTATGCGTGTCATGTTGGTATAGTGGTAACGTCACCAGCTTTGAATGCTACAGTTTTGCTTGCGGTTTCGATTCTAGCTGATGACACTCAAATATTTTTTTTTTTACTTTTTAAATAACGACTCTATAATAATACGAAATCTGGACAAATTAAAATATCATATTTAAGCGTATTTTACCACCGGGCAAAGCCCCCCCCCCAATACACACAAACACACACACACACACATATATATATATATATATATATATATATATATATATATATAAGAAACGGTCTCTGTGTGTGTCTGAGTTCTCTATGGACTCAGAAACAGCCCGGCCGATTTTTTTAAATTTCATACGAAGGTACTTGGTGTGTCTGTGAGTGTTCCTACGTAGGTTTTGTATCGAAATACGTCTGATAAGTATCAAAAATCGATAATCGAAAAAAAAAAGTTGATTAAAGAAAGAAATCCGATTTTGACCAAAATTAACACTTTAGTTACAACCTGACATCACAAGTGCATTTGAGAAGTTTTATCACCGCACAAGCAGAAAGGCTCAGCATATAAAATTAAATGTAAATTCTTTTATAAGACGGAGGCGCGTTCTAAGTGAATGTTTCTTTTTAGAGCATAATTGAACCATGATACTTGACGGTAAATTTTTATTTTAACTGGAACTCAACACTCGCGAGCAAATTGACGACTTTATAGGTTTTCAGGTATGCTGAAACCGAATATCACATTCAAATTTGAGGCAGACAGAGTAGTATTCTGGATATTAAAACATTTTTACAATGTGTTATTTAATGAATTTAGGTAACCGTCAACATTCTTAACATGGGGAGGGGGGTGTTTTGTAACGTGCATGTGCATTAGTACTCATTCAGTTGGGAAAAACATGTCCGCCAGTGAAAACTTAAAGGATTGCATTGGATAATAAAGGTCTTAATATCCAGAAAACTATTTGTCTGACCTACATTAAACTACAAATTAATTTTTTTCTTGGCAAACCTTGTTAAACAAAACGTCCTGAAGCTTACATCATTCGTAGGCATTTATGCTGATGACACTACTATCTATGGTAGCACATCTAAGACCGTAAATAACCAAGTTCTCTCCTATTCTCTCTCCTCTGATCTTGAGCACGTGGTACAATGGGAAAAGAAGTGGCTTGTTACTTTTAATGCATCTAAAACCAAGCTTTTATCTTTACATCATCAACGCCTTGATGCCCATCTGGCATCAATTAAAATGAATGGCTCTCGTCTTGGGGAGGCCTCATGTTTTGACAAGCTTCTGGGATTGACATTTACTCCTGATCTGAAATGGAATACATACATTAAATCTGTTGCTAAGGCCGCTGGAAAAATGGTGGGATCCTTCTATCGATCCAGTAGATATCTCACTACTGATACAATTCTCTATCTATATAAGAGCCAGGTACGTACAAGGATGGAGTACTGCTGCCACATCTGGGCAGGAGCTTCTAGAAAGGACTTATCCTGCCTTGATAGAGTTCAAATAGACTTCGTAGCCTCATAGGGGATGACCTTTTCTCTTCCCTGCAACCTCTTTCTCACAGAAGAGATATTGCGAGTTTGTCTCTGCTTTATCGTTATTTTCATGGCAGGTGCTCGACTGAGCTCCAATCTACGGTCCCCTCTCACCAAACTTTCACAGGAAACACTCGTCTAGCAGAAAACACTATCAATAATTTCCCCCACTCTTTATCTGTGCTTAAACCTAAACGTAGATTCCATGACACAAAGCTTCTTTCTTAGAACTGCACGCCTATGGAACTGACTTCCGTTTTTCCTGCTTTCCGGCTGACTACAATATGGTTGTCTTCAAGTCTAATGTAAACAAGGTTTTGATAAGCCGTTCCATATAAGTTAACAAATGTACCGAATTTCCATTACTAACGATTACTTTATGGTCCAATTGTCTACTGTACACTCTTTAACTCTTATCCCCGAGTGGCCTCTTGGTCTTGATGCTTTTGTAAAAAAAAAGCTATGTACAAAATTAAGCTTAGTTTGTGGATTTTAAGCACTCGAACTGACTTGTACGCATCAGTGCATCCAGGAAATAGACAGTTACCTGTAATCGGATGAAAAGGTTACTGACGTCCGCACTTATGAATAACATATACGCTTATGAGGTCAGTCTGGATGAACAGGTAATGTTATAGCGAAATAGTTTTTGTATTCAATTGTGAAATGAGTTCAAGCAGTTTGCTGCTTATTCAATAGAAAGATCAGTTTTTTTACTTTGTTTTTGCTTTTTTTTTCTTTTTTTCCCTCCCTTACATAAAAGAAAAATATAAATATTACCATCGTTCTGTAAGAGTTCGGAGTTTGGTCACCGATATCACTTCTGACATCACGAGGACAAAGAAGAGTTCAAAGTAATTTTAGCCAACAGGAATACTCAATCTATACGTCTGACATCTCGATCGTATAACCCTGTTTTATTTTTTTATTTATTTCGTTTTACATCGGCAATCTTTAGTTTCTATTTCGTTTTACTGACGCAATCCTCTCCTTGTATGAGAGCCAGATACGTCCTAAAATGGAGCACTGCTGCCACATCTGGGAAGGAGCTTCTCAGACCACCCTATCCCATCTTAAGAGTGTTACATGTATGTCTGGTTGGTGATTATCTAGCTATATAAAATGGACAGTTATTTCATTTATAAATGAATACGAGACACTTTGTTTATTTTACTATATACACTTCAAGAAAATGACGGCAGTGGGGTTAGTGTCAGAGGGTGGGTCGCAACTGTATCTATCTGCGTCGCACTTCTGTCCGTCTGACTGTTGCTTTGTTTCGCTCTCCTCTTTTTATTGGTATCATTTCGACCTGTTAACCTATTTTCTCGCCAGCTTGTTTATTGCACTTTTGCTGGTTTTTGATCTGACCCATGACCGATTGACGTCATGGATACAGATCGCTCCGCATCCCGGGATTTCCATTGTTTATTTTTGTTTGCCTGGATATAGCTTAGGTCACCTTTCCTGGGACCGACACATTGTTCTTTCGATCACCCGGGATTTCCATTGTTTGCCTGGACACAGTGGTTGCCCGCACCTCTCCTTAACAAGGGTTCAAAACCGGCATCGAAACCTAGTAGATGATGCCCTTTTCTCTTCCCTGTAACTTCTTTCCCACAGAAGAGACGTTGCGAGCCTGTCCCTGTTCTATCATTACTTTCATGGTAAGTGCTCGTCTGAGCTTCAATCTATGGTTCCCCCTTGCCAAACTTTCACAAAGAACACTTGTCTACCTACAACCACTATCAACAATTTTCCACACTCTTTATCTCTGCTTAAATCTAAACACATATTCAATGAAATAAGATTTATTTCTAGAACTGTTCACCTGTGGAACTCTGTTCCACTAGCCTCCTTTCCATCTGACTAAAACATTGTCATCTTCAAGTCTAATATAAATAAGTTTTTTTAGCCATCTCCTTAAATAATATCCAATTTTCATCTGTAGCGAGTACTACACTGTGACCACTGTACACTCATTTAACCCTTATCCTCGAGTGACCTTCAGGCCTTGATAAGTGATAACTCCCTTGTAAGAAGAAAAATCGAGAAGTTCTCAAATCAACGGACGCCATATTGAAGCTAACACATGATTCCTTTATGCAATACATTCGATAATTCATTTAAAGTTCTCCTGACATCTGAAAGTTTTGGTATAAAAATGAAGAACATTGATTTTGTGCGATTGACCAGTTAACTATATTTTACTTTTTTGTTTCCTGGTTTAGCCGGATTCTAATAATTCATCTGGTCTGGTGAAGTTTATGGTCCCCCCGTGCCAAAGTTTCACAAACGCTCGTCTAGCAGAAAACACTATCAATAATTTCCCCCACTCTTTATCTGTGCCTAAACCTAAACGTAGATTTCATGAGACAAAGCTTTTCTTAGAATTGCACGCCTGTGGAATTGTTTTCCTGCTTTCCAGCTGACTACAATATGGTTGTCTTCAAGTCTAATGTAAACAAGTTTTTGGTAAGCCGTTCCATATAAGTTAACAAATTTACCGAATTTCCATTACTAACGATTACTTTATGGTCCAATTGTCTACTGTACACTCTTTTACTCTTATCCTCGAGTGGCCTCTTGGTCTTGCTGCCTTTGTAAAAAAAAAAAAAAAAGCTATGTACAAAATTAAGCTTAGTTTGTGGATTTTAAGCACTTGATCAGAATTGTATGCATCAGTGCATCCAGGAAATAGACAGTTACCTGTAATCGGATGAAAAGGTTACTGACGTCCGCACTTATAAATCACATAATTTCTACTGTACACTCTTTAACCCTTATCCTCGAGTGACCTCTTGGTCTTGATAAGTGGTGATGTGCATGTAAAAAAAAAAAAAAGTATCTTAGTACTGTTATTTGAGGTAGCATCACTAACAGAAGTTGCGTCATTCCTCATATCAGCCAACGTGTTAGGTATGCCAAAGTGGTATGATTTGGTCTTCGAATACTATGCTATGTTACAGGGTTTCCCAAAGTCTGTTCCATGGAGCCCTGGTGCTCCATGGATGAGGTTGAAGGGCTCAAGAAACCCTTTCTTAAAGAGGACCAAATGCTTTATATAGAAAAATTGAATGGTTGCAGACATTTAATTATTGATCTTTCTTTTTTTACTGGAAATAGATATGATACATAACTACAGATGCAAAGAGTTTAAAGATGGTTTATAAAAAAATAAATTAACAAAAAAATGCAACAATTTTTGATTAATCAAAAACAAAAAATGTTTGTAAACACGAAAATACAGTAAAATCACAGACAGTAACAACTAATGAACAAGTGTAAGTTAAAATTTGAAATTAATGTTTTTCATATTTATTTTAGAAATTATCTTGTTAGTGTTCCATGAAAAACCTTTGCCATTCTCTGGAGCTCCATTGTGTCTCGAAGTTTGGGAAACCCTGCTATATTGAATACTAGCAGGGGTGCCCGGCGTTGCTCGGGTGTTTGGAGGTGTATGCTGTGCAAAAAAAGCAAAAAAACAAAAAAAAATGGTTAATTTTTTAAAACTTTGACCCCTATTATGACCCCTTAAAATTTATAGTTTCGGGCTCAAATTACTTTATTAAGTTAGATCCAGGTTCAAGGAACCTATATCTAAAATTTCAAGTGTCTAGACCCAAAATTTTCGGAGGAGTTTGGTAGAGTTCTTAAAGGTCAAATCGTTGAAATTTGACCCCTTAACAGCCAAATTTCTGACTGACACCCGTCACATCGATTTTCCCAAATCTCAGTACCCGGTATTTCAAATTTCGAGTCTATAGACTAAAAATTGACAGAGTTATTGCGTAGGGAAATGTACACAGACACACAGACAGACAGACAGACACGTTCACTTTTATAGATATATAGATTTGATCAGGATTTACTTCTACGGTAGAGTATCTTAATGTCAGGATATCCTACCAATCCCTACACACAGATTGAAAACATCATCTAGGAATTAAAACTCTGTCTCTTACAACTCTTTTTTATTGGAGATGCGGCATTTTTCCAGATACAATATTTTCACCAACTATTTTAGAGATTTCAGCCAAGAGATCTTTTTAGGATTCAACCACAGAAGACGGTGTTCAACAACCTCTACAGGCATAACCCTATAGTCTTCCAGACTGACGGTCCTGGATATGACCTTAAACTATATCCAGTGGTGAGGCCCCAGCTTGTGGGCTTTGGGGAGTGTGGAGCCACCCTTTAATTACCATTGCTCCCAGGTCCACTCTGACCCGGAGTGGTAGTACCTGTTAGGGTCCCAACTATGGGTTAAATAGAAACCGTCGTGAAAACAACAAATATATTCTATTAAAAAAATGTTTCTTCAAAATCTTTGGATTCGGCATTAAATAACCCAAAAAGGGTTGATATGCCGTAAAACAAAAACAACCAACCAATCTTCTAGACTGACGGATGCCAACAGATATAAAAATATTACAAATACTATATTTTTTAACTAAAAATGGGCAAAAATTATTGGCTATTGACTAAGAATAATTGTTTTATGCCAAATTGATTGTTGAATATGATTAAATGTGTGATCATTTTTGCATTAAATATTTATCCATAATAATCGAACGGATACCATAATACCAAGTTCACTAAACTTTGCAACAAAAGTCCGTACAAAATTTCAGCCAGCGCAGCCTAGTAGTTTTTGAAAAAAAAAATTGGAACAACCAGATAGACAAATAAACTGAGAAATATAAGAGTAACAGGGAGACCCAACATTACCCAGGATTAAATGATGATCAACGCATGTTTCACACTCCCATATTTTTATTGTCATCGAAATCAGTGAAATCGCTCATTTTTTAATCAAATCGATTGATTGTATGCTCTAGTTGGGGACCCATCTCAGTGCACTGGGGACCTATGGTAGTGCACCTACCTGCCCATAGTTACTTAGTCCACTATATTTTAGCTTATATTGCATTGTAGAGAACTTACTATAGATAGATAGATAAGTAGATAGATACTTGAATGCATCTCAAAATCCGGTCAATTTATTCTCAGATTTATATAAAGCAAAATATGAATTTGTCTTAAGTGTGTGGATTGAATAGAGTTGGGTTGACTTCTTGACCTTTTCAGATGTTGACCACTTGAAAACAATCAATCAGGTCATGTTAGAAACTGAATAGGTATTTCCAGTTGACAGATCTGTGACTTGAATCATTTGGCTTAATTTGTGAAATGACCATTGTTATCGTCTCCTGATGTTCAGTTAACAATCACTCACCTGAAAAAAAAAATTCTAATGATCACTAAATAATGAGTTATATTATCATATGCGTTTTTATCATATGTTTAAGGTGAATAGTCATTGGGATAGTTTTTGTATGAGGTGCCTTCAATAAGTTTCCAGACTTTTTTTATATGGGCACTTTTAATGGTAGTGCATACATGAAACTCTAGTCCCCTTCAAAGTAATCTCCTTCGGCTGCAATGCACTTGTTGTAGCGTTCCAACAACTTCTGGAAGGCCCCATGGAAGTCCTCTTGTGTGAGCGTGTCAATGACCCTCGTCACAACCTCTTTATCTCCTCAATTGCCTTATAACGACAGCCTCTAAAGTTTTCCTTGATCTTAAAGAATAACCAAAAGTCGCAGGGAGCAAGGTCTGGGCTATAGGGAGAGTGAGGAAATGTCTTGATGCCCATCACCTTGCCCATGACAGCATCTTTCTTTATCTTATCTGAGCATCATTGGGGCGAACTGCATGCAAATCTTCCATATCTTCAGTTCCTCATGAATAATTGTGTGTACAGTTCCCACACTGACATCAAACTGTGCACTTATTGTCTCTATACACACATAACGGTCCTTATCCATGAAATTCTTTATTTGGCCAATCAACTCTGGTGTTCTGACTTCCTTTCTCCTCCCACACCTCATCATCCCTCACAGACTCCCTGCCTTCCTTGAATCTTTTATGCCACTCAAAATCTGATGCTCGATTCATGCAAGATGGTCCAAACGCAGTCTGAAGCATTCCATACATTTCTGCATCATTTTTTCCAAGTTCAAAAGAAAATTTTATTGCATATGGTTCTTCTAAAGTGTCTTCACGTCTAGATTACATTTTAACAATTCACCAGCTTGTGATAATCACGCTTTAGTAGGGTGTATTCCAATTCCTGCTGTAGCTGTTTGAACCTGAATTCATAAAAATTGGTCAGTCATCTCATAAGATGTATTGCAATAACATTCTGAAGTCCCTCTGCCATGCCAATGTTTGAAATCGTATTTTCATAAAATTTTGAAAGTAAGTGGACTTTGGGTTTACTTTTGATAAGTATAACTTTCGCCTCCCATATTTTTGTCCCTTAATTCTCACATTCTATGAGTAATGTTTCTGAAAAAAGGGAAACTATTGCTGTTTTCTGGATCCAAATTAATCCATATAACCCTTATCGTTTGCATGATTTTGAGCTTGAAGTCATTTTTTTTTTTTTTTTTTTTTTTTTTTTTTTTTAGCTGCTTACTATAAAGTGGTTTCATATTTTTGTTTTTTAATTAAATAGATGTAGAAATATATGCAAGTGCCTAAAGATGCTTGAAAAAGTGGTATTCGGGAGGTAAGAGGTCAGGAGAGTATGGCGGATCAAGCAATTTTATAGCTCAATTCGTTCAACTTCTACAGAGTCGGTTTAGCAACGGAGTAGTGGTCGTTTCCTATTGATTAAAGCTAGGTGGGGGGCAACCGGAGTTTTCCTGGAAAATCCATTCTGTTACTTTATTACTCATACCATGTTTAATGTTTGTGCAAAATTTCAGAAAATTCCAAGGTGTAGTTATTGTGAAAAGTGCAGACAGACGAATGGACAAGTGTTACAAGAAAAGGGTTCCCTTTTCCTGTAAGTAAGAAAAACATTAGATAGGTGGAAAATGAAATTAGGATAGACCGAGATTCGAACCTTGTAAGCAAGGTTCAAAATAGATTCAGAAAATGGAATGTTAGCATTTCGCATTGTTAAATTTCATATAAAATAGTTTAGATATGTTTGTTTGTAAAAAGAATTGTTCATTATTTTATGGAAATTGAATTAAAAAATGGTCAACTAAAAAAATAATGAACAATACAATTTAAAAATATATTGAAAAATAGGTTAGTGAGAATTCTTTGTCTGCAGAAGTGTTTTGGGAACATGTGCCGAGCCACGTATGTTTAAGCCACGTGAGTCGATCACGTTTAGAGTCATACATATGACGTCATGGAAGAAAGGGAGATTCTCAATAATAGAAGCTAGGATTAGCAGAGAGAGAGTCGAAGATCAGAGGCAGTTGGGTCCGGATCGAACAGTCAGGAGAATCGGTCGGACAGAGCTGACATGATCATAGGAGGGTCCCTTTAGAAGTAAAGGGAGGACGTTTAATTATGTAGAACGACTTGGAATTCTTTGACGTCATCATCATTCGAGCGGTCGATCCGATAGTAAAGAAGTTATATTTTTGTAAAACTGTGTCGTGTCATCATTCAACAGCAAAAGGTAATGTGTGAAAGATCCTCAATATGAACTTTGTCTCCATCATCGTATTATGAACTTTATGTAACTCTTACAAGAATGTGAATCCGCTATCTCAACCCTCGCTAATATAAGAAGAAACACTCCAGGACGGTATAAATGTCTCTTTCCCGCATAATTATGAATGTCCCCATCCTATCTCTTAAATATGACCCCAACACTATGCAACACAAGAGTGAATCTACAAGTCCACCCTCCTTTTGTCAGGGAACAAAAAATTATGAAAAAAAAAAAGAAGGTAAATACATTTATAATAATCAGAAAATTCTTATTAATATTAAATTCAGGTCAGGTGAAGCGTTTAATGGGCAATCACCTCGAGACTGTCTCAAATAAAATAAAAAATATTAGGCTGGCATTAAGAAGTGTATCTGACCTATAAAAATATTGCCTTAATTAAAGAAATGACTTTCAATAAACTGTACCAGAGTTTAGTTTGAAAGCCAATTTCTTAGAAGCCGTCCAACATACGCCTGGTTGTAAAAATGAACGACTATAAAATGCATTCCTTAAAAGTCATAAAATGATAATGTAAAAAGAAGCATATGTCCTTCATGAGTTGGGCTATGACAACAGCATATTCTTTTTCTTGTTTTGATTCTAAGATATGTACCATTGATATCTTATGTTTTTATGTAGAGTGATGTGATCTTCGGTTGATTGTGTCTGTGTCGGATATATACTCGAGAGTAAAAGCAATAACAAGAATATGCTGTGGTCATAGCCCTAATCGTGAGACTACATACCTTTGCCTGACAATGTAACGGTGAGCCAACGTCTTATCTTGGCTTCACTTCTCTATATTTATCCTAAGATTTTGTCATGAAAACATTGATAATTCCAAAAATGGTTTATCAGATGAGGCCGAAATTTTGCATAACAATTACTTTTATCAAAGAGTGTCGGCTCCGTACACCAAATTTGGAAAACTCAAAAGTTGGAATTTCATAAAATTTCGACCATGGCTGAACGTCTCAGGATCATGGCCATTTGTGACACTATGTCTGAGTGAGGTTGTTGAGTGGTGGAGAGGTAGGAAAATAAGAAAGGATAGATGACAAAAGAAAAGGAAGTAGGTTTAGCGAGTAATAAAACAAACTTATCAATACACAACGGATAGGAATTTGTTCTTAATGCAGATGAGGAGAAATAAGGGTGGGTTTAAATTAGGGTGTGACGAATGGTGATAGTAAATAAACTAAGGATTGAACAATACGATCGACATTTGATGAGGACGGGGGTGGGGTCAGACGCTTAGTCAGTTGAGGCCTGAATTTCGAGGTGAACAGTTGGATTTTGGATATGGCCAAAGGCAGTTAGTCGCCCGGAGGTTCTCCGAGGGAAATGGGGAGATGAACTGACACTAATATACACCCAACTTTGATAGAGCGTGAATTAGCATGCAGAAAGACACACCAGTGTCCAACCGCATCAGTTTTTCTTGTGTTTTGCTTTATTTTTTTACTTGTGGACCCGCATGCGTTCTTGTTGTCAGCGAGAAAATGATGATACAGCCATAAGAAGATGAACTAAAAATCCACAGCACATATAATGTTTGGGGTTGGTGGGGCCACATGGTGTCGCACATATCTGATACAGAACATCATTGGCTACAATATGGATCAAGTAATAAACAGTGATGTGGTAATGTTGTATTATTTGCTTCCATAACTAAGGGTACGGATTAAAAGATGAGGGGGACATTCATACAGTTCTTATATTTCTTGGGGGTTTTGTATTAACAGTTCTTATAACACCGAATGATAATGACATTTATATATCAGACAAGGGATTGTTCTTAACATATACTGAGGAGAGGGTGATATGATGCAAGTTCTTAACACAGAGGAGGGGAGATACATAATCTTCGAAGGGTTACACAATGTTCATTCATAAACACATTACCTTTTTCGTTTTAGTGATGAAGGATGACACAAGACAAGTTACAACACAATGATTACTTCTTTATTCATCTGATCGGCCGGTCGATGACGTCAGCAATTCAACTGGTATGGCTATATTGGTCCTCTCCTCTCTCTTTGCCTCTAAGGGGCTCTGACTCTAACTCATCAACTGACCACTGACTGCGAATTGACTGACTCTCAACTCCACTCTCTGACTGGCTCTCTCGCTGACTGACTAAAATCCGAACACATAATATGGAGAAATGTCCTTTGTCTATGACGTCAGAAGTGTTTTTTCAAACGTGACCAATTTCACGTGGCTCTACATATGTTTGTCCAACACACTTTTGACAAACAAAAGAATCCTCAATTCTAATCGAACCTATTTTAAACAATATAATTTAATTTGCATTGTTCATTCTTTAACTGACATATTTAATATTCAGATTTCTAAAAGAATTAAAATAGACTTAATTTCTAACATTCCATTTCTTAACTTTGCCTGCAGGGTTCGATTCTAGGCTTATCCTAATCTCATTTTTACTTATCTAGTATTCTTCTTATTTACATGGAAAGGGGGCAGCCCTTTTCCATGTAACAATGGGAGGATGGGGTTGGAGTAAGAGAACCAAAGTTATTAACAAAAGTGCAACTCCCTTTTTCCATGACCTCGATTTTTTACCTACATCCCCTAAAATCAGTTCTAATATGATAACCGCAATTTTAACCAAGTTTAATGACTGGACAATTTATGTGGATGCTAAGCTGTACACAAACACGCCCAGCGACTGACTAACAAACTTATCTCTACTCTATCGCTATTTTCATGGTAAGTCTCGACTGAGCTTCAGTCCATGCCCATTCACAACAACCACTCGTCTATCTACATTCATTGTCGAAAATTTCCCTTGCTCTCTATCTGCACTCAAGATTAAACACAAATTTCCTTTCTTAGAAAGGAAAGGAAAGTTCTTTCTTAGAACTGTCTACCTTTGGAACTCTGTACCATGGGTCTGCTTTTCAGTTGTCTACATGGTCGTTTTTAAGTCCAATATAAACAAGTTTTTGTTAAGCCGCCCCCTTAAATAAACTAATAATTTAATAAACAAGATGCCATAAAACTTGAATTTAACTTCAAAATCATATCTAAAAAATATTATGGTTCATAATTTGCAAAAGTAATAAATACTTATAACGGAGGTTGGAGAGTTATTTGTACACTTTTGGCTTTCTCTGACCGCTCGGCTCAGGAGTGAAGTATTACAGGACACCTGTGTTAGCTAATCCTTCTTATAAGACACAGATTTGAATCCTGTAGGAGTCTCATTTTTGATTTTGTGGTATTCTTCTTTTATGGATGGGCGTCTCTCTCAGCAAAGTCCATATTGCCTTCGTGGGATCTTCCTTTATATTTTTATTTATTTATCTTTAATTTTTTTTTTCTCTCCAGCTGACGAATTCTGTTCTACAGCCAGAATGTTATGATCTTTTCTGTTAGCCACGGCTTCTGCATCTTAACTGCAATTCTCGAGCTCAAATCTTACAGCATTCAAGATATTCAAGGAGCACTGAGAAATTAATCTCACACGGTTAGCAGAGAAATAATTAACAAACTTGAAACAAGATTTACCTTGGTTTTCTCGGATCAACCATTTTTTAATCTTGCAAAATCAAGTGAAACAATTCTGCTGGTTAACTTGAGTCTGGTAGTGAAATCTTCTAGTGAGATCTGCTAGTTGGTTGGATTCGCTGAAGATTCAAACTTGGCATACTATATGAAACAAAGGACAAAAATTTGTTTAAATATATGTATGCATGTATGCATGTCTGCCTAAAACTTTTCACAGAGGCAACGGATTTTCACAAAACAGGTATCGTTTTGAAACTCGACCCTTCGGACGACAAATATCGAAAAATTGGCTAAAAATTTTAATTCCTTCACTCTTAACTGGACACTTTTCTACAGGGAGGGGTAGCAAAAAAATCGTTCCTTCATGATAATATAGCCAAACACGCATGCGCAAAAAACATTCGTTCTTGAATTAGTTTAAATTAAAAAAAAAAAAAACGACCTAACTTCGTTCATGTGTTATAGTGACAGCGTCGTTATCTTAAGCTTGCACGTTCGAGCCTAGATATCATATATATATATATATATATATATATATATATTTATTTATATTTAATTTTTAAAGTTTTAATATTGAAACAGAGGTTATTTATGCCATTTTTACATTCGTTTTTTTTTTTTTTTTTAATTTTATTTTTCCATCACCTTCACAGTTTTTTTGTTTTTGTTTTTCTGATTTTTTTTATAAGAAGTTTTAAAACAAGCCATTTCTCTTTCGATCGCTTATTTTTTTTTTATTTAGCATCACGTTCACTCTTTTTTTTTCCGATTTCAAAAAAGGTTAGAATATTTAAACAGGGTTATTACGTTTCGCGTATTTATTTTCCATTTTGTTTTGCTTTACTCCCACACCTCACCACACCTGGGCAACGCCGGATACCCCCGCTAGTACAATATGAAACCTTATTCGATAATTAATCAATATATTTTTTGGTGTCTAAGATTCAACAGTTACAAGTTCCTTGTCAATTCAAATAGTTGTTTAGACAGATAAAACATTTAATCGCACAATTTTGACTATAAAAAAAAGGAGCTTAAAATTACGCCGAAAATAAGAGAATAAAAAATGTGTGTATTTAGTTTTAAAACTAATTTAAAAACGTTGAAAAGACGGCAAATACGAAAAGGATGGAATACTGTTGCCATATCTGGGCAGGAGCTGCCAAAAACAGCCTATCCTGCCTTGACAGAGTACAAAATAGACTTCGTGGCTTAGTGGGGGATGCCCTTTTCTCTTCCCTGCAACCTCTCTCCCACAGAAGAGACGTTGCGAGCCTATCCTTGTTTTACCGTTATTTCCATGGCAGATGCTCGTCTGAACTCCAATCTCTGGTCCCCCTCGCCAATATTTCACGAAAAACACCCGTCTGGCTGAATCCACTGTGAAAAATTTCCCCCACTCTATATCTGTGCCTAAATCAAAACGCGGATTCCATGAACAAAGCTTCTTTCTTAGAACTGCACGCCTGTGGAACTCTGTTCCGTCTGCCTGCTTCCCTCCGGACTACAACTTGGATGTCTTCAAGTCCAATGTTAACAAATTCCTAATGAACCGCCCCCTTAGGTGAACACTTCATCAAAGCTCCACACTAAGGTAATGTACTTGCAATAACCCTTATCCCTGAGTGGCTTCCGGGCCTTGATAAGTGGTGATCACTGTGTAAAATAAAAAAAAAATAAAAAAAAAAAAAAAAACTCTGCACAAAGGAAAGAGACGAGCAATGACCAATCAGCGGTCTTGTTTATAATTTGTATTATTTCTGGCAACCTTTCAAAAAAGGCTCGGGTAGTCCTCAATAACCGTACATTTAAACTAGGACAATAACACTGATGTGATCCAGGGATCGATCCTTTGACCTTTATTATCCCTGATTTTTATAAACCATCTCTTGATGAATTTGTGCCAGAGATGCATATATTTGCTGATGACGCCATGCTTTATTTTCAACATATAAGCGAAACAGGCATAACATATCCAAAGTGGTCCTGGATATGACCTTAAACTATATCCGATGGTGAGGCCTCAGCTTGTGGGCTTTGGGGAGTGTGGAACCATCCCTTAATTGCCATTGCTCGCAGGTCCACTCTGACCCAGAGTGGTAGTACCTGTTAGGGTCCCAACTATGGGTTAAATAGAAACCGACTTGAAAAAAAAAAAACAAATATATTCTATTAAAACCTTTTTCTTCAAAATCACTGGATTCGGCATTAAATAACCTGAAAAGGGTTGATATGCCGTAAAACAAGAATAACCAACCATATCTAAAGAAATGGCTCAATCATTAGAAAACGACCTGACATCCGTAGCAGAATAGAAACATAAATAGATAACATTTAATGCTACAAAGACAAAGTTCTGTTATTTTAACAAATACTAGAAACCTTTTCAACTACTGATAGCCATGGCTAATAACACCCTACTTGAGAATTCACGGTTCAAACTCCTCGGCTTAACATTCACAGGCAATATGAATTGAAATAAATACGTTGAAAACATTGCCGTTGCAAAAAAGGTTGGTTCCCTCTACCATGCTAGAAAACTACAGAGTAGATTGATAAAATTGTTGCCCTAAAGAAAACAATGGTACAGTTTTATTTTAAAACTTTTATTGAAAAAATCAATTTAGGTAACTTGATTATGTAGTAGAGCTGATTCAATGTAGCCACCTTCAGCTTCATTCACCACTTTGATACGGGTCCGGAACTGGGAGCATAGCTTTTCCACAAGTGCTGGCAGGAGCTCAGCAAATACTTGGTGGATGGCGACGATCAGACTGGATTTGGTTTTATGGGAGGTCATGTTGGTGATGTTCTTGATGTATGACCAAACAAAGTAGTCCAGCTGGTTCAGGTCGGGGGAGGAGGGGGACCAGTGAGAGAAGGGTACAAAGTTGTGGTACTCCTTCTGAAGCCAAACCTGAATCTCTTTGGACTTGTGGGCCAGTGCAGAGTCCTGCTGCCATACCCAGGGTCTGATTGCATCATCCATATGCACTTCAGTATTGAATTTTAAACAGACTTTGGAGATGTGAGGTGGCATGATGTGGCCCTCACTTGAAACCACACCAAAGACCATAACCGTGGCTGGAAACTTTTTCATCCCCCTGGGCACGTCCCTGTTATTCGTGGCAATCCAGAGATGCATTTTGAGGGTACTGGCAGTGTATGACGTGACCGTCTAGAGGAGCGATATTGCTCCCCATTGGGGAGATTAAGATCCCCTAAAACCCTGAGTAAGGCCGGGTAAATATGCTGAGATTGTCTGTTAAACATTGATTGAATCCTGGACAATGGCGGGTGATCTAGCAAAGGGGATGAATTTATTACGTTTTGTAAAAAACACAGATATTTTATTGTTTAAAAATAATGACAGGAAATGTCAGAATATGTGGAAATGAAATCCTACATTCGTTGACCTGAGGAACACCTGCTCACACTTGCTGGCTTTCTGAGTGAGAAAGGTGTCAATGTTGACCTTTTGAGGCGTATGAAGAGAGATTTAGTTTTGGTCCCAGATTCACAGGCCATGGAAGACCTGTTCAGATACACACACACCAAATCCAAAAAGATTTGGGGATCCCCCAAAAGATGTTGGACCTTGATTGGTTTATCAGATTGTCCCAACCCTTCCCCTTGATTTATAAGCGAATGCCCATGCCGCTTTTAGCAGATTGACGCTGAATCTCTAGAAAAACACACACTCCCAAGAACGCCACCAACCCCTCCATCCATCCTGACCAGCATCGTGGAGAACGAAGAATAAGATTTTGGAAAATCTTGATGTTTCTGGTGTAATCGAACTGAACAATGTATATATGTAAAAACCTGTAATTTTCGTGAATTAACTTTTCAGTAGTTAGATACCTCCGAGTCTGTTTTTTTTTTTGGTGTGCATACGAAGCTATTTGATTTTCGGCGGAAATCGACATGTAGCCTTTGATGCTAAGAACTTTGTGAAGTCCTCTCGGAAGATAGACGATCAATGGCCAGACCAGTTCAGCAGGGTCAAAAGCCATCTGCTGGCCAGGGCGGGAGGACTGCAAGTGGTTATGTTGTCATAATTTGGATCAGGAGAAAACATGAGTTATACAGTGACACATTGTAACGAAGCCGGGCAACACCGGATAACCTTACTTCCTAGGTTGAGGGTGAGTGGGATGGAGCTGGGCGAGAGGTCTCAGTCCCATCTCGTGAGAAACCAACGAATTGTCATCGGTTGACAAGTAAATTATTGGAGTTCAAAAGGGCCAGACTAAAGATAAGCCAGATGTCGGGTTGGCGAGGAAAACGCAAGGAGGTCTGGGAAGGGTCGACGAGTAAAGCTGACGATCCGAGTGTAATGATAACATGATTCACTTAAACCAACAAGGGAGGTGATAATAGAGAAAGAACAAAACCGAAAACAATTGAATTAGTCATTCTAATTTTAAGGGAACAAATTGGTTAATTGCCTAGAGAGATAACTAATTCTCGGAGTTGAATCGAGAGGGGGTCGGTTGGGAAGGAGAGAGAGAGAGAGAGAGAAGGAATTGTGATTGCCCGTCGAATGGAGGGATTGGGTCGTCTGCAGAAGGAGGGGGAGGATGACGTTTAATAAAACTGCTGCGGAGATGGACAAATGAAGAGAATCGGACAGTCTGCCGATCAGAGGAGTTGGGAAGCCACGCATGCCGCCAGCCTCTTCTAATTGAGACGAAGAGAACTAACAAGACCGACTTAGAGTTTTTGTTTAAATACACTGTGGGGGTTGCATTCCAAGCCTGACGAATGTATAAGGGACGAGCCGAGCCTTAATGTATACTGAATCACTAAATGAACAGCCTAAACTATCCTCATTGTTGTTGATTGTTTCCATTTATACTTCTGAAGACTGCCTTAGATTTCAGCATAACCAAACTTGACTTTCCAGCCGTCGCAGACAGAGAGAGAGACGGCCACCGACGAGAAGACGATCACGACAGAAATTACCAAGAATTCCCGATTGGGCGTTACAACACTAGACGGCCAGATACCAACGTCCAATTCGGAGAGACTCAGCAGAGAGAGAGAGGGAGAGAGACGGATGCTTGCTTGTGCGGGGTCCGAGGCTCGAAGGAGCGAAAATATAGCCAACCGTCCTTAGGGTTAGTGCGTGTCGTTTTCCACCATGCGCGCGTGACCCCTGCAAGGAAGAAAGGGTTATATTAATGGTGCCGTGAAGCCAGAATGCCACACTGGTTGTCACGAAAAACAGCATCCAGATCTATCCAATAAATGATCACCGAGACGGAGGGAAGATCAGAAGAGATCAAAGAAAAAGAAAAGTAAACTAAACAGAAAGCTAAGACCGTGCGGTCAAAAGCCAGCCCGTCAATTGCAGAAGTGCAGAAAAAGAGAAACAGAAGGACGAGAACAGCAAAAAGAGGTAGGGAAAAGATTTTCTTTTGGTTTCTTGTTGCTTCGCTCGTTTTTTTTTTTACAAGTGCTTGTTGTCGGTGGTGTTTTTTTTTCTTTTTTAATTGGTTGTGGTTCTAAGTGGGGATATTACTTGCGATAGGTTGTGGGGAAGAAGAAGGGAATTGGAGACTTTAAGAAGAGTGAACGAAGAGAAGTATTACTATAATGACCACCTCAGACGAAGGAGAAATAAATGAGCTAGAGGGCGTTAGTACCATAGGCGAAGGGCCCCTTGGGGGAGCAAAGAAGATGGATAAGCCCATAGGGGGGATAAGGATTCCGTCCTATGCGGGTGAACCCGCTGGACTGCAGGAGTGGCTAGCGATAATAGAAAAGAAGAGGGTGATATACGGACTAGAGGATTACGAGATGGTCCTGCTGGCTCTGGACAATGCTGCGGGACCGGTCTCAAAATTCATTGGGACGATATACGCCGACAATCAAACCGTCACTTGGTCCGAGTTGCGCGGGGCACTGGTGAAACAATATGCCAGTGAGCGAACGGCAATTCAGGCGGTGCGAAAGTTAACACGACTGAAAATGTCGGACAAGGACGGCATCGACGAACTGGCAGAACGAATAGAGAGGCTGGCGGTGTTGGCGTTCCCGGATGAGGGGACGAGAGGAAGTGATGCCATACAGACGATATTGATTGATGCATTTGTGGATGGTCTGAGTGATAAGGAGACCAGGAGGGATATTGTCAGGGGCCAGCCACTGTCCCTAGCGGGAGCTAAGAAATTAGCGTGGGCGAGTGTAAGGCTTGGAGAGAGAATAAAGAGGGGCGAAAACACTAGGAAGCCCTGGTGGAAAGAAGGGGAAGAAGACTGGGAGGCGGAGGCCGATCCAAACAGAGAAGAATGGCACCTCGCGCATGGGTTTTACAAACCCACTCCTGGCAGATACGGACTGATTTGTTGGACCTGCCAGAGTGAGGGGCATCGGGCGGCGGAGTGTCCCACGAGATGGGGGAGACCACCTGATCCGGTTGGACCGAACTGCGACAAATGTGGGCAGTTCGGACACGAGAACAGGGGGTGCAGAATAGCTGGAGACAGGAGGTTGGGGGTCACTACACCCAATCATCATGTACCACCCAGATATGAAGGAAGGAACCAGGGAAATGCCAGAGGGCCGCCCCGCCGAAGGTAACTGGCAGGGTGGCCCCAGTAAAGTCGAAATCAGTAGCGTGTTGGACGTGTGGGGAAAAGAACCACTTCTCCGCCAATTGCCGGCGGAGTCGATGTTGGCAGTGTGGAGAGGAGGGCCACCTAAGGAAGGGTGCCCCTCTGTGAGGCGGCGCCAGGGCGGTGTGCACCCACCCAGGGAGACAACTGTTAGGGACCGTCGGGAGCACCACGGCGATCCGAGGACGGATGGGTCACAAGGGGGTTTGTTGCTGCCCGCCCCCATGTCCTCGGTAGTGGGATACAGAATAAGGACCCCACAAATAGAGAGAGGGAGAGCCCAGGTGTTCTCCCTGCTCACTGAAAAAAAGGAACTCACATGCGGAGCGATTGTGGGAGGTGTGCGACTGAAGGCACTGATAAATACTGGGGCATCGATCTCACTGTCGGGGAAAGAAACGTATCAAGGACTAGCGAGATGGGGCAGACTAGAACCGTCGGACATAGCGATCAGCCAGGCAGATGGGAGCGAACTGCGGGTGGACGGAGTGGCATGGTTGCCCTTACGAGTAGCAGGGGGAGAGGACGAGTTTCCCTTGTATGTAACGCACGGGCTGTGCAGCGAATTGATCTTGGGGGAGGATTGGCTCCGAGCCAAGGGAGCCAGACTCAGTTTCGACCCTGCTGTACTGACGATAGGTGAAACGGAAATTCCCTTGGGAGGCGAAGAACACGACGAGTTGCCCATTTTGGCGAGCGCCGACATTAGGATTTTGCCCAGGATGGCGATGTCTTGCGCCGGTAGGATTGAAACGGGGAAGGAAATAAAAAGGGGATTAGTCCAGATATCGCCCATAGAGAAATACATGGATAATGAAGAGGGAGTGACGGTGAGCGAATCGGTTGTCCAAGCGTCGGGGGCGATACCGGTGTTGATGCTCAACACATCGGGAAAGACGATCCGAATAGCTAAGGGAGAAGAGTTAGCATATTGCCGCCCAGTGAAGAGGACAGAAAGGGTACGGTTAGAGGAGATCCCCAGGAAGGAAGGGAGGCCGAGAGCTGAACGATTGGGAGATGAGGACATTGTGGTTCCCGGACCATACAGAATAAGGACCAAACAACTGTTAGAAGATAACCGAGACGTGATAGCCTTGACTGATAGAGAGTTGGGACAGACCAAAACGGTGGAGATGGGAATTGACACAGGGGACCACCCGCCCATAAGGATGAGACCGTATAGAATCCCGATACACAAGAGAAAATTGGCCGAGGAGGCAGTGGCGGATATGTTGGAGGCAGGGATAATAGAAAGGTCCAGCTCCCCGTGGAGTTTCCCCATAGTTATTGTTGAGAAGAAGGACGGAGGTCACCGGTTTTGCGTTGACTTCCGAAGACTGAACGCCGTCACTAAACCATTGGCGGTACCCTTGCCGCTTATAGACGACATACTAGCCTTACTGGGGAGGTCCACCTGTTTTTCGACCTTGGATCTGAGGTCTGGATATTGGCAGGTGGCACTAGAGCAGAAGAATCAAGAGAAGACGGCCTTTGCCTGTCATGCGGGGCTGCTTCAGTTTAGAGTGATGCCCTTTGGGTTGTCGAATGCGCCAGGGGTATTCACCCAGTTGATGTCTATAGTATTGCGAGGCCTGGAAGATTTCGCCATGGCCTACCTGGACGACATACTGGTATTTTCGAAAAATGAGGAGGAGCACTTCGAACACCTGCAGAGGGTGTTCGATAGACTAAGGGAACACGGGTTGAAGCTGAAGCTACCCAAGTGTCAGTTCTTGAAGGATAAGACGAAGTACTTGGGGTTTATAATAGACAGGGACGGGATTCGCCCAGACATGGACAAGGTCGAGGTCATTCGAGCCATGCCGGAACCCAAAACGGTGAGGCAGGTCCGCGGATTCATAGGTGCAATAGGTTATTACCGACGATTCGTGCCCGCATTCAGCCGATTAGCGGGACCTTTGGTAGCACTAACAAAGAAATACGCCCGATTCAAGTGGATGGAAGACTGCCAAAAGGCCTTCGAGGCCCTTAAAGAACAAGTGACCGCGGTGCCACTGCTGACCTACCCTGACCTGAGCAGGCCTATGGTGTTGTACACCGATGCCAGTGATAGGTGCGTGGGGGCGGTGTTGACCCAGCCTTGCCCCGAGAGGGACGGCCCAATACCAGGGATACCCGAGGAGGTGCCCGTGTATTTCCTGTCACATAGATTGTCAGAGACCCAGCAGAGATGGCCGGTGATAGAGAAAGAGGCATTTGCAATCATATATGCGGTGCAGAAACTAGACTACTATCTGAATGGAGCTGTCTTTACTATCAAGACGGACCATAAACCACTCAAACACTTGTTGGAGGCCGACTGGACGAACAAAAAATACAACAGTGAGCATTGAAGCTTAGCGGCTATCAGTGTAAGATAGAATACCTGGCCGGTAGGGTACAGCGACCAGATTTGTAATACAAGAGGGGGTGCTGTGTTATCTCTCCCAGAGGGAGGGCCGAGTGAGCGCCAAGCTGGTCGTGCCGGAGGGGTTGAGAAGGGAAATATTGACCCAGTGCCACGAGGGAACTGGGCACATGGGGATCGAGAAGACATACGAATTGATAGGCCGGAATTATTACTGGCCAAGGCTGTACCAGGACGTGATAGCCCACCTGGAGAGCTGCCGCACCTGCCTACTCCAGAGTAGGAGTGGAAGATCGGCCCCTCTGATGGAAACAGACGTGCCGAGTTTTCCGTTTCAAAAGGTGAGCATGGATATCTCAGGGCCATATGGAGAAACCACCGCGGGTAATCTCTGCATACTTAGCTTCGTGGACTGGTTGACGAATTGGCCGGAGGCATTCGCCATACCAGATAAACGGGCACAAACTGTGTCCCATATAATACTATCCGAGATATTTCCCTGATATGGAGCCCCAGAACAGCTGGTCACAGATAACGGACCAGAGAATGTGAACCAGATCATGGCCAAGACGTTGCGAGGTCTGAACGTCCAGCACGTGACTACCTCTGTGTATCGGCCCCAAAGTAACGCCAAGGTCGAACGGTTCCACCGGACCCTGGCTGATGTGCTGGCCAAACTAGCTGAGGGCAACAGGGAGAATTGGGATTTATATCTTCCCCAAGCACTGGCGGCGGTAAGATTCACTATGAATGAAACCACGAAGGCCGCCCCTTATTACTTGCTGTTTGGAAGGGACGTGGTGTTGCCTATCGATAACTTGCTGAAACCACGCCGCAAATACCTGGGAGAAGACCACCATAAGTTGATTTTAGAAAAGCAGCACCAGATTTTTACCCAAGTTAGGAGGAGGGTCCAGAGGGCCCAGAAAAAAAGGAATGAACGAGTAAATAAGGGAAGGAAGGAAGTTGGCTTACAAGTGGGGGACCCGGTATACTACAGGTTGCCCCTAAGAGAAGGGAAGTTAGACCAGAGATGGGCCCCCTTTTACCGGATCGTACAGCAGACGGGACCGGTATCCTTTGTCATCTGGGACCAGGTGGCGGGGAAAACGAAACGAGTGCATGTCAATGATCTAAAGCTGGCAGAAGTGGAAGGATGGGAAGAGCCAGAGCCCATAAGAGCGAAGAGGAGGAAAATGAGACGGACCACTCTCGTGGACCCAGAGGGAGTGGAATCTGATAGTGAATCAGAGTGGGGAGGAGCGGGATGTCAGTTTCCCCCTCCAGATGGTGACAGGCTTGTAAAGGAGGCAACGACCTCCTCGAGGGAGGGAGCTAAGACGGCTCCTACGGACAGAGGAGGTCGGATCGGTGAGAATCAGGGATTAAGCCCGGGGGATGCACCGAGCGAGTGGGAAGAAGAGGATGAAGTCTCCCTTGCTCGGCTCCGGGAGAAGTGGGAAAGGGAGAAGGAAACATTGGGCGTCAAGAAGGAATTGCCCCTGAAGTTAAGGCTAAGAGGAGTAGACCACCCTGGGGGACCAGAATAGAAGGAAGAAGAATGGGAGTGAAGAGAAGGAAAGCTATAATTATTTTTTTTTTTTCTGTTGATTAGCCACCTTGGGGAAGCGGCGGTGCACCGCCGGGCCTTCATGTGTGCGGAAGGGCCCCCGTGCATGTGAGGGGCCTGGAGGGCGTGGCGCTCGCGACTCTCGGATGTGCTGAGGAAGCGAGAATAGTCTGATGTTGAGAGTGATTTTAAAGCCTTTAAACTGTCGAGTAGGGACAAAAATGATTGGAATAGGTTGGAAAGAGTTTAACAGTGAGAGTGATTTTAGAGCCTTTAAACTGTCGAGTAGGAACAAAAATGATTGGAACAGGTTGGAAAGAGTTTAACAGTCAGTGATTTTAAAGCATTTAAACTGTCGAGTAAGGACAGAATGATTGGAACGGGTTGGAAGGAATTTAACAGCCAGAGTGATTTTAAAGCCTTTAAATTGTCGAGTAATGACAGAAGGATTGAAACAGGTTGGAAGGAATTTGACAGTCAGAGTGGTTCTAAAGTCTTTTGAGTAATGACAGAGTGATTGGAACCTGTTGGAAAGAGTCTAACATAGAGAGCTCAGACCGGTTCTCTACTTGTATCATTTCAGGAATGTATGGACGAAAAGTAGTGGTACTATTGGCGGCCTTAGCGGTAGCAAGTATGTGGGAGCAGAGCCGGAATACCGTGTTTAAAAAGACCAGTGAAGTAGTGATCACCAGATCAAGGTGGTTGGTCACGCTGGTGATAGACCTGCAGCCGTATAGAGTGGTGATCGAGCGGTTGAGTGAACAAGCGGCCAAATTGGCCAAGATCGAGAGCCAAATAATCCAAGAATATAGGGGTCGTAGCGAGTACGTGCAGTTACTGGCCTCCCTGAGGAGGGAGACCATCGTAATGGAGGCTCAGTGGGAGGATATGCGGTTCTACCTAAAGGAGGTAGAGTTGCTCCGAACGAAACCGAAGAGATCGGTGCTGCCGATAGTGGGAAAGGCCCTCCACGTGTTGTTTGGAACGGTATCCGAGAGTGATGTAAGGATCATTCGGAGGAGATTGGAACAGGTCGAGAAGGACCAGGGGGTGTTGGCACACGTAGCCGAAGAGAGCGTATCGATCCTAAATGTTACCAGGTTAGAACTGGCCAAGAACAGGGCCAGCATAGGGAGGCTGTTTTCCCAGATTCGAGGATTCAAGGAAGAGGTAGCGAATATAACCCAGCTGATATCCACGGAATTACGAGAGTTGGATGGTTTTGTGCAGAGGTACCTGCAATTGTTGGCCATAACGAACAGGGTCCATCAGACAGGGCGACAGGTAATGATACAATTGGAACACGTGCGGGCGCAGCTGGATATGTTGTCCTTGGGACATTTGTCGCCGAGTATAGTGGCTCCAGGGAGGTTAAGAGAAGTGCTGTTGGAGATACAGTCGAAGTTGCCCCCCCACTTGAGACTGCCGGTAGACCCCACCGAGCGGTTATGGAGATACTATAATGCCCTGGGCTGCATTACACTGTTGGAAGAGGATAGACTCGTTGTACTAGTGTCGATCCCCTTGTTGGACCACGACAGTACTTTCGAGATATACCAAGTCATGAACCTAGCCATGCCCTACCCCAGAGCGGACCAGAAGCTAGGGGCAGTGGCTAGATATAAGATGGAAACGGACTTTATCGCGTTAAACATGGCGAGAACAAGATTCATGTTGCTGACCGGTGAGGAAGCCGGCCGATGCAGGGCTGACGCCCTTGGAACGTGTGGGTCAACCAGCCCCATTTATGTAGTGAGTCGATACCGGTTGTGCGTACTAGAGCTGTTTAGAAAAAACGAACCGGGGATCAAAGAGAGTTGCAAGGTAGAAATCTTAACGGAGGTGACATTACCTTCCGCAGTGGGGGGTGTCCGACGGGATTTGGGCGGTGGTAACCCAAGAGGGAATAGAGTTAACCTGAGTTTGTGACGGGAAGCCCCCGAGAACAGTGAGAGTTGCTGCGCCATTGTCTGTTATAGAGCTACCCATGGGTTGTGCCACGCACGGGGCCTCGATTTCCTTGCCCCCGTACTATCAGGCAGAAGAGAGATTCGAAGATAGGGGGTCCCTTAAGAAGCTAATAGAAACCAACTCCAGCGGTTGGGTGGAGCTATGGGAACCAATAATAAGGGAATTCCCCAATATTACCTTACAGAAGATACCCGAAGTGTTGGGACTGATCGAAAAAATCAGTCTAGAGAAATTGAGGGTTAAATTAAGCCGAGTCGGTAGGGAAGAGTCAGGGGAGAGGCCAGAAGTGGTTGGAAAAATAGCTTGGCCGATCATGAGTATTCTAATGGTAGTGATAGTTTTAGCCGTTTTGGTAAGGTATCTATGGGGAGGATGGAGGAGATTACGTGATGGTAACCCGCCGACGACAACGCACCAGAGCGGAGCGGGGATACCAATGAGCGCCCTTTCTCGGGGCGTGGAAGAAAAGCCTGAGTTGCGGCTATCAGAGAATCAAGCCGAGGACCTGGTAAACCAGATCCGCGTTGAGGAGGAACCCAAGCCGGCAGTGAGACCCTCGAAAATCGTCCAGCGACCCAGGACGGAAAGGAAGTAAGAGAGACAGGGAAATCTATATCCCCAGGTGATTTTGTGACATAAACTGTACATGGCTTCTTATGTGAAGAGAGGGAGAGGGGACCACCGGAGGATTCCTTGTGTGTGTGTGTGCTTTTTTTCTCTTTTCTTTATTGGATTTTGGGTACCTCACTGGAAAAAAAAAGAGAAGATCCTTCCGTTACCGCACGCTAACTATTGAGTAATTCAAGGAAAAAATGATTTTTTTTTGTTTTGGTTGTTATATTTTTTTTTTTTTTTTTTTTTTGCTTGCATGCTTCGGATTAAAGAACGATTTCGCGAAACAAAGAAGGGAAGGAATCTATGAATTGAACTCATCAATGTTGTCCTTATGACACTTAGGAAGAGGAAGGGAAAATGGACTCAACGACCCTACCTTATCAATTGCATGCTAACTGTTGAGTCGCTATGAACTCTTTGTTTTTTAATTGTTTTGAACAAAAATGCAGACGAAATGAGATGAAAAAGAAATTTGCAAAATTTTCGAGACGAACAATTTTATGCATATCAGATGGACCGTTAATCCAAGAACATTTTTTTTTTCTCTTTCTATTTTATTTTGTTTGGTTCGTCCTATTTTATTAATTATCTTCTTTTGCATGCTGAAAGAGAAGAAAGATTTTTTTTTCCCCCTCGTCGGGTTCTCAACTGTGAAAAACAAAAATGGGGGAATGGAATGCAACCCACACGCCTACCTACATACATAAGTACATATACGACCCACACTGGTTCGGAGCAGAAGCTAGAGGCAGGGGACGGGCGTGTAATTGATGACAATGACACGAAAAACGGGGGGTCGTATGTAACGAAGCTGGGCGACACCGGATAACCTTGCTTCCTAGGTTGAGGGTGAGTGGGATGGAGCTGGGCGAGAGGTCTCAGTCCCATCTCGTGAGAAACCAACGAATTGTCATCGGTTGACAAGTAAATTATTGGAGTTCAAAAGGGTCAGACTAAAGATAAGCCAGATGGGTTGGCGAGGAAAACGCAAGGAGGTCTGGGAAGGGTCGACGAGTAAAGCCGACGATCCGAGTGTAATGATAACATGATTCACTTAAACCAACAAGGGAGGTGATAATAGAGAAAGAACAAAACCGAAAACAATTGAATTAGTCATTCTAATTTTAAGGGAACAAATTGGTTAATTGCCTAGAAAGATAACTAATTCTCGGAGTTGAATCGAGAGGGGGTCGGTTGGGAAGGAGAGAGAGAGAGAGAAGGAATTGTGATTACCCGTCGAATGGAGGGATTGGGTCGACTGCAGAAGGAGGGGGAGGATGACGTTTAATAAAACTGCTGCGGAGATGGACAAACGAAGAGAATCGGACAGTCTGTCGATCAGAGGAGTTGGGAAGCCACGCATGCCGCCAGCCTCTTCTAATTGAGACGAAGAGAACTAACAAGACCGACTTAGAGTTTTTGTTTAAATACACTGTGGGGGTTGCATTCCAAGCCTGACGAACATATAAGGGACGAGCCGAGCCTTAATGTATACCGAATCACTAAATGAACAGCCTAAACTATCCTCATCGTTGTTGATTGTTTCCATTTATACTTCTGAAGACTGACTTCGATTTCAGCATAACCAAACTTGACTTTCCAGCCGTCGCAGACAGAGAGATACGGCCACCTACAAGAAGACGATCACGACAGAAATTACCAAGAATTCCCGATTGGGCGTTACAACACTAGACGGCCAGATACCAACGTCCAATTCGGAGAGACTCAGCAGAGAGAGAGAGGGAGAGAGACGGATGCTTGTGCGGGGTCCGAGGCTCGAAGGAGCGAAAATATAGCCAACCGTCCTTAGGGTTAGTGCGCGTCGTTTTCCATCGTGCGCGCGTGACCCCTGCAAGGGAGAAAGGGTTATAACATCTCTGATCTCACTTATTTAACATTCATATCATTCTTGAGATTTGTACACAACTGGCCAACTAGTAGATGGTCTGCAACAAAAAAAGAATACTACGTTTCATCAAACGGAAATGGAATCATGTCGTCCTTTCAAATTTATCGATTCATTCTGTAATCATACTTGAAATTATCTAGCGCGACAATCTTATCGTTCCATCCTGTATTCTTATCTTAGATTTATTTCTTATGTTTCAACCAAATCTCTGGCTTTCTTTAAGTGCGTCTCTTGAAACCCTAAAATCTGTTCAGAATTTTGACTGGAACCCTTTTTGTATTATTTGGATTCTTTGAACTACTGTTGAGTGTTATTTTTCACAAGGTTTCGGTCGATGCAACCTTCAACCTTCTTCAGGTGTATCTTGCTGACTTTGGGAATTTTTCTGTATATCAGTGCGAGTGACCTTCAAAATACACTTGCGAATTACTTAGGATTTCTACCCAGTTGTGGCTGAAAGAATGAGAACATGCTACTCTCCTGAATAAAATAAAGGGCTGTGTTTGTAATTCGATGCAGATTTCAGAGTTTGACAAGATACACCTGAAGAAGGTCTAAGGTTAAATTCACTGAAACGTTGCGAAAATAAGACTCAAGATAAGAACAGTAGTCTGAAGGATCTTAATAATATGAATAATCGATTCTCATCTGGACTTTTCTCAATAACCTTGAATTTTTTGTGAAATTTTGCACAAACATTAGTCATGGTGAAAGTAAAATTTTGCCAGAATGCATTTTCCGGGATAACTCTGGTTGCTCCTTCCCTAAGAGGCATTATAGGAGTTAAATTGCCCCCAACTCCTTCATCCATTCATTTGTTGACACTTTTCTCAATCATGCCTTGGATTTTTTAAAAAATTTTGCACAAACATTAGTCATGGTGAAAGTAAATTTTTTACTCGTGGAGGGGGACCCCCACATGCTCGCCTTGTTTAATCTTTTTTATTTTTATTTATGAATTTTCTTTTTTTACTGGGAGACTGTCATAGCTCATCAAGGACTGAAAGCCACTGAAGGATAAATGTTAAGTATCAGTTCACTGGTGAGTCAACATGATTATCGCTATATGCAAAATTTGGTAGTGTCTGTTTAAGAGAATGGCGCAACAGAAACTTGCTTATGACTTTTTTTTTACACATTGGTCACCACTTATCAAGGCCCGGAAGCCACTCAGGGATAAGGGTTATTGCAAGTACATTACGTTAGTGTGGAGATTTGATGAAGTGTTTACTTAAGGGGGCGGTTCATTAGGATTAGCTTAATATTAAATCCAGCAACTTCGTCAGATTTGAACAGACTTCTGTTCAAGTCTGACGAAATTGCTGGCTCGCAAATGCGATCCGGTAGTAGAAACAAGTCTAACTAAAACAGATAAAAGGATAATAAAAAAATATATATATTTTCTCTGCAATAGTATTGAGCACCTCCTTCAGGTTTTTATTAATTACCAGTTTTGACATATATATATATATATATATATATATATATATATATATATATATATATATGTATATATATAATTTTTTTTTTTTAAATTTTTTTTTTTTTTTTTTTTACACAGTGATCACCGCTTATCAAGGCCCGGAAGCCACTCAGGGATAAGGGTTATTGCAAGTACATTACGTTAGTGTGGAAAAAAACTTTGCTCATGGAAGTTATATTTAGTTTTTAGACACAGATATAAATAAGGGAAATTGTTAGCAGTTGTAACAAGACGAGTGTTTGCTGTGAATGTTTTCTGGGGGATGGTTCTATAGATAGGAGCTCAGTAGAGCATCTGCCATGAAAATAAAGATAAAGCAGAGATTGACTTGCTACGTCTCTTCTGAGAGAAAGACTAAGTAGAGTGCAGAAGGGAGACTTGGCAACTAGATTGTGAAGCCGGTTTGTAACACTGGAAAAGATCTTCACCTACTAGATTGCAAAGGATACTATTCAAGAATCCATGAAGTTTTTCTCACGTGAAGCTAAAATTATTTTCAGCCACCCCTTCACAAGCACAGACCTAGGCATGTGGTTAGATCTGTAGCCAATAAGTTTAGCTTTCAGAATCATATAGGGTTTACCTACTTCTAACATAGATTTTCCGAGCTAGAGCACTACTTGTGTGAAAAATTGGCCAAAAATGGGCCTAAAATTGTGACAAAAATTTTTAAGGCCTTTAGAAAAAGTCATGTTTCAAATTTCACTTATCCAAGACATAAAATAAGGCATTCAAGTAAGAAAGCACCATATGTAGATTGAATTCAGCAAAAAAAAAAAAAAAAAAAAAAAAAAAACTTGACCAAAAACGCTTATTGGGGATTTGCCATTGCCTTTTTTTAAAAGATCTTTTCCAAATTTTACATTTTTAAGCTTTAAAGGCCTACAGAGTCTCTAACACAATACATGAAGTGTGAAATGTTAGTCATTCCAACACAACATATCATCCACTGGTCAAAAAAACACCAGTTTTATCAAAATCTGATGCAAATAGGAAAAGTTACAACTAATTTCGTAGAGAACGTTGGTTTTTGAAGCTGAAAATAATTTTTTTTTGATAAATTAAATCACAGGCTCTAAAATAAGCCTAAATAAAAAATCCAACTCCTAGAAAAGTTTCTTACCGGTATTTATGACAATATGTATTTATGACAATATGTCTTTATGACAATATGTATGAGCCAATTTTTTTCATTAGTATTGAAATTCAGATTAATTTATCATCCAGGTCAATTTTTCAATTTTTCTGAAAAAGTGCACTTTTCATTAAATTTGGAGGTTACTGTGACAAGCATATGTGGAAGAGCTCAAGAATTGTGTGCCAATGTCTTAGGTCTGCTTATAGGGAAAAGGAGATCATCATAGGGCTATAAAAAGCCGACGCCAGTGTCGTTTAGGGAGTGAATGCCGAGGTTGCTCTGGTACCATGTAATTTCGATAGAGTTGTTCAGGTTGTCTGGCTGCTCCCACAGAGTTGTCCAGGACCGTGTCTGTCTGCTTCCATGGAGTTGTCCAGGACCGTGTCTGTCTGCTTCCATGGAGTTGTCCAGGACCGTGTCTGTCTGCTTCCACGGAGTTGTCCAGGACCGTGTCTGTCTGCTTCCACGGAGTTGTCCAGAACCGTGTCTGTCTGCTTCCACGGAGTTGTCCAGGACCGTGTCTGGCTGCTTCCACGTAGATTCCATGAACAAAGTTTCTTTCTTAGAAGTGCACGCCTGTGGAAATCTCTTCCATTTGCCTGTTTCCCACCTGACTACAACTTGGATGTCTTCAAGTCCAACATAAACAAATTCCTGTTGAACCGCCCCTTTAAGTAAGACACTTTATCAAATCTCCAATACTAACGATTTCTACGATACTATCCCGTTGATTACTGTACATGCAATAACCCTTATCCCTGAGTGGCTTCTGGGCCTTTATAAGTGGTGACTACCATGTTAAAAAAAAAGTTGTTCAGGACCGTGGCTGGCTGTTTCCACAGAGTTGTTCAGGAACATGCCAGGTCGTGTCGATGGAAATGTTTGGTATTGTGTCAAGTTGTATCAACAGTATTTTCCATGTTGAGTAGTGCAGATGGAAGCATTCGGTTAACGTGTATTGTCCAGTTGATTTGACAATTGTCCAGTTGACTTGACAATTGTCGCAGATGTACTGCCGCGTGTGATAATTTTTTTTCTGTCTCTCTTCCTTCGTAAAGCCACAAAACGTAAAAGTTCTAAAGATGAGAGCAGCAGTTCAAATGATCCAAATAATAAAGATAATCCTCATCTCTGAAATTTCGAAACATGAAGCGAATTTTTTTTTTTTCTATGAAATTGATTTTTAATTAATTTTTATTATTAAACATTTTAATAATACTGGGCACGGTGCTATTATTATTAATTGTGGAGGTAATTTTTTTTTTAAGTTTCAACATATATTATTAAGGAAGAAAGAAAATGTGATAACAAAACCAAAATACACTTCAAATTCTTTTTCTCCTGAACTCTAATTCAATGTAAAAAAAACACAAATTAGACAAAATGAGGACAAATAAGGTGTTGGGCTGAGCAAAAAAGAAAAAAAAAAAACCACAGGCCACGTCACGGGAAACGGATGTTTTTGATTCACCATTTTTCACGTAAGTATCATTAGCAAACACACGGTGTTCACGACTCCACGATAGCATGAGGGCAATGAACTGAAAAGAAAAGCAATTCAAAATAACTAAAAAAAAAAATTGATGTAAAAGATAAACAAATAACAAACTAAATGGCATCTTAAGCAGGTTGAAAGACTACTTTCCTCACTCCCTATCCCTTAGTCAAGGAGAGCAAGAAGCGTTCTAAAAACATAAGTTTTCAGTGATTCAACCTGTAGTAAGATATCTTTCAGCCGACACTTTTCAAAATAAACTTCAGCAACGGAGGCAACATCGTTTAAAAACGTAGTCAAACATCATAAATTACCAGCGAGGGTAAACATAGATAAAAAAAAAAATAATAGTACGGAGAGAAAGGAGAAAAAAGAAACAATCTCATTGAACACCCATAAGTTCTAAATTATGACTGTGAGGCAGTGTTGAGTCAGCGGTCTTGTAAAACTGCTGACTCAACACTGCCTCAAGAATTTTTAAGTGAGTTTTTGTTCGTGCTCTTAAGATAAGGTTTTGTTTTTTTTTTACATGGAGTTCACCACTTATCAAGGCCCAATGGCCACTCAGGGATAAGGGTTATTGTGTGTACAGTAATCAAAGGGATAGTGTAGCAATAGTATTGGAGAATTGGTAAGGTGTCATTACTTAGGGGGGGGTGAGCGGTTCATCAGGAATTTGTTTGTGTTGGACTTGAAGACATCCAGGTTGACACTGCAATAAATGTTCACCAATGGTCAACATAAAAGCTTGTACATGCCCGGATGTTGGTCATTTTTATTTTTATTTATTTATTTTTTTTTTTTTGTGATGTTGGTCATTTTTATTTTTATTTATTTATTTATTTTTTTTTGTGATGTTGGTCATTTTTATTTTTATTTATTTATTTTTTTTTTTTGTGATGTTGGTCATTTTTATTTTTATTTATTTATTTATTTATTTTTTGTGATGTTGGTCATTTTTATTTTTATTTATTTATTTATTTTTTTTTTGTGATGTTGGTCATTTTTATTTTTATTTATTTATTTATTTATTTTTTGTGATGTTGGTCATTTTTATTTTTATTTATTTATTTATTTTTTTTTTGTGATGTTGGTCATTTTTATTTTTATTTATTTATTTATTTTTTTTTTGTGATGTTGGTCATTTTTATTTTTATTTATTTATTTTTTTTTTTTGTGCCTGCATATTGAAGAGGTGACATGTTAGGAAATTCTAACCTCTAAGCACTGAATTGTGTGCCCTGCATAGTTAGCATCACACTACCGTTTGGTAGTTAATCCTAGTTCCTTATTTACCTCCTCTCCTCTTTGTCTAGTCTGTATTTTTTTTTAATTTGAGCTAAGGAGAAAAAATTTTTTGAAGTGTATTTTAATTTCTGTTCGTTATCACGCTTTTTCTTTAATAATATACGTTGAAATTATAAAATAAAAAATTACCTCCACAATTAATAATAATAGCACTTACCCAGTATTATTCAGATGTTTAATAAAATTATATACCCATAAAATCTTTTTATTAATAATCATACAAAATGCAGATATTAAACAGATTCAAATACATGTACAAAATATATGCGTTTTGAAACAAATAAAAAATGAATACAAAGAAAAATAATAACATCTAAAATTTTATCAAGATATTCTGTACAAATTTCTTTTTTTTTTTTTTACATTTTTCTTGACATTTTCAATTTTTTTTTTTTTTACATTCATTTAAAATATTTTTCATTTTTAAATTTTCTCTTTAGAAAAACAATTTTTTTTTAATTTTAAAATCTGTCATTTTTGTGTTTTGAAAAAAAAAGATTGTTTTTACAACAATTTTGTCCACAGAAATCACGTGACAAATCAGAAAAGCACATTTTCGGCCATCATTTTTTTTTTTCTTTTTAGGAAGGGTTAAGGGAGAATATTGTGGATGAATTTTGAAGGAAGAAAATTGGTAGCAAAATAATTGTGTGTGTATTGGTAGGGGGTGCCATTAAGCAGGAGAAGAGTTGGATATTAAAGGCTTACAAACATCCTCCAGTTTTTTTTTTTGTTTGTTTTAGTGTGTGGGAGCGGGGTTGTATGTGTCTTTTAAATAAAAAGGAAAAATGTAATTTATATATGTGAGTAGTTTTCTGGTCTTACAAAAATACATTTCCTTTAAAATATGGAGCATTTTTATATTATTTTAATTTAATTTTTTTCTCGTATTGAAAAGACTAAATTAAACCACTGTAAATAACGGAAAATTGTGGATGCAGAATTTTAAAGAGGTGAAAATAGGAAGAAAAAAAGGGGTTGGGGTATTCATGGTAGGGATTTCTATTTTTATAACAACATGGTCGACTGATGTTGACGCACATTTTCGGCAATCATTTTCTTTTTCATTTTTTTTTTTTATTTTCATCTTTCTGACAATTTATTACCTAAATCGTTTTCTCTCATATCTGCAGGAATTTGTGTGGAGAGAGAGCTGTGACTAATAAATTTGGTGAAATGCTATATTTGTATAGCATTCAGTAATTCTAATTCGTAAATAAAATAGTTATTTTGACATAATTACACTGCAAATTCGTTTATTTCATTTTACATAATTTTGTCTCGTCCTCTTTCTGAAGCCAAATTTTTCAAATAAATGCTATTAAAAAAAAAATTAAAATAAATAAAAATAATTAAAATGATATATCTCCAAAATTTAAATGATACAAATGAACTAATCTCGTGATGAACCCATTTAATATAAACATGTAACCACAACTTCCTTTTCGTTTGCTGTTTTTTTTCTTTTATTCAAATTCTCTTTAAATGCAGATTTTGGTAAAAAATTGTCTGTAAAACAGATAAAAAATTTTTTTTTAATTTTTTACGTCAAAAACTATTAAAACACATTTCGTTCCTCTATCTGCATTTCGCAATTTTAAATTACCATGTGACGTCAGCATCAGTCGGCCATGTTGGCTATTCAATCTATGAAAGCCCATATTGCCTACCATTGTTTTAACCATTTTTGTATTATTCTCCATTGTTTTAGCTTTTTCTGGGCCATTATATAGAGCGAAATGGTAAATTATAATGACTTACATGCTTACTAAATTTGGTGTATCCTGATTTTTTTTTTTTTCATGTGAGATTGATTTTAAAAAATGCAATTTTCAGAAGAAAACCAAAAATAATTGATCAATTACATTTATCTTCATTTATTGAAGAAGAAAGTTTGAAATGACTCCAGAAATTTGTGAAAATGCAATGCAATTATTTGAGTCGTTTCCAGATATTTGTGGCAAGTACGGGGCATTAAGCTGAATGATATTGGGTTTGTTTTACAATCCACACAGGTACGAAAAAGTTGTTAAAAAACAAAAAACAAATATATAACAAATAAATGTTATCAAAGGCAAGATAAGTTACTTTTTTACCTCACAGGATAAGTTTTTAGTGTTTTTTATTTAATGTAAAATGTTTATTTGTTCTGAAAAACAAGTAATGTTGAATGCTACCGGAGAACAAGAAAAGATGGCTGCAGTGTCTCCTTACATCTTAGAAGTTTCGATGATCACTTCAAAATAAGAAATAAAACAAAATGGCATTAGAAACCCATCCAATAAACGTCCTGGTAATATTTAATGGTCGGGTTCCTACCACCAATTTGTGGATTGTGAAACAAACCCACGATATTTATTTTTTTGATATATATTATTTGTGTATAAGTTATCATAAATACAGTTTTGATGCTATTAAAATTTAAAAAACGATGATTTTTTTAACACTGTGTGATATATATATACTTAGATAACATGATAATAGTTTTGTTTCAATTTTTACTTTCAACAGTGCTCAACACACGAGTAGAGCTTAGTAGTATAAAAATGACGAGCTGCATAAACATCTGTTTTATTTGATTGAAAGAATTAATCTGGTTAACTGCAAAATTCTCCCATCTTTTTCTAAGTAAATATCATTTTATAATCGACTTTTTAAACTCTTAGTTCTTGTCTATTTGAAATGTTTATATCCATTTTTTAGTCAATACCATTCCTTTAATGGAATGAAAGAAATGTTTATGGGGAAAATAGGCTTATCCAATTATATTTCATCAATCTCTTCATTTAAGAAGCTCAATGTAACTAGAAAACATATACAGATAAATGACAAAAGTAAATTCCAAGATGTTGTCCATCTTTACCATTTTAACTTTTACACACTTGCAGAAGGCAATGTTATCATCAGTGTACTTCTGTGTGTTAGATACGCATTGAAGAGGAGAGAAAATAGGCAGTGAAGCAAGGCAAATATTTTTTTTTGTTTTACTTATAATCGGAGTTATCTCCCTTGACTCCGGTTTCTGTAAAATGATCGAAACGGCAATGTCACAAGATTGTTTGAAAAAAATCTTGCGACATTGCTGTTTCAGTCATTTTATAGAAACCAGATTCAAGGGAGATAACTCCGATTATAAGTAAAACAAAAAAAAAAGTGTATGTGTGGTGGTGTAGTTCTTCAATCTAATGCTGTGGTTCCCAACCACTGTGCTGCAGAATGATCACTGGTGTGCCGCAAAGAGATAATAGCTAGAAACCATTTCATTTTGTTCAATAAATACATTTAATTTCTTAATCATGATGACACCGCAATTAAAATTTGCAGAATTTCTGGAATCTAAAGATTCTGTTTTATGGAAATCGCTCAAGACAAGGCATAAAGCTACTTGATGTAAAGAGCAAACAAAAACGAAAGCTGATTATTGCAAAGACATAAGATGCTTATTAACCTTAGTTTTGAAAGCACCAAAGCTGTAGGGAGAAGGAAAACAGTGAGCAGGAAGAGATTTCCACAACCTTGCAAAGAAACTACTGGTACAGGAATGTTTTACGCATACTAATTGGTTTTTAAAGGTTTATATTAGTGATGGGACTATTTATAGAAATTTCAGAAGTTGTTCAACTTATTGGGAATCGGTATCGAAGCTGAATAATTAAAGCCTGATTTTGATACCAACATTATTCCTAAATAACACGGGTTGTAAGACAAAAATGTCAATTTTAATTTAAGCTAACATTATACAAAAGTTCAGGAAAGATTTTCTTCCAAAATGAATGTTTTCTAACTCTTGTTAGTTGCATGAATTATGAAAAAAAAATTTCAAAGACTGATCACTTATAGTTTTAAAATTCAGAATCGAACTGTTGCTGGGTTGTATAAAATCTCTCTAATACATTGTTCTCTAAATTATTGAAAATATTTTATTACAGAAAAGTATTATGAGTGAAAAATATTTTTTGTGATAGTTGTGGCATGGAAATTTTTGGTTGTTGGTTGTTTTTCCTTTACGGCATTTCAACCCTTTGCAGGTTATTTAATGCCGAATCCAAAGATTTTGAAGAAAGATTTTTTAATAGAATATATTTGTTGTTTTCAAGTCGGTTTCTATTTAACCCATAGTTTGGACCCTAACAGGTACTATCACTCCGGGTCAGAGTGGACCTGGGAGCAATGGCAATTAAAGGGTGACTCCACACTCCCCAAAGCCTGCAAGCTGGAACCTCACCATCGGATATAGTTTAAGGTCATATCCAGGTCCCCCATTGATATGCTGCAAAGCAAAAACAACCAACAACCAATACTGTTACTACACCATCTCATTGATTACTGTACACACAATAACCCTTATCACCGAGTGGCCCTTGGGCCTTGATAAGTGGTGAACTCCATGTAAAAAAAAAAATGAAAAAATAAAATTGCTAAGGTTCATAGATACCGGAAAGCCTTCTACTCTAATAGTTGTGGCATAAAATTTTTTGTAAAAAATCAACAAGAAAAGTTGGGAACCACTGGTCTAATGAATGCCACTTGGGGGGTGGGGATTAATCTATATGTAAACCCAAAAAGTACTCTTGGACACCATGGTTGACAGTGAATGCTATTTTTAATAATCTAATATATAAACGGCTATATGTCTGTCTGTCTGTCTCCATATTTTCAAACTCTATCTCCTAAATCTCAAGTTTTTCATGGGTTCAAATACCCCATATATCAAGTTTAATGTCTGTACACCAAAAACGGACAGGAGTTTGGTAGGCAAAATTTTTTAAACAAATATCTATATATAAAGGGGTTTATTTTTACTATAACCTTTTTATGCAAATATTATGCAAGTATAAATCATGTAGAATATCTGCATGAATATAATTACACGTAATAGTTAACTAAAGATGATCATCTCATAACCAAACCGAAAAAACTAATAGGGAATTAATTAAAATGAATGTTTCAAAGAATATGCAAATTAGCTAAATCTTTTGCAGATGAATGCAGTTGAACAACCCATAGATAACAAGGTTGTATTTTCTTTTCAAATAGAGAAAAGTGTTTTTAATATGAATATCAATACACACAAAAGAAATAGGAATATAGACATGTACACACACACACATACATGAAACAATAAACATGTCAATAAAGCAAGATGGCATAAAATTTGAGATGAAATAAAATTGGAAAATTCAAACAACTTATATTTTTTGACAATGCTGACGTATTCACTGAGAGAAAAAGAAATGTGAATTAAAAAATACAACTCTTTAAAAAGATTTTAAAAAAAAGAAATGTTTGTTTTCTTTTAACGCTTGCCTAAAAAATCATCTTTTTTTTTTTTTTAGCGTCTGCAATAAATGGTTGGGAAGAGAGAAGAAAAGAAAGCTGAATAAAAGAGAAAAAATAAAATTCAGTCGAATAGTGATGAAAAAAATAAGAAGGCAAGGCCCTAGCGATTTTGCAGAAATCTGTTTATTCTATTAAAAAAAGGTATATTTCAACCAAAAAATCCCATCCTTTTTTAGTGTTTGCGTAAAGGGCTGCATCTATAGTGTAAAAATGTATTTAATTTTTTACAATAATTATTTTTAAATTGGAAGGGGTGGGGGATAGGGAGGTTGTCGAAACCTGGTGACTATTTCTGATATTGTCTTTTCTGCCACAGATGTAAGCATCATTTTCAATACATAAAAATCATGAATAAGGCAAGTTGAGTAAACTATTAAGATGATCCCGTTCTTCTTCTTCAAAAAAATGTAACTTTCAGAGGTTGGAAAAGTCAAATTCGAGTTTTGGTGGGAAATTTTTAATAGCACCATTGTTGTATTATTAGTTTGATTTCATTTTTGTGTCACATCTTTTTTTTTTTTCTTCTATAAGGAAGTCACCACTTATCAAGGCCCAGAGGCCACTTGAGGATAAGGGTTAAAGAGTGTACAGTAGTCAATGGGACAATATCATAGGAATCGTTAGTAGTGTAAATTTGGTAAATTGGATTATTTAATCTACCAGGAATATGAGTGGCCCCCCCCCCAAAAAAAAACAAAAAAAACACACATGTTGACATTGACTTGGAAAGAGGAAGATCAGCATAAAAATAAATTGACTAAAACGAACTTGGATGATGTGCTAGTGAAACATTCTAAAAATCTCATTTATAAAACTCACTATGTTTATCTCCATATTTTCAAACTCTATCTCTTCCGAAACTTAAAGTTGCAGAGCGATGCTAGGGGACCCTCAAATGATTGGATTCTTTTATGGTGTTTAGCCGGTTAAAATAGTTTTTATGGGTAAAAATTGAAAAAAAATCCTTATAAATTTTGTACATTCATCTTAGTTTATTTTTAATCAATTCACGTGCGTTTTGTTCAAAGATAATTTTTGATTTTCTTTGTATTTTTTTTTTAACAAAGATACAAATTTTTATTTGTTTTATTTAAAAAAAATTTTGTATTTCCCCTTTCAAGTGTCATCTATGTTTCAAAACATTTTATTTATGAATAGGAGTGTGTGTGTGTGTGTGTGGATATATATATATATATATACATGTATGTTTATTCAATTATATTTCACCTTTTATTTATACCATTCCTTTAATTTACGAAACTCTGTGTAACTACAGAGCATATACAAATAAATGACAGCAGTCTATATCTCAAATTTCAAGATGTTGATCATCTTACCATTTATTTCTTGAAGTACGTTGACATGCACAAGTTTTGACATTACGTGTTTTGTAGCGCAGAATCATTTATGTAATTATTATGCCAATTTTTTAATCTATTCTGCGCTTAACTCACCAGAAAAAAAAAGAGCTTATCAACTTTAAAATAAAATAAAAGAATATGGGCATGGTTACAAAATCCGAAAGTTGGAAGAGAAGTTGCAATTATTTTTTAATTTGTTATGCCATGTTTTTAATTAATTATGAATGATTCTGCAACACAAAACAGGTGCTATCAAGAATTGCGCATTTTAACGTAAGATGGTAAACATCTTGAAACTTGCAATATACACTTTTGTCATTTATATATATATGAGAGAGAGAGCAATTTCTGTAGTAAACAGGAGAGCTCAATGCATAGCAGAGCAAGAATAAAATTTAAAACAAGACAAGCAACCAAAAATTTCCAAAATTTATTTCAATCCAATAGGACTTTTCAAATGAGAAAGCTGTTAAAGTGCTGTCACCTAAGTAAAAAATAAAAAAAAAAACTAAATAAAAAAAACTTGCACCGGTTCCCCTCCCCCACTATTCGTAACAACAAAACGGGATATTTTTTTTTCATTTTTCAGACAACCCTCAAACAGCTTTATCATTTGAAAAGACCCTATTAAGTTGAAATAAATTTATAAGATTCGGCTAGACTGTTGGTTGTCTTTTAACTTACATAATTGATTCGTGTATCCAATAATGTTTAATAATGCGATATAATATTTTATGAATAGATTTTCAGAGTTTACTTCAACAGTGCTGGCCTGCAGGACACTATATATACAAATTTGGGCATATTTTATTGGTTTGAAAATATAGGTTCTTTTTTACCAATTGTCATAACTTTTTACCAAAGAATAGTATCATACTCTTCAAAAAGCCTGCAAATTTTCATTTAGTTTCATCCCATAGAACCAAAGATGAATATTTCAATATTCAATTTGGTCACCAGTATATATATATATATATATATATATATATAAAATATATATATAAGTGAAAGTGTGTGTCTGTGTACATTTTAAGTCAACATACTGGAAATTTGATATACAGGGTACTGAGATTTGGGAAAATCGATGTAATCGGTTTTCGGACAGAAATTTGGAGATTAAGGGGTCAAAGTTCAACGATTTGACCTTTGAGAACTCTACCAAACTCCTCCAACAATTTTCGGTCTAAACACTTAAAATTTTAGGTATAGGTTCATTGGACATGGATCTAACTTAATAACTTAATTTGAGCCCAAACAGTAAATTTGAAGGAGACATAATAGAGGTCAAAGTTAAAAAAATTGACCACATTTTTTTTTTTTTTGCTCAACATACATTTCCAAATACCCGGACAACGCCGGGCACCCATGCTAGTATATATATGTGTGTGTGTGTGTGTGTATATATATATATATATATATATATATATATATATATATATACACACACCACCTTTTTTTAACAATTTTATAAGTTCCAAATCTCAGCGACTATCGATCAGAATTTAAAAGTGAAGGCTCGTTGTAAAGATAACCTGAATTGTGTAGTGAGCTATGTGATATATTCCTTTAAGGTCACACATTAAGGGGATCATCCATCATCCAGAGCCTATTTTTAGCATTTTTTTACAGCCATAAAATATTTCAATCATAGTCATTTTTGTTTCTAGTTTTGCATATGAATTACAAAATATCTGATATTTCCCCCAAACCTCTGGCCTTGATGGACGGCAGACTAAAACTTGCTGTTATGGTTTCAAATAATCTGAAATAACAGCAAGGGGAGACTTGATTCCAAATATTTCTCATATGTTATATCTCCCTCTCTCTCTGGTTTTCATACATAAAGTCAATTTCACAGTGTATAAGGATTATTTGATTTTGGAAATGTTCATAATCGTACCCCATTTAAAAAAGGGGGGGGGGAGATATAACATGAGAAATATTTGGAATCAAGTTTTATTTGAAACCATAGCAGCAAGTGTTATTCTCCCCGCCATCAAGGCCAGAAGTTTTGGGGAAATATATATCCCTTGCCTTAGAGGAAAGCACTCTAATGCAGGATTAAAAGAATATACAAGATTTTTTTCTCTGAAATGATTTGAATCCTCTAAGAAAATTTCAGCCGTCTGTATGTGTGTTTGTATGTCCACTAAAAACTTTGGTCAAAGTGGCACAAACATGGAATCATTAGAATGGGGGATCTCCTGGACACATGGTCCTGGATATGACCTTTAACTATATCCAGTGGTGAGGCCCCAGCTTGCGGGCTTAAGGGGATGTGGAGCCACCCTTTAATTGCCATTGCTCCCAGTTTCACTCTAACCCGGAGTGGTAATACCTGTTAGGGTTAAATAGAAACCAACTTGAAAACAATAAATATATTCTATTAAAAACATTTTCTTCAAAATCTTTGGATTCGGCATTAAATAACCTGAAAGGGTTGATATGCCGTAAAACAAAAACAACCAACCAGCCTGGACACATAATATCAAAATATTAGAAAAAAATCAATTATTTCATATAGAAATGCCGTTTTGTTTGAAACGAGGGCGGGTAAAACGTTGATCTCGATGCTGTTTGCTAATCCCACATGCGTGAACGGTCGATTCATTGTTTCATTTTAAAAAGTTAAATTTGCAATGTGATAACATCAGTAACGTCTTGGTCCAATCAACACAATGTTCGCTTGCAGGTTTGCGTCTAGCACTCGGCATCTTTTTTTTTCTCTAATATTTTTTTAAATTCTCAACTTCTTATGCGGCGCTGTCGGTGGGGCATTAGAATACGCTGACTGCCCCCTGCAGAGGGTAAAAGTCCCTCAATGGGGGTCCTGGATATGACCTTAAACTATATCCAGTGGTGAGGCCCCAGCTTGTGGGCTTTGGGGAGTGTGGAGCCACCCTTTAATTACCATTGCTCCCAGGTCCACTCTGACCCGGAGTGGTAGTACCTGTTAGGGTCCCAACTATGGGTTAAATAGAAACCGACTTGAAAACAACAAATATATTCTATTAAAAAAAAAATTTCTTCAAAATCTTTGGATTCAGCATTAAATAACCCGAAAAGGGTTGATATGCCGTAAAATAAAAATAACCAACTAACCATCAACTTCTTATGCGTATCACCATGCAGATTTTTTTTCTTTTTAATAATACAATAAGATGACCCCCAAGTCAGGTTTTTTTTGTTTTTTTTAATTGACTCTATCATAATATATCATATGCAACCATATTTTACGATCGCCCCCGCCCCTATATCCTGCTAGTCACGATACGTTTCTGTAGCAGCAAGTTGGCCGTAATAGCTACAATGTTGGACTTTCATTAAGGGGTGACTAAATGTCTAGGGTTTAAGATTGATATACAGCATTATCACATTGACACACCAGTTTTCATCAGATCACGAAAGTTAAGCAAAGTTGAGCCTGGACAGTACCAGATGGGTGACCATTTGGGAATACAAGGCGCTGTATGTAGGAGGACATCAACAGCTCACTGCAAAGACCTAAGGCCATCTCCCTTGACATTTCCTCCTTCGGAGGAAGTTGGTTCAACCCATAGGTAAATGCTGCTGGCTGGCTGGGCTTAGTTTGATGCTTTGGCTCTGTAAAACTTCACTAAATTTTAAAAAAATTGAAAATTGTCACTGGATAATTATATAAGTAAAAATTTAAAAATTAAATTCTGTAAATTAAAATTTACAAGTTGATTTTTTAACAAAGATTAGAAATATTTAAAATTTTTCCTTATTCCATGGAGTTTCAATGAATGGCTCATATCATCAGGAAACGTAGTTAGCAAAATAATATTTGTAGGTAGTCTATAAATTTTTGCTAGTTAGCACATAAATTGAAAACTAAAGTTTGTATGAAAATTTACAAGAGGCCAAAATTAAAAGGATTTTAATTTCAAATTTTTAAAAGGATTTCAAATTTTTACTTATATTATTGCTCTACTGTAAATTGAGCTTTTCCATTTGGGGGGGGTTGTCTTATAAATATTGATACTAATATTTATATGGACTTTAAGTGCACAGTATTATACAATCTGTAGTCTCTACAATTATATAAAAGTCATTTTGTGTGTGTGTGTGTGTGTGTGTGTGTGTGTGTGTGTGTGTGTGTGTGTGTGTTATTTCTTTCCTGATAGGCTGAGCCGTTTCGGAACCTATCTTTTGCAAATTTCATACAAAACTAATTTATGTGTCTGGCAGTGTTCTCAGATATGTTTTGTACATAAATTCGTCTGATAAGTATCGAAAACTGAAAAAAAAAAAAATCTAGTCTTAAAAATAGTCTTTCTCTTGTAGATAAAAAAAGAATTCTCACAAGGGAATATTTTACACTACACCGGCCGGTGTAACATAAAGTATTCTCCTGTAAAAATTCTTTTTTTTTCTTTTTTTTCTTTTTTTTTCTTTTTTTTTTTTATCTATAACAGAAGAAAGACTGTTCAAGATCGTCAAGCCTAACCCTAACCCTGACGTGATATTGTAAACAAACACAGATGGAATTTGATGAATGACGTCATCATTTTTTTTTTTAAATTTTTAGACGATTTATTCTATAATAGTACGTAGGCAAAATCTGCATCAATAAAAATATCATGTGTAAGCATATTGTATGACCGGGCAACGCCAGGCGGTTAGCTAATCAAAAATTGTTTCTTAAATTTTTCTTGAATTATAGAGTGCGTGTATTAGAGTATGTTAAAAAGAAACCAATAAAGTGCTTGATCATAAGAATGAGAACTAAAATACAAATTTATTTAGAATGTATACATTAGATTTCAGCGACATACCATTGTTTCATTGACATGGGATGGCTCTTACTGTTTAAAAAATACTCTTAAAACTCATAACATGATTGTATTTTTACAGCCATCCACTATATTTTATGTGCACGAAAAACAATGTTTTTTTGTTGTTTTTTTTTTCAGCATTTCTTTTGTATATTAATTTACATTCCTAAAAATATTAATTTTTTTTTTTTTTTTAATGATGAATGTTATTACTAGGGCTATGACAACAGCATATTATTTTCCTTGTTATGATTCTCATGTATATATCCATTGATATCTTATGTTTTTATGTAGTGATGTGGTTCTCGGTTGCTTGTGTTTAACTGTATCGGATATATACTCGAGAGTCAAAATAATGAAAAGAACATGCTGTTGTCATAGGCCTAGTTATCATTGGTTTACACTTTTCCGATGCAATATGTATGTGTAACAAAATTACATACATTACAAATTATATATATTAACAAAATAGCAATTAATACATGATACTAACATATTTAACATATGTAACAATTAATATATACTAACTGGCAGCCCAGCATTGCCTGGTCATACAATACGTTTAAATATGATATTTTAATTTATGCAGATTGCATATGTATTATTATAGAAGCAATCCTTTATTGAATATTATATATTATAAGGAATAATTTGCCTAGTGAACGAATTCTCAAAAAAAAAAATAAAGTATTAAAAATATAATAATAATTTTGAAAGGGCTAAGCCTATTTTTTTTTTCAAATTTCACACAAACCTAATTTATGCCTGGCAGTGTTCTTAGATGTTTTTTTTACAGAAATTCATCCGATCCTACAAATAGTCTTTCTCTTTTATAGATAACAAATAAATTTTACAAGGGGAATATTTTAAGTTACACCGGCCAAGGGAGATAATAAATTCTCAGCAAATCATTCCTTTAAAAAAAAAAAATTAAAAAAAAAAAACAGATTTGTTATAATCTGGAGATATATCTTAGTGGGGGAGCATTTGACTACAAATTGAATGATCCATTGCTTTATTTTATTTATTTTTTTCTTATTAATGAGTTCAATTTACGATAAAAGAGGTACCATTTAAAATCGCCGTAAATCATTTCTTTGTTTGTATATTTTAAAACTAAACATTAATAAAAAGTAACTTTTTCAGAGCATTCATCTTCAAGTCCAAATATCAGCTGACGTGATATTGTTAACAAATACAGACAGAATTTGATGAACGACATTATCGTTATTATTTTTTTTGTTTTGTTTTTAATTAGTTCACCAAGCAAGTTATTCCTTTTAATGTATGATAATCAACAGAGAAATGATTCTATAATAATACATACGCAGTTTGCATGAATTAAAATATCATGTTTAAGCATATTGTATGACTGGGCAATGTCGGCCGTCCAGCTAGTGTGTGTGTGTGTGTGTATATATATATATATATATATATATACTAGCGGGGGTACCCGGCGTTGCCCGAGTTTTTGTTTCCGGGACGGGGGGGGGAGTCTTAAAAAATGTTATGGTAGGTAAGTAGGAAGGATCAAACCCGGAGTCATGAGTAAAAGTAGGAAAATAAAGTGTGAAAAAAAAAAAAAAAAAAACATCTGCAACGTTAACAGTTCGGCCACCAAGAAAAGTCCATTCCAGTTGTTTAGGAAAAAAAAAAAAAAACGACTACGGTAGGTCGGCGCGAACGTGAAAATATGTGAATTGTCCAGCACGCTAACCACTACGCCACAGAGCACTGCAGCTTAGTTTAGTGATTTTAAATAACTTCACATGAAAGAACTACAAAGCCAAACCGGTGTTCTCTACTCAACTGTTTCTTGTGAACGATCCCCAAACGGTGTTAAGTGGTGGCAGGGGGAGGAGGAATTTATTAGAGAGAAAATATTTTACCACTTCCATTGATCTTAACCGATTTTGGCCGTGACTTCTCAGCAGAAAAAGTATAGAAATCTAAGATTATCGAGGAATTTGAGAAATAATAAGCCTATAACACACCTCAGATATTATTCTGTCGTTTGTGCATATTATATTTGCATGAAATATCTTGATTTTTAATCCTATTAATGTCAAAATCAGACGGGAAAAAATGAGTTCATTTTATTTATATAGAGATAATGTGTGTGTGTGAACGAGATACAGAATAGTGGGTGTCAGTAATCTTTTAGCGTTTGATAAAAGCAAAAAATTATTTTTATTGCTTTTGGTTGAAGGTTAGTGATTACCAACCCTCTTAACATGGTCCCTCCCCTAAGTACTCAATGTCTTTCTAGAAAGAATTCAGACCAGAAAGATATCGGGGAAACCAATGACAACCAATAGAATCTTCGGATTCATATGATATGATGCTGATCAACCCTCTTAATATAAAAACTCCAGCTTCCTTCATTCCAGTCTGTATCATGTACAATGAAAACGTTTATAGCAAGTTAGCTATGCGGAGGCGTCTGTTTCATTGATGTTAAATTTAACCTGATTTTCCGCGGGATGAAACATGGACGCCTCTGTGTAGCTCCCCATAGACTTGTTTTTTATACTACTACTAATGCAGCCGTTTAATATACGGCACAATCGCATTGATACACCGGTTCTCGCCAAATAACTGAAGTTAAGCAACAATGAACCTAGACAGTACCAGATGGGTGACCATTTGGGAGACTAGGCGCTGTATGTACCGCGCCGAGTTGTAGAAATTTCTAGGTTGGTATCTAGGGGCATGTTTAACTCACGGGAGGAGATTCCCCTCTCCTCGACTCAAGAGGGAAAGCAACGAGGGAAACAACCGTCTTTACTGGTCTTCCCAAGATTACCATGGCTCTACAATTTGGAGAGCCGTGGTCGCCGACGTTGTTAAAACAGCAGGGTCGCATGCAATGTAGCAGAGTATGGCGGTTGTATGCAAACGTCGAGCTGTGTGCAAAATGACGTCACTGTAAAGAAAAAGAAAAAGACTGAAAAAAAAAATGTCTGTACAGACTAGAGGACGTTGGAAAGGTCGGAGGGAAGGAGCACAATCATTTTTTATTTGAGGAGAAAGTATGTCATTGTTATAAAAAAAAAAAAGGGATAAAGTTATTACTTGTCCTATGTTCCTTGCTACATACTCTGCTACAACGTGTTGGGTTCTGAGTGTCTACGTGTGTGTGTGTAAGCTCTATTTATGTATTGAGTACATTTTAAGTAAAAAGTGAAAATATATATATATGCACAATCTATCACTTTATAATATATGTGGGTTCTTGTCCAGAATTTCTCCCTACATCAAAAATAAAGAAAAATATGATGTATTTACCTGTGACAAGCAAAGATATCATACTCCAAAAATCATGTAAATTGATCAAATAGTTATATTTTTAAATAAGAAAATCAAATTTTATGAGTAACCAAAGAGCGACTGTCTTGCTTGCCATTTTGAAAACGATCAACAAAAAGGGAGATTACTCAACAATAGTTCAAACTTTCAAGATTTATGTAGCTATGAATTCCCATTAATAATTTCAAAATGATTTTTTTTATAAAAATAAAACTATTTGATCAATTTTATGATTTTTGGTATATGATATATTTGTTTTGTCATGAATACGTACATCTTTTATATTTTTTATTTTTTATTTTTTTTAATATAGGGGAGATTCTTGGTAAAAACCTTCACGTGAATAGAAAAGAAAACAAAATTATATATTGAGTTTTGTTTTTCAAGACTTTGATGCTACACGTTCTGTATTATTATTCATCGGACTACTGTTGTCATCTTGAATGTGATTTTCACAACGTTTCGGTCGATATAACTTCCGAACTTCTTCAGGTGTATCTTGTCGAGAATTTGGACGGAACTTTGAGCGGAACCCTTTATTTACTTCACGGTTTTAGCGTGCTCGTGTTCCGTCAGCTATTACTAGATAGAGGTCCTAAATAATTCGCAAATGTATTTTTTGGTCAGCCACACATTTGCGAATTACTTACGACCTCTATCCAGTTATGGCTGATGGAACAAGAGCATGCTACCCCCATGAAGTAAATAAAAGGGTCTGCTCGAAATTCTGTCCAAATTCCAGAGTTTGACAAAAACATTCAAGAGTTCGACAAGATACACCTGAAGAAGGTCGGGGGTTATATCGACCGACATGTTGTAAAAATCACACTCAAGATGAGAACAGTATGAATAATTATAACTATTTGATCAATTTATATGATTTTTGGAGTATGATATAACCAATCCTCATCTCAAAAGTTCAGAAACATCACGTTCTGTTCTGTCCTCCCAAAATTGAAAACTGATGTTTGGTTTGTGAAAAAAATAAAATTTAACTCTCATAAGTACAGATCTTTTTTTTTTTTCTTTTTTTTTTTAGAAAAATATTGAATTTCTCCTATATTACAAAGCAAAAATAAAGAACTATGATGTAGGTACTCGTGACAAAACAAAAATACCATATTCCAAAAATCACATAAATTGATCATGTAGTTTTATTTTTAAATTAAAAATCAAATTTTATGAGTAACCAAAGAGCGGCTGTCTTGCTTACCATTTTGAAAACAGACCACGAAGAAAACAAAAAACAAAAGAAGATAATTCAACAATTCAAACTAGCAATAGTTATGTTGTTATGCCTATGAATACCTATCAATCATTTCAAAATGATTTTTTTTATAAAAATAAAACTACTTGATCAGTTCTACATAAATTTTGGAATATGATATTTTTGTTTCATCATAGATGCGTACATCTTTCATATTTTTATTTTTTAATATGGGGGTGGGGGTGGGGGCAAGAACCTGTACCTGTATATAAAAGAAAACAAAATTACCTATTGATTTTTGTTTCTGAAGACTTTGATACACGGTTTGTTCTGTACCCCCAAAATTGAAAACTGATGTTTGGTTTGTAGGCGGGTGGGAGGGGGAGAAAAAAAAATTAAAACTCTCATATGTGCAGATTTCTTTTTTTCTTTTTCAAAAAATATTGGACCATCTTAGAAGCTAAAAGATGAGAATTTATCACAACGAAATAACACAAGCGATCAATTTGATGCTCAAACAATAGCAAATGTCATCACTATGTACAATAATAAAGTTTTGTTTTTCTTCAAAAATGAATAACATCAAAGAAGATTTGAGTTACATTCTAAACATTATACCTCACAAACATATTTTTTCCACATCAACTAAAACGAAAACATTTTTTTCTATTTTTTTATCAAAAAATGGGAAAATAGTCGGCATCTTTTTTCTGCTTTTGACATGTTTCGGAAAAATTACAACACGCCACAATCTTTCCACGGAGTATATAGAAATTTAGCAATTACGTGATGTTGTAGAATTTTGGGTGCAACTACATTATAATAGCGGAATTCAGAAAACAAAAACTTCGATTTAGAAAAAACAATGGTATCTGCTGACGTTTTGTGTCAATATATATATATATATATATATATATATATATATATATATATATAAAGTGAGCATGTCTGTGTGTGTGTCTGTGTACACTTCCCTACGCAATAACTCTGTCAATTTTCAGTCTGCAGACTCGAAATTTGATATACAGGATACTGAGATTTGGGGAAATCTATGTGATCCATTTTCGGACAGAAATTTGGCTGTAAAGGGGTCAAAGTTCAACAATTTGACCTTTGAGAACTCTACCAAACTTCTCTGACAATTTTGTGTATAAACACTTGAAATTTTAGATAAAGGTTCCTTGGACATGGATTTAACTTAATTTGAGCCCAAAACAGTAAATGTTAAGGGATCATAATAGGGGTCAAAGTTTAAAAAATTGACGCTTTTTTTTTGGGGGGGGGGGCTCAACATACACCTCCAAACACCCGGGCAACACCGGGCTGAAATGCTAGTTATAACTAAAAGCAATGATATCTACTTAATTGGCATGTCAGAAGTACTTTAATATTCCTGCATTATTTATATTAGTTCTTATATAACTGCATTATTTTTAAAAAATACAAATTTTCCATAATTATCATAAAAAAAAACACTTGCCATATTCCTTTTTGAACACGTGACATAACAAGGAAAGTAACTCAGTTATGCTAAAAACAAGGAAGGAACTCATATTTATGATAGTTAATGCAAAATTTATTTTAAAAAAAATTGGCAATAGTTAAACGCTATTTATCTCCCTTTAGAAATCTCCAGCATTTTTTTAGCCAAACATTTTATTTTTGCTAATTTTTGTCAAAAACATTTTCTTGAATAATTTTTTTTTCTCCCTTATCGTTTTTTCTTATTTTTGGATATATTCATTACTGTAACATAAGAATTAAGTAGACACTATTGGTTTGCCTGGAAATTCAATATTAAAACTTTCAAATTTCGCTATCCTAGTGTACCTATTTACTATGCCTCCCCACGGGACAGAGTTAGACACCAGGGTCGTTTTTTAACATGGAGAAAAGGTACAAAAATAAAAATTGTCTCAGTCGTGAAGGATTTCTCCTCCACCGAAAGAGAACAAGAAATAGAAGTGCAGCATCTGAAGAACAGGTACTACACTTTGATCTTGTCCCGAAGGCCAAATCGAATTTTGTATTAATGAGCTGCCATCTGGAATATCTAGTGTGTTTGTCCTCACTATCATAATTAACTCCTCTTATAGAGAGTCAGCAAGGGAGATAATTCATCTTTACTCTTCATTTAAAAGGAGGGGGTGTCTGATTTTTTTTTAAATGCATGAAGGCATTATTTATTATACTAACTTTAAAATAATAAACATTTGTTTAATAAGACAAAATACACGCTAAAATATCTTATAGGATTGAGGATTTAAAAATAATTCTGTTCTAATTATGATTAGCCATAATTTGTAATTAACTGAAACGGTCACCCATCATTCTATCTCAGCTACCTACATATTTCTCTTGCACTTTCTTTTATGTCTTAGTGTTCCTATAACTATTTTAGAGAAAGAGTCACTCTTTTTCAAGATGGCCATCTAATTCTGTAGTCTGCACAGACACTTATAAAATTAAATGGAAAAATAAGCCTCTTTATTTCTATATAATAATAATAATAATAATAATCTATATATATAAAAGGCAAAAATCGGTGTGTATGTATGTATGTATGTATGTTTGTTTGTAACGCTAAAACTTTTGAAAGACGGAACCAGAGTTGACAAATTTGGTATCATATTGCACCTTGATCACCCGGATGACAAATATCGAAATTTCACGTCAAACGGACCAGTAGAAAGGGGTCAACTGATCGTTTTTCTCCTAGGGGGGCCCCCCAAAAAACCTGTCATTTTAACGTTATTCAATACGTGTCACGTGACGTGACGTCAGCTCAAACTTTTGACAGACACAACCAAAGTTGACAAATTATGTATCATATTGAACCTTGATCACCCGCATGACAAATATCGAAATTCCACACCAAACGGACCATTAAAAGGGGGTGAACTGATCATTTCTCTCCTAGGGGGGGGCCCCCAAAAAAACCTGTCATTTTAATGTTAATATTACATAATCCAAAAACGCTTAGTCATGTCACGTGACGTGACGTCAACATCCAGTAATGGCGAACAAATGTAAACAAACACTTTGTTTTACCGATACTTTTGTAATTTCTCTTCTGCTTTGTTCTAGAGATTATTAAACTCCATGACAATGTCTCCAACGTATTTAACTGGTTAAAAATAGTATTTATACAAGAGTTTTAACGAAAAATATCAGGAAAAAATGTACAGGAATAAAAAAAAATTCAGCTTTCAAAATATTCGTCGATAAAAAAACCGATCTTTATATTTACGCTAGCCATTTTGTATATTACCACGTGACCTGCTATCTCTTAAACTGGAGGGGGGGGATCCACTTGAATCCAACAAAACCAGTAATTTTTTTTTTCTATTATATATACATCATTTTCTATAAAATTAAGTGTAGACTTTATAATTAAAACAAAAAATGTTATTCATACTAAAAAAAAAAAACGCTTAGTCATGTCACGTGACGTGACGTCAACATCCACTAATGGCGAACAATTGTACCTATTTACTATGCCTCCCCACGGGACAGAGTTAGACACCAGGGTCGTTTTTTAACGTGGAGAAAAGGTACAAAAATAAAAATTGTCTCAGTTGTGGAGGATTTCTCCTCCACCGAAAGAGAACAAGAAATAGAAGTGCAGCATCTGAAGAACAGATACTACACTTTGATCTTGACCAAAAGGCCAAGAATGCGAACAATTGTAAATAACAACTTTTTTCACAAAACCAACACCGTCTTTCTTTTTTTTCTCTCTCTTTCTCTCTCTCACCCACTTACTCTTCCCTCTCTCTCACCCTCTTTCTCTTGACGTCACACCACTGTTAAACTGTGGGGGGGGGAACACATTCCCAGGCATTATCTCCTATAGATGCACATTTTATTAGAAATTCAGCTTTCAAAATATTAGACGATAATAAAAATATAAAACCAACACCCTCTTTCTCTTTTCTCTCTCTCTCACCAACTTACTCTTCTCTCTCTCTCACCCTCTTTCTCTTGACCTCCTACTACTGTTAAACTGTGTGTGTGTGTGTGGGGGGGGGAAGAGGCAGCTTGAAAACCAACAAAAACAGTGCACAGTTTCCCAAGCATTTGGGGTGGGAAGGGGGGGAAGAAGCCGAGCGCACAGTTTCGTGTGAGAGAGAGAGAACAATTCTCAACCTATATACTCAACAAATTTTTTATCTACAGATTTGAAAGTTTGTATATAGGGTATTCAGACATATGGAAATATATCTAGCATAATCTATCTATTATATCTATAAAAGTGAAAATGTGTGTGTGTGTGAGGTAGCCAGAGAGAGAGAGAGAGAGAGAGAGAGAGAGAGAGAGAGAGAGAGAGAGAGAGAGAGAGAGAGAGAGACAACAATTCTCAACCTATATATTCAATACATTTTTTATCTACAGATTTGAAAATTTGTATATAGGGTATTCAGACATATGGAAATATATCTAGCATAATCTATCTATTATATCTATAAAAGTGAAAATGTGTGTGTGTGTGTGCGTAAGAGAGAGAGAGAACAATTCTCAACCTATATACTCAACGTATTTTTATCTACGGATTTTAAACTTTGTATATAGGGTATTCAGACATATAGAAATATATCTAGCATAATCTATACATTATATCTATAAAAGTGAGAATGTGAGTGTGTGAGAGAGAGAGAACAATTCTCAACCTATATATTCAACAAATTTTTTACCTACAGATTTGAAAATTTGTATATTGGGTATTCAGACATATGGAAATATATCTAGCATAATCGATCTATTATATCTATAAAAGTCAGAATGTTTGCGTGTGGTTGTGTGTGTAAGGTTGCGAGAGAGAGAGAGAGAACAATTCTCAACCTATCTATTCAATAAATTTGTTATCTACAGATTTGACCATTTGTATATAGGGTATTCAGACATATGGAAATATATCCAGCATAATCTATCTATTATATCCATAAAAGTGAGAATGTGTGCGTGAGAGAGAGAGAGAGAGAGAGAGAGAGTAAGTACAATTCTCACCCTATATATTCAACAAATTTTTTATCTACCGATTATAAAATTTGTATATAGGGTATTCAGACATATGGAAATATATCTAGCATAATCTATCTATTATATCTAGAAAAGTGAGAATGTGTGTGAAAGAGAGAGAGAGAAGAGAGAGAGAGAGAACAATTCTCAACCTATATATTCAACTAATTTTTATGTACAGATCTGAAAATTTGTATACAGGGTATTCAGACATATGGAAATATATCTAGCATAATCTATTATATCTATAAAAGGTAGAATGTGTGTGTGTTTGTGAGTGAGTGAGTGAGTGAGTGAGAGAGAGAGAGAGAGAGAACAATTCTCAACCTATATACTCAACAAATTTTGTATCTACAGATTTGATAATTTGTATATAGGGTATTCAGACATAAGGAAATATATCTAGCATAATCTATCTATTATATCTATAAAAGTGAGAATGTGTGTGAAAGAGAGAGAGAGAGAACAATTCTCAACCTATATATTCAACAAATTCTATCTTTACAGATTTGAAAATTTGTATATAGGGTATTCAGACATTTGGAAATATATCTAGCATAATCTATTATATCTATAAAAGTGAGAATGTGTGTGTGAGAGAGAGAGAAAGAACAATTCTCAACCTATATACTCAACAAATTTTTTATCTACAGATTTAAAAATTTGTATATAGGGTATTCAGACATATAGAAATATATCTAGCATAACCTATCTATTATATCTATAAAATGACCATGTGTGTGTGTGTGTGAGAGAGAGAGAGAGTCAGAGAGAGAGAGAGAACAATTTTCAGCTTGTGTGTGTGTGAGAAAGAGAGAGAGAGAGAAAGAGAGGAAGGAAAATTCTCACCCTATATATTCAACAAATTTTTTATCTACATATTAGAAAATTTGGATATAGGGTATTCAGACGTATGGAAATATATCTAGCATAATCTATCTATTATATCTATAAAAGTGAGAATGTGTGTGTGAGAGAGAGAGAGAAAGAGAGAGAGAGAGAACAATTCTCAACCTATATATTCAACTAATTTTTTATCTACAGATTTGAAAATGTGTATATTGGGTATTCAGACATATGTAAATATATCTGGCATAATCTATGTATTATATCTATAAAAGTGTGAATGTGAGTGATGGAAAGAGCAAAAAATTCTCAACCTATATAACCTATAAAAGTGAGAATATGTGTGAGAGAGAGAGAGAGAGAGAGAACAATTCTCAACCTATATATTCCACACAGTTTTGGGCACAGATTTGGAAATTTGTATATAGGGTAGGCAGACATATAGAAATATATCTAGCATAATCTATCTATTATATCTATAAAAGTGAGAACTTGTGTGTGTGTGTGTGTGTGTGAGAGAGAGAGAGAACAATTCTTAACCTACATACTCAACAAATTTTTTACCTACAGTTTAGAAAATTTGTATATAGGGTATTCAGACATATGGAAATATATCTAGCATAATCTATCTATTATAACTACAAAAGTTAGAATGTGTGTGTGAGAGAGAGAGAGAGAGAGAGAGAACAATTCTAAACCTATATATTCAACAAATTTTTTATCTACAGATTTGAAACTTTGTATATAGGGTATTCAGACATATGGAAATATATCTAGCATAATCTATCTATTTTATCTATAAAAGTGAGAATGCGTGTGTGTGAGATAGCGAGAGAGAGAGAGAGAAAAAGAGAGAGATAAAAATTCTCAACCTATACATTCAACAAATTTTTTATCCACAGATTTGAACATTTGTATATAGGGTGTTCAGACATATAGAAATATATCTAGCATAATCTATCTATTATATGTATAAAAGTGAGAATGTGTGTGTGTGTGAGAGAGAGGACAATTGTCAACCTATGTATACAACAAATTTTATATCTACAGATTTCAAAATTTGTATATTGGGCATTCAGACATATTTCAATATATCTGGCATAATCTGTCTATTATATCTATAAAAGTGAGAATGTGTGTGATAGAGAGAGAGAGAACAATTCTCAACCTATATACTCAACAAATTTTTTATCTACAGATTTGAAAATTTGTATATAGGGTATTCAGACATATGGAAATATATCTAGCATAATCTATTATATCTATAAAAGTGAGAATGTGTGTGTGTGTGTGAGAGAGAGAGAGAGAGAGAGAGAGAGAACAATTCTCAACCCATATACTCAACAAATTCTTTATCTACAGATTTTAAAATTTGTATATAGAGTATTCATACAAATAGAAATATATCTAGGATAATCTTTCTATTATATCTATAAAAGTGAGAATGTGTGTGTGTGTGAGCGAGAGAGAGAGAGAGAGAGAGAGAGAACAGTTCTCAACCTATACATTCAACAAATTTTTATATATAGGGTATTCAGAAATATCGAAATATATCTAGCATAATCTATTATATCATTAAAAGTTAGAATGTGTGTGTGTGAGAGATAGAGAGAACAATTCTCAACCTATGCACTCTACAAATTTTTTATCTACAAATTAGAAAATTTGTATATAGGGTATTCACACATATGGAAATATATCTAGCATAATCTATCTATTATATCTATAAAAGTTAGAATGTGTGTGTGAGGTAGCCAGAGAGAGAGAGAGAGAGAGTAAGAACAATTTTCAACCTATATATTCAACAAATATTGGATCTACAGATTAGAAAATTTGTATATAGGGTATTCAGACATATGGAAATATATCTAGCATAATCTATCTATTATATCTCTAAAATTGAGAATGTGTGTGTGAGAGAGAGAGAGAGAACAATTTTCAACCTATATACTCAACAAATTTTTTTATCTACAGATTTGAAAATTTGTATATAGGGTATTCAGACATATGGAAATATATCTAGAGTAATCTATCTATTATATCTATAAAAGTGAGAATGCGTGTGTGTGTGAGAGAGAGCGACACAGAACAATTCTCAACCTATATATTCAACAAATTTTTTATGTACAGATCTGAAATATCACATTTGTATAGAAGTAGAAATCTTGATACCTACTCTGATACCTAATAAAAGAAAGGACACTCTTTAGGGCGGATTTTGATTATAACAAGTCACTAATTAGAAATTATAATAAACATTCTAATAATTTAAGAATTTTACCAAAATAAAATTGCATGGTAATCACCCAATTTCTGCCACAAAATTTTGATTGGCAGAACTCATAAACATAAAATATATATTTTCTAATTTCATCTTTTTTTTTTCTTTTTACATAATCTGGTTTGATGTTTTCCCAAATATTCAAATCACTATATTTTGCTGCTTAATATCAAATACAGCAACTGAGTTATTTTTATGCATCAAACAATTACATTTTCTCATTCATCCAAACTAATCACTGAACATCAATTTCATATTTTCTTCACTAAAATATTACTGTGCTTGATGTCATCAAGTGGAGCGGATCATTTTTTTTTCATTTGTTCACACATTTTTCCAATTTATATATATTTTAAAGATTCTTAGCCTATGTCATTGCATACCAATCTGTTTATTAAAAGTTAAGGTTCACTGTAAACACATATGTTACACCAAAATAAAAACGCTTCAGATAATGTCTTGATATTCAATTCAGTTTCTCACATGACATCTTATGAAGTTAGTAGAAATGTTACAGACTTTTGAATCTCAAACACTTTCAATACTGTGCACTGATATTTTCTTTTTTGCAATATAAGCACATTCATGATTTTTTTTACAAACGTTAAAAACTTTCACATTGTGTAGCAATATACTGAAACAATTATAAAAATATTTGTTTTTATTTTGAATGATGCAGGGCATCTGAAGAGAGATTTTTCTAACAAAATGAAAGTATAATTTTTAGCAATAGGTATCTAGGAAAAGGCCACTACATATGTTATAAGTTCCAAATTTCCACAACCTGGCAAATACTGGTACATGCTAGCAAATTTAGATTTGCAATTACAAAATATGATTCTAATTTTTTCCTTTGCTCTTTATTCTAACACTACACTAAGTTTACTGTGTTATTTCGCTACAGTTGATATTGTGTAGAACAATAAGAAAATCATAGTGAACAATGCATTCAACAAAATTTCACACACATTTCTAGATACCTATATCTAATAAGTTCAAAAGAAAGGACACACTTAGGGAGGTATTTTGGTGGTCAAGTCACTAAAAAGAGATTAGCTGGTTTCCCGGCATAGCCCAGGATATAATAAAGATTGACTGAAATACATGTTCTAGCTGGTTTCTAGGCGTTGCCAGGGATGTAATATAGACACATTATGTTGTATATTACCTGTTCTCTTCTCCCTAAGGTAAAACAATTTCATATACATGCTGTAAATTACCTATGCTAGGGATAAAACATGAACAATATCAGTCCTAGGGTAGATAAAACAAATAATACATAGAGATAAAAGATTCCTCTCCCCTAAGAATCAAACATATGTTCAATATCTGCTTTTGTTTTTTCATTGTTTATACGGTCCCGAGCAACGCCGGGTAGCCCTGCTAGTCTATTATATAAAGGGCAAACGTTTTTGTGTCTGTGTGTGTTTGTATATCCACTAAAAACTTTTGTCATCGGCATTGTACAGGCACAAATGCAGTATCGTTAGAAAGATTGACCTCTCGGACACATAATATCGAAAAATTGTGAAAAAAAATATCGTCAATTATTTCATGTAGAAATGTCATTTTGCTTGAAGGGAGCCAGATAACAACCTCACTTTCGACGCAGGTTGCCAACCGTGCATACGCATACCTCGTGGGCCCATCTATAACACACTTGCTTACTAACTTAAGTTATGCGAGTTCATGCTCAGCATGCGTCATTTTTTTTTTTTTATTATTCTTAGGAAATTTTGTTTTCGATTTTGCTTTCAGCTGATGGCACCCAAGTCTCGTTTTTTACGACCAGGCAACACCCCTTCCCACCCCTGTTGTCACAAATATATATTTTTTACACTGGGCAATGCCAGGTGCCCCTCGCTAGTCTATTATATAAAAGGCAGTTGTCTGTGTGTATGTGTGTTTGTATGTCCAGCTAAAAATCAAAAACTACACAATAAATACCCACAAAATTGGTATATTTCTAATTTTATATTATTTCCCCAGCTGAATAACATCTAAAATTGCAAAGTCAATATTCATTCATTGGTCAAATGGGCCAGATATCCTCAGGGCTAGGTCGTTTGTTTTGTTGTTTTTTGGGGGGTTTTTTTCAGTGTTTTGTACTAATTTGGAAATAAAATGTGAACTTGCAGAATCTATTTATATAAAGGAGTATTATGACGTGCTTTAATATCAAATGATTAAAAAATCAGTACGAGTCATTTGTTATGCCTTAATTTGTCATGCATAAAAATAAAACCCATGTCAGCATCGAGAGGGTTAGTCCCATATCTAGGTCCTAAACCAGGTATTTGTCACCCCACATGGTTAGTTACGATCGACTTAGTACTAAAGGTTATATATCTACTGAAAATTTACATTTCTCAAAATAATGGAAAAGAGTGGGAAAGTAAAAATGCATGCAATGGAAGCATTTAAATTTGCAACTGGTTGATGTAAGAGAGGAATTAATATATCGTTAAAATATTGTTTATTGGTTTAAGAAAGGGATAAAATGTTAAAATACGATTCAAAGTGATATTAGGAATTAAGATAAAATTTGATGAACGCATACTGGATATTTTAGTAGATATGGGAAATAAAAAAAAATGTATCCATTCAATATAGATTTAAGTAACCATATAACTATGATTAAATATTAATGAATATCCGATTATCTGCGGACTTAGAACTAATTTAGATGATGCTGAATCCATTTCTCCTAGCAAACTCCCCGGATATATTAACGCTAAGTGAAACTAACCTACACTCCTCCATCCCCTCTGGTCCTGGATATGACCTTAAGCTATATCCAGTGGTGAGGCTCCAGCTTGCAGGCTTTGGGGAGTGTGGAGCTATCCTTTAATTGGCATTGCTCCCAGGTCCACTCTGACCCGGAGTGGTAGTACCTGTTAGGGTCCCAACTATGGGTTGAATAGAAACCGACTTGAAAACAACGAATATATTCTATTAAAAAAATTTTCTTCAAAATCTTTGGATTCGGCATTAAATAACCTGAAAAGGGTTGATATGCCATAAAACAAAACCAAGCAACCAATCCATCCCCTCTAACCACTTAACATGCCTGGTTATTTCTCACTTTGCTGTAAGGACTCAGACATATGTACAGACTTAAAGTCTATATTTGAAATACGTTCCCCTTCATTAGAGAATCAAAACTAGAATCAGATGCTGCTATTGCTCAACTTAAGTACAAACAGACAAAAGTTTATAGAAACTGGAATTGTAAGAAAGAAATAGTGACAGCTAAGAGTGAATACACTGAAACCACCAGAAAACGCACTGATGTGCAGAAATTAGGAACTCATGATTTCTGGAAAATCTACAGCAGTGTAGTAAATAATGGATAATCAACAATTTTCCCACTATCAAATAATCATGACGTTGTTTGCACAGCAACTGAGAAAGCTAACTTGCTTGCCTATCGGTTTGCTTCAAACTCTAAAACGAACTCGAGAAACCACTCTGCTGAGGTCACTCCAGTTCTCTCCAAACTTTTCAACAAATGCTTTAATGAATCTTGCTTCTCTGGCTGCTGGGAAATTGCTTCTGTGGTATCAGTTTACAAGAATTCTGGCAAAAGAACTGGCCCATTAAATTATCGCCCCATTAGCCTCCTCCCTCTTTTCGCCAAAATTAAGCTATTGTCCACCACCTTACAGCTGCTAAATTTCTGTCAGACTAACAATATGGATTTAGGCAAGCCCGTTCTACTGCAGATATCCTAACTGTAATCTCTGAACGTATTTAGCATGCACTGGATAAAGCAGGGGAAGGTAAAGCAATTGCCCTAGATATATCTAAGATTTTTGACAGAGTATGTCATGATGGGACGAATACTTAATATAATTAAATCCTTCCTGAATAAGAGAAGGATTCAGGTTTTCCTCAATCATACATCAAAACAATGATATAAATGCGGGTGTACCTCAGGAGTGATATTCATAAATGACCTTACTGATAAAATTGTTTCTGAGATGGGTAAATTTGCTGATGACACTATGCTTTATAACAGGCACAAAGGGAAAATGAATGAACACATATCCAGGGCAATGGCGGTTACCCTAGAGGAAGACCTCTAATCTGTAGTGGGATGGAGATAAAAATGGATGGTCACAATCAATGCTGCCAATAATTAATAATTACATGAAACCTTCTCTACCACTAATAGCCATGCCTACTGATACATTATCTGTAAGTACTTCGTTCAAACTCCTTGGCTTAACGTTCACAGGGAACATGGGTTGGAACATATACATTGAGAGCATTGCCGCAGCAGCTGTCAGGAAGGTGGGCTCTCTCTACCGTGCTAGAAAGTTACTTACACCTGAAAGTATCCTGTACCTCTACAAGGCCACCTTTCGCCCATGTATGGAGTAGTGTTGTTATATTTGGGCTGGTGCATCTGCTACTAGTCTCTCACTTCTGGAGAGGGTTCAAAAGAGAATCATCAACCTAATAGGTCTCAAACTGTCAGCTAGGCTTCAGCCTCTGTCCCGCTGATGAAATGTTGCATCCCTCTGCTTGTTCTACAAGTATTTTAATGATAGATGCTCCGACGAACTACAAGCCTGTACAAAATAAGAAATAAACCAAAATAGTCATGTTTACTACACTATAATCACAATGACTAATGTATACCCATTAACCCTTATCCTCGAGTGGCCTTCGGGCCTGGATAGGTGGTGACTCCTATGTAAAAAAAAGAAAAAAAAAGCCAATCTAATAAATGTCATGGTGACATTTATTAGGTGGGTTTCTACCACCATTTTGTTTTATTTCTTATTTTGAAGTCATTGTTCAGATTTCAAAGACATCACAACTATTTTTTCTTGTTCTTCAGTAGCGTTCAACATTACTTGTTTTTCCAACCGAACAAACATTTTACATGAATTAAAAACACTGAAAATTATCCAGTTAGGTAGAAAAGTAACTTATTTTGCCTTTTGATAAGATTTATTTGTTATATTTGTTTTTTGACAACTTTTTTGCAAATCTGTGGATTGTAATACAAACCCCAGCGTTTATTCTAGTCGGGTTGAATCAGTTTCTTTCCTGGCTTACACCATATCCGAAACGCTGTTACCTCCATACATAGCAATATTGAATAAGGTCTGAGATAGCTAACACAGATTTTAATGGTTTTTTTATTCCAATTTCATTTGCATATGTTTTTAGTGTCCAGAATTTTATTTTATTTTTTTTCTGCGCACAATTCCAGCTTTCTGCAAAAACGTAAGATACAGTTATTTCTAGATTACTTACAGTAAAGACATAGAACATAGAATGTATGGGACACATACATCAAATCTGTTGCTAATATAGCTGGAAAAATGGTTGGATCATTTTACCGCTCCAGTAGATATTTTACTGCCAATACAATTCTCTATCGGTATAAGAGCCAAATATGCCCTAAAATGGCATACTGTTTCCACATCTGGGCAGGAGCTGCCTGGCGTGCCTTATCCAGCCATGATAGTTCAAAACCAGCTTAGAAACCTAGTAGGTGATGCACTTTTCTCCTCCCTGCAATTTATTTCCCACAGAAAAGGCGTTGCTAGCTTGTCTCTACTCTTTTGTTACTTTCATGGAAAATGCTTGACTGAATGGTTTCCTTTTGCCAAACTTTCACAAAAGACTCAACTAGCTACAACCAGTACAAACGATTTTCCCCACTCTCTATCTGTGCTTAAATCTAAACACAGATTCCATGAACAGTTTCTTTCTTAGAACTGTCTGCCTATGGAACACTTCTGCTGTCCTGCTTCCCAGTTGAATACAACATGGTGGCTTTCAAAACTAATGTAAACAAATTCTTGTTGAGCTGTACCCATGAACAATCAAATACTACCCAACTTACATCATTAACGATTACTAAACTGCAACCTTACATTTATTAACTCTCATCCTTAATGACTCCTTATTCCAAAACACAAGTGATAGAAATTTCAGTTGCATATGGTTTCAGCATCCGGAATTAATCAAAGTAAACTTCCAGTTTCCCGTTTTAATTTTAATTTTTTTATTCATTTATTTTTTTTTTTTTTTAATGAAAAAAAAAAGAAAAAACTTTACGAAATGAACAAAAAAGTAAATAAAAAAAAATTAGTAAACAACTAAAATTTTTATTAACAATAAAATTTATTTTATTTTAAGAAATAAAAAAAAACGTTCTTTTGTTTTATTTCTATTTTTTTTTTTTTTTTTTTACATAATTTATAAATTTTTTTTTTTTTTTTTTTTTTTTTGTAAAAAAACATTTTGGGTGAAAAATAAGTTTTCCTTTTTTGTATTTTTGTTTTACATTCTGGAGTGAAACTGTTAGATATATTGGTGCAACTTTACTATGGTATGTCGTCCGACCCAAATGTGCATTTTTGAACAACGGCATTTCAAATATAACTTTTATTACATACTTGCGTGTCATATCAAAATTAGTATAAATTCCAAAAATTACAAAAAATGGCTCAGTAGAAAATGTTCTAGAGCTAATTTTCAGAAAAAAATGCAGTTTCTCAAGAAAAAGCAAAGTGGCCACCTTAAAAAAATAGTGTACCAGATTTTGCACAAAGCAACTTTAAGCAAGGGCAGATAAGTCATTAGTCTACGCAAAGCAAGGGCAGATAATTCATTATTATGTGTCCTCTTGATTTAGAGTTCCTGAAAGGTTAATTTACATAAAAAATTTGCTACTTCGAAAAAATCTGTTTTTACTAATTTTTTTTCTGTTTATTTGCAGACTGTTATCCTCATCTTCATTGTTTGTTGTTTCACGTTTTGTCCAACTTATCTTTTGGCTTTCTTCATGTGATTAACCATGATGGGATAGGAATGCTGAATCTTGTAACTGTATCCCCAGTACTTACTGCCTTCATAATCTATATATATAAAAGCGAAAATGTATGTATGTATGTATGTATGTATGTGTGTTCGCTTTTTCTGTATGTCAACAAAAGGCTTTTTTCAGAGAAGCGGTTGCTCGTTTCACAACTTTTTAAAACTTTTTATATCACATATAAATCATAATATCTCACAGTTAACAACGAAGCTCGCCTGTCTATTTAATTTGCTCGATTTCGGGAAGATAAATATTCAACATTTGTCACTCGCCGCATGTGGGTTAGTCTTTTTCCTATAACATCTTGGGGGGGGGGGGAACGTTCAGCAGTAAATGAAATCCCGCAGTCAAACTTGACCTCATTAAAACGGGCACCTGCCAAATCCAAGTAATTAAATAAATTCAAACGTGTTTCCGTTAGCATCTCGCCGTGGGGCAATGGTTAACGTCGCACGTTTTTTTTTTCCACACTTTAATTTACAACTTTGCCTCAACGGTTCGAGTTCGATCCTCATACTTACTTTTTTTTTTTTACCCCCACCCCCCGAGTTTCCACACATACTTCCAAACACCCGGGCAACGCCGGGTACCCCTTGCTAGTCTATAATATAAATCTTCCCTGTCTGTTTCAATGCATGTATGTTTGTATGTCTGCCTAAAGTTTTCAACAGAGGTGATGGTCTTTCACGAGATCGGTATCATTTCAAAACTCGACCCTTCGGATGACAAATATGGAGGGGTCGCTTTTTTCGCCCATATTTTCGAAAGTCATCCCCTCTTTTCGATTGACTAACCTTAATTTAAACTTTTTCCACTTCCGGTTTGGCGATGGAGGCAAAGACGTCCTGTTTTTTTTTTAATGTCCACATTCTTTTCCTCCTTCGCGGTACGGGGTTGAGCCTGCCTGCCTGCCTACTACCCCCCCCCTCTTATCCAACACACATCTCCAAACACCCGAGCAATACCGGGCACTCGGGCTGCTAGTAATAAATGAATAAATACACAAATTACTCAGCTCAAAGGATACTAATTTTTGGAATTTATACAAATTTCATTAGGACACGTAATGTTTTCACCTGAAATGTGTTTTTTTCGAAGACACGCTATAGTAAAGTTACACCGACATATTTTACAAAAAAATTGACGTCTTTTAAAACGAGAAACCAGAAATTAACTTTCATTGATTTTTGCACGCTAAAACCTCCTCCTACAAAATGAGCAACACACTGCAACACTTTTATTTGGCGTTACTTGTTCTAAATTCTAAGATATGGATAGATTCTTTCAATAACTAAGGACAGTGAACCATTTTTGTGAAGTGGTTATGCTGCAAGGCTTCCAATAAAGATACAATGCAATGACATCTATTTCAATATTCACAATTTTTTTATGTAAACAAAAAAATCATAATAAGCATTGTTGATGAATTAGAGAATGAATACCTTTAGAACAGAAAGAAAGAAAAAATATTCGAAATTGGACAAAACTGAAAAGAATTTTCCAAATAAAATGTGGAATACAATACCTAAAAAAAAAAAAAAAAAAAAAAAAAAAAAAATGTAAATGATTTGTATTACAATCCAGAGGAACGAAAAAGTCGTCAAAAAAGAAATATATAACAAATAAAACAAAATGGTGGTAGCAACTCGCCCAATAAGTGTTACAGTAACATTTATAGGGTGAGTTTGGTTTTATTTCTTATTTTGAAGCCTTTGTCGAGACTTCAGACATTGCGCCCATTTTTTTCTTGTTCTTTGGTAGTGTTTAACATTCCTTGTTTTTTTTTGTTTTTTTTTTTTAACCAAATAAACATTTTACATTAAATAGAACCACTAAAACCTTATCCAGTTGGGTTGAAAAGTAACTTATCTTGCCTTTGATAACATTTATTTGTTATGTATTTGTTTTTTGACAATTTTTTCGTACCTCTGTGGATTGTAATAGAAACGGAAAGAAAAATATTAAAAATTGGGGAAAACTGAAAAGAATTTTCCAAATGAAATGTTGAACACAATTTCTAAGAAAAAAAAAATACAGTGGTGCTTGTCTAGAATTTAACCGAATTAAAAGAATAAAATAAATTTTCACTTGATTTTCACCTTAATATTTCCCTTTAAAATCACTTTCTATGGTTTTTGGGTATGCTGAAAACGAATATCGCATTCAAATTTTCCAGATATTACCTCATGTTACACAAACATGTGCATACAACAATGGCCACCACTTTTAATATAAGGAATTACATTGTTTAACACTACAAATTTGCGGAAAATTTAAATGCGATATTCGTTTTCAGCATACTCGACAACTTACAAAAGTCGTAATTTTAAAGGAAGATGTTAAGGTGGAAACCAAGTAAAATAATTTACTAAAAAAATCTTTGATGTATGCATACAATACATATCAATATTCCAAAAATCATGTAAACTGATCAAGTAGTCTTTTTAAATCATTTATTTTTTTTAAATAATTTTTATCAATCTATTAACTGCAGTCATTACAAGACTGATTTTGATTTATGAATTTTATTCTGCAAACAATGTTTAGAAAATGTCAGCAAAACAAAATTAGGCGCAAAGCCAATCAAAAACGAGGAGTGGGGTCTATGGTCGTTCTTGTCACCGTACCTTTGTTGATTAAGCTAATCCTAGCTAGATCTCTGTCACCATGATACCACATTCACGCTAGGAGTCGCCCTACTTAAAATTCTCAAATTAAATTTTGTTTCGATTTTTTTGTTTTGTTTATTTTTTAAATAAAATTATATATATATAATCTAAAAAAAAAAACATAGAATTTTATAGAAACCGTTTTATTAAAGATAAAATTTCATTGGCATGGGGTACGAAGAAAAAACTCCAAAAAAAAAACAAACATAAAATGTTAGTAAGGCCCTCCCAATACTTTTCCAAATGCTAGATCACCCACTGTTTTCCAGTTTGATGGGGGCCCGAAAATAAGCATTTGATCTCTATTTCTGGAGAGGTTATTAAGGGGGAGGTAACCACTGATGAATTTTAAAGATGGCGAAGTGAAACCTGCTATTTTAGTTTCCTTATGAAATTTCTTTACCAATTTACGTAACTTTTGGAATATGAGATTTTCGTTCTATGATGTGTACATCAAAGATTTTTTGTATTTATTTTTTTTTTAATACAATTGAATACTGTACAAGTACCAAAAAAATGCATTACTTTTTAAATTTCTAATAAAAAAAATGATAAAAAAATTCAGTTTAAAAAATAATCTTTAATTATACTTCACAAACGAAAACTTTTACATGATTTTTTTTGTTTTTTTTAAACAATATATCTAATTTTTGATTGTAACAGAAATTGTTAGTTTATCAAAAAAAACTAACCGACGAACTAATAAAATTATCAATTTATTTTGAACATAATTATTTGAACTGAGAAAAACGTTACCTTTTTATAAGCAACTGTATTTACGTGAAATACTTACATCTATAAACTTACATATGTAAGTAATTGCAAATAACAAAAAAAAAAATTTATATTTTCGTATTTGTTTTGTACAGAAAGATAAAAAATTTATTTTATTTTTTGAAAATAGTTACAAATTTATTTAGATTGTGCATTTTGTAATCAGAGAAACCACAGAAACTGTTTCTTTAAAAAAATTTTTTTTTTTTAAAAACGTCCAATGTTTTGAGAGCAAAGTAATGATTACGAGTGATGTCACCTTGTGTGTTAATGAACTTAGACCATTATGCACATAACAAAAAAAAATAAAATAAATAACCGAATGTATTTACCTGTGTATGTATAGATAGGATCTTCTGTACTAGATGTCTCCCTGGTTTTTACTTTCGCCTTTCTCGTTCATGTGACCGTATTCCGAATTCGTAGAATGCAAGCTGACCTAAGTGGATTTAGTTTTTAATTTTTTAAATGAGGATTACTTGTTTGTTTTGATCGGACTATTGTTCTCATCTTGAGTGTTATTTGTGCTTTCACCATCTATAGAGCCAGTAACTTTTCTCCTTTCTTTTCCAAGATGGCGACCGGCATGCCTGATGAAGGTCAGAGGCTACACCGACTGACACATTAAGGGAGGAAGTACAAATAACACTTAAGATGAGAAAAATAGTCCAATTGAAATAAGTAGAACAAACAATTAGTGAACTTTATTATTTTTTTAATTGGAATTCATTGAGATGAGTATTATTTATTAATTTTATTTATTGTGGACTATTATTGAGCTAAGTATTATTTATTAATTTTATTTATTAATTTATTTATTAATTTTATTTATTGTGGACTATTATTGAGAGAAGTATTATTTATTAATTTTATTTATTAATTTTATTTATTAATTTTATTTATTAATTTATTTTATTTATTAATTTATTATTTTATTTATTAATTTATTTATCAATTTTATTAATTTATTTATTTTTATTTATTGTGGACTATTATTGAGCTAAGTATTATTTATTAATTTATTTATTAATTTATTTATTAATTTTATTGTGGACTATTATTGAGCTAAGTATTATTTATTAATTTTATTAATTTATTTATTTATTAATTTTATTGTGGACTATTATTGAGCTAAGTATTATTTATTAATTTTATTTATTGTGGACTATTATTGAGAGAAGTATTATTTATTAATTTTATTTATTAATTTTATTTATTGTGGACTATTATTGAGAGAAGTATTATTTATTAATTTATTTATTAATTTTATTTATTGTGGACTATTATTGAGAGAAGTATTATTTATTAATTTATTTATTAATTTTATTTATTGTGGACTATTATTGAGAGAAGTATTATTTATTAATTTTATTTATTAATTTTATTTATTAATTTATTATTTTATTAATTTATTATTTTATTAATTTATTTATTTTATTTATTAATTTTATTTATTGTGGACTATTATTGATATAAGTATTATTTATTAATTTTAGTTATTAATTTATTAATTTTATTTATTAATTTTATTTTTATTGCAAACTATTATCCTCATCTTTTTCTTAGTTGTTTCACGACGTTTCGGCCAACTATTCCTCTGGCCTTCATCAGGTGGTAACCGCGGTGAATGAAGTCAGGAGATTCAGAGTTCCTATCCATTGCGGTTACCACCTGACGAAGACCAGAGGAAACCTCGTGAAACAACTAATAAAAGATGAGTATAATTGTCTGCAATAAATAAAATTAATTTGTGAATTTGTTTTTTATCAAAACGTTGATTAACAACGTTTTTAATGTTATTTCAAACTGTTGTAAATTATTGCACAAAAATAAATTCAAGCAAAAATCATTTTCCTTATTTCGAATTATTTAATCAAATAAAATTTCCATTTTTTACTTGATTATTAAATTTAAAAAGTTATACTAGCAAATTACCTAACAATTTAATCAATAAAAACATTGTAAAAACTGAATTCAACTTGAAAATACTATGAAAAAAAATCTTTTTATATTTAGTAATAAAGTTAAAAAAAAAAAAAAACGATTTTTGTTTTTTTAATTATATCTGTTTGAAATATATTAAACATTAAAATCAGTTAATGACCATTTTGGTAGAAAAAAAAAAGTCCACTGATGTCGGCTCGTATTTTATGAATTTACAGTAGGGGCATGTGGGCGAGAAAAACAAAAGTAAAAATCAGGGAGACATCTGCTACATGAGATCCAATACATACAGGGTGTGTAAAAAAAAAAAAAAATGTGCTTAAACTGTTATCAGCTTTTGTTTGAACAATAAATGGCCATCAGTTTAAACATTTGTGAACATGATTTTTCAACAAGATTTGTCTTCTGTATTCGGAGCTAATTCATTTCACTTTATGTTTATAAAGGAAGGTTTTATTGTCATTTAAAGTGTGAGCACATACTTACATTTATGAAGGCTTGAAATTTTTTATCTTTGTCCAGAATTCGTCTAATATTAAAAAATAAAAGTTAAGAAAAATATGTATGCTGTAGCTACTCCCGGCGAGAAGAAAATCGCATAAATTAGTTAAGCAGTTTTATTTTGAAACAAGAAAATCAAATTTTCTGGCTAAGAAAGCAGTGAAGGCATCTTGAAAACAAGGGAAATAAGTGATATCTATTTGCTTCCCCACGAAAACAAAATTTGACACAAGGTCGCTTTTAATGTGGGAGAAAACCAGCTCCCCTCAAAAGGTGCACTCTGGCAGTTTGCAAAAATAAAATTGCCTTAGTATAGAAATGTTTCCCCCTCCATTGACTAAGGACGATTTGAGTTCAGTATCTGAACAGACACCACACTTCAGCCACCAATCCAGTATACAAGCATAACCGGATATCTCTAAATAATTCAAACTTCCAAGATTTACGAAAGCCGTTCTTAACATGAAGACACTCTAAAAAAAATTTCAAATTTGCTTAGAAATGATTTTTGTTATAAAAATAAAATTACTCGATCAATTTGCATGATTTTTAAAATGCAATATTTTCTTTCCATCACAGTAACAGATATCATGCCGTTTTTTTGGTTTTTTTTTTTTTTTTTTTTTTTAGGTGGAATTCTGGACAAGTACTAAATTATTTTATGATCCTTACATTTTTTTTTAAAAACTCCCAGTATATATATATATATATATATATATATATATATATATATAATCATACTAAAAGTTGGTTGATCGGTGTTTAATAATGCCTTTTTTTCTTCTTATAGCTTTTAATAACAAAAAATAAAATTAAAATATACCTTAGTATTGGGAATGAGTTATATTTGAAAAGAATTCTGTAATTAATCGTAAATTATAATTAACTGAACAAGTCATCTCTCTTAGGTATCTATGCATTTCTTTCAGACCCCGCCCCGCCTGTTTTAATTCAACTATTCTCTCATTTTTTAATGTCTCTATAGATTTAATAGAAACTTTGACTCTTTTAGCATGACCAACTAATTTAGATAGTGTCTACACACCACAAACACACATGTAAATTAGATGGTCATCTTTGAATAATAATGATGACAATGATAATACGTGAACATGATTCTTCTGTTATATTCGTCGTCTGTATTCGAAGCTATCCCATTTCCTTCTATGTTCATAAAGGCTTTATTGTCATTTGAAGTGTGAGTACAATCTTTTAGGCATCTTGTGTGCATGTGTGTGTGTGTGTATATATATATATATACATATATATATATATATATATACATACAATATAATCACGTTGACACACTGGTTCTCATCAGATCACCGAAGTTAAGCAACGTTGAGCCTGGCTAGGACCAGGCGGGTGACCATTTGGGAATTCTAAGCACTGTATGTGCTATAAGCTTATCTCAGCATTGTTTCTAGTCGTCTTGAACATCCACTTGCCACTGGTATTTAACAACGCCGATTTAGAAGTGTGGTTGGAGATTGTGCAACTCTTGCCACAAAAATTTCATGCGCAGGCACTCTTACAGTGGGTATCCATAGTCTGTCAAGACGAAAAGGAAACTACAATACATATATATAATATATATATATATATATATATATATATACATATATATATATAAAAACACATACATACATAAATGTTTGTATGTATTTATAAAGAATGATTTAAATTGTTTTTGTATGCATACAAGATGTAATGAAAAAAAAGGGAATATATGAAAAGACTTCACTAAAATTAACTTGCATTATGGTCTTTTGTCTTTATGATCCAAAAAATAAAGTAAAATATTTTTTTTTTGTTAATTTACATGAAAGATATGAAAATAGAAGAGAAAAAAGGACAAGATGGAGGATGTGTTTTTTGTTGTTTTTTGTTTAATGTTTAACCAACAACTTTGAAAATTCAGCAAAAAAATAAAATTCATTCCGTCATCTTCCTGTTTCCTTTAAAAATTATTGGCCCTGTCCCCTATTCGTCATTTTTCCATCCCTTCCAATTTTCCCCTCTCTCTTTTCTCGACCTTCTAAAACCACCAGAGTTTAGGCCATTGTTGAGATGACATGTTCCCTGTTGTCCGCAGTGTATGGTCCACCTTTCTTGGTTTTGAGAAGGAGGCCCCACTACCAGGGAAATGCCGACGGGGTTGCCCAGGCATTTTTTGTTTGCCAGCCAGAATGGTCTTCTAGGGTGCTGGCTTTTCAAATCCCACCCTCTCTGACCTTGTGTCACATCTCATGGTGGATGAGAGGGAGAAACATCTGTCATGTCGGTTTTCGATTGTAAATTAAAAAAAATAAATAACATCTTTACTAATTTCTGAGGAAGTCTTTTAACAATAAAGACAAATTTTTTTTTTTAATTTAACGAGAGGAAATTAATTTGATTTTATTGAATTTTTTTTTTTTTTCCATTTCATTTTTTCAATTCTATCAGATTTTTATCTAAACTGCTTTTTATTATTGATTCGTGTGTGTGTGTGTGTGTATATATATTATAACAAATATATAAATAAAATATAATAAATGACAAAGTTGACAATTTTATTCCTTTAAGTATGTTAACATGCACAATTCTTGACAGCGCCTGTTTCGTAGCGCAAATCATTCATAAATTATATCAATCAATGAAAATTGGGAGAGAAGTTGTAATTGAAAGGGAAGAAATAATTACTACTTTCTCAATTTTCTAATTTCGTAATCATGCCCATATGCTTTTAAGATTGATAAGTGCTTTTTCTTCTGATGAGTTAAGGGCGAAATAGATTCATTGATTGATATAATAATTAAATGAATGATTTTTGCACTATGAAACAGGTGCTTTCAGGAATTGTGCATGTCAACTTAAAGGAATAAATGGTAAGATGGTCAACATCTTGGAATTTTGAATATAGACTTTTGTCATTTATTTGCTGTATACGCTGTAACCAAGCTTCATAAATTAAAGGATTGGCGTGAATAAAAGATGAAATATACTTGAAGAAACATATTTCCATATATAAATGTGTGTTTGTGTGTGTGTTGAGTTTTGCTGTTATTTTTCTAGCGATAATTATATTCGGCATGAGTTACTCTGGAAGTTTTGGAAAGAATGGTCTGCCTCACAATTAGAAACCCTAACCCGTTGCTCCACATTTTAGGCAATAAACTAGCAGGTAATTTTCGCTGAGGCTTTGTAACATAGTTGTAACGCACTCAACTGCAGACTCTGTGGTTGCAGGATCAAGTCTGGATATAGTCAACCAAGCTGCTGAGCAGTAGATATGGTGAACTACATGTCCGTAGATAAGTATTTTTTGTACAATAATTAACTACATAAACAATGAATATATGTATTTGTGTGTGTGTGTGTATATATCTATAATATAAAGCTGAATGTGTGTGTGCGTGTCTGATCATGAATAGGATCCTATTCGGTTGACTATTTTCAAAAACTGATTACATATAATGATAGATGTATCGAGACACAGGAATGGGTATGTTTGATCTGGCAGAATCAAGATTCATTAAAATTGTGGGGTCTGCGTTTGCGCCTGGTCCACAAAGTATGGAAATAAAAAAATTAAAAAAAACGTTTACACGTGTTTTTGATATAGATGTACATAAAAATACTTTGATAAGTATGTTTTAACTTAATTAGTGATGGTATAATAAAATTGTGGGGTCTGCGTTCGCGCCTGGCCTCCATAGAATGGAAATAGGCACAAACTTTAATAAAGACTTTTCATATCTATCTGCGTAAGTATACTTTGATAATTATGTTTCAGTTTGAAGAAATATGGTATAATAAAATTATGGGGTGTTCGTTCGCACCTGGCCTCCATAGAATGGAAATATGTCACCAAGTTTAACAAGGTTTTTTAATATAGATCCACAGAATATTGTGATAAGTGTTTCAGTGTGAACAGGTATGGTATAATAAATTATGGGATTTATCTATTTTATTTTTACTTTCACCATATTTTGCTTTGGTTTTGATACCCCCAAATTCGAAGCTATCTCCTTAAAACCCTTCCTTTTCATAACCTATCATAGTTTCATGAATCAGAGTCCATTTTCTGTAGGCTGTTTTTGAACCCAGTCAACGACGGGTACTTTTGCTAGTATATATATATATATATATATATATATATATATATATATATCCATGTATTCGTACACATCCATAAGATGTGTTGCGACTTTAAGGTGATAAACTAGTATGACATTTCGAACAAGGCTTCGTAGCATAGTGGTAACGCACTCGACCAGAGTCTGTGGATGCGGGATCGAACTTGGGTGTAATGAGTTTTAGATATTCAAAACGCATGTCCATGGATATTTTGTTTATAGTAATTAAATGTGTATATTTATTTATGGGAAAGAGAAAAAACCTACAGCATTAGAAAAACAATGTTTTATCCCCATTTTCAGGGGATTTTTTCAGGATGATGAAATGACCGAGGAAAATTAAAACCATGATCAGCCAAAAGACGTTGGATCAGCTTTAAAGAAAGAAAGCACAAAAATATTTCGGCTCATCATGGTTTTAATTTTCCTCAAAAGTAGGTAAAACTACTTTTAATCACTATTTACCATATTATCCTATTTCTTCAGTCTCATTTCATTGCTTAATGTCATTAAGCCAGTTTCTTTTATATTTGCATTCTGACCCTTCTTTTATGATGAGAAGCATTTAGCTTCGAAATGTCATGGCCTAAAGTTTGTTTTCTTTTTTTTTTTTTGTATTTTCCCTTTAACTTTTCCTTATTATTCCTCATCTTTCATAGTTTTGGGACAATTAATCGGAATCGGAAAAATCGGAACTTCTTGAAGTATCAGAATCGAAAAAAAGTGTGCCGATTTTCCAATGCCAAAAACGATTCCTTTAATAATTTTTTTTATTTGATTTTGTTTAAATCAAAATCTTCCATTGCTGGTAGTAATAAAATTTTTTATTGATTTTTAAACTACCAGTAAAACTAAAATGTACAGATCAACCCCTTACGTTTGAGAAAATATAACTTATTTTAACATGTTTTTATGGTATTCGGGGGGGGGGGTAGTAAAATATTGAACAGGAATGATATGGAATCGGTAATTGTATCGGAATCAGAAAAAATATACGAATTGTCTCTGTAATTAATCATAACAAAATCTATTAATGACAATTGTCCAGAATTCACCCTATAAAAAAAAAAAAAATCTGGATGATATACATATCCGTGACAAAACGATTATATCACATTCAAAAAATCATGCAAATTAATCAAGTAATTTTACATTTACAAAGAAAATCAAATTTTATGAGTAAGCAAAAAGGGACTGCCATTTTGAAAACGATGTCAAAAAACAAATGGAGATAACTCAACAGTAATTCATACTTACTAGATTTATGTTGTAATGCCTACAAATTCCCATTAATTATTTAAAAAAAAAAAATTGTTTGTATTAATTGGACTCCTGTTCTCATCTTGAGTGTGATTTTCACGTTTCAGTCGATGTAACGTCCGACCTTCTTCAGGTGTATCTTGTCGAACTTGAGAATGTTTTTATTGAATTTCAAACGGACCCTTTATTTACTTCATGATGGTAGCATGACTGAATAAAGGTCCTACATAATTGCAGATCTGTGGCACCGTGTTGAAAGTACTTGGAAAAAAAAAAAATCAATTGTAAAAAGTGATCTTCTTCTGAAGATTGAAGGTTCAAGCCTCAGTGAGGGCGACAGAGAAATATAATTGCTAATTACTTAGGACTCTATCCAGTCATGGCTGATGGAACAAGAGCATGCTACCCTCGTGAAATAAATAAAGGGTTCCGTTCAAATTTCTGTCCAAATTCCTGAGTTTGGTAACATACACCTGAAGAAGGTTGGAGGTTACATCGACCGAAATATTGTGAAAATGACACTCAAGTTGAGAACAGCAGTCCGATGAATCTAAATAATACGAATAACCAATCCTCATCTCCAAAATTTAGAAACATAAAATAAAATTGCTTGATCAATTTTATGTGATTTTTAGAATATGATATTTTTATTTTGTCACAGCTATGCTGATCATAGAAATTTTTTTATTTTTTGTGTTTAATATAGGGGCTATACTGGACAAGAACCATTTTTTTTAAACTTAATTCATTCCTATTTTAATTAACATCCAAACAGACTATGACTAACACAAGATGCACTTAACGTGCTTTATCAACATATCATGATTTCAAAGATTGGAGTGGCCATTATAATGCAAAGAAATGGAGCACTGTCAAGTCGTGGCCAATGTTTATATAAAAACATTGTAGATATAATTTACAACTAGTGCTCATCCTGTGGCTTAGTGATTATTTATTTATAGTGTACTAGCAGGGTGATCTGACGTTGCCTGGGATTTAATGATGATCAACGAATGTTTCACACTCCCATATTTTATTGTCATCAAAATCAGTGAAATCTATAATCAAATTGATTGATTGTCTGCTCTAGTCACATGCACCCCCGTCGGTGACTGAGTCCACAATAAATTGTAGTTTACATTGCACAATAAAGAACCTACTGTGAATTTTATAAATTTTTTTATATATATAATGGCTTGAATGAAAGTTTAAAATGAAAAAGTCAAGTATCATAGTGCAATTGTGTTCTAAATGGAAACATTCATTTCAGAAGCGCTCCTGTCATATAAAAGAACCTACTGTTGATTTTATGTCGGGCCTTTCGGCTTGTGTAGTAAAACTTTTCAAGTACACTTGCAATGTTAGATTGTGTAAGGTGTTAACTTTGGTCAAAATCGCCTGTTCCTTTTTTTTTCATCAGATTGTTTTGATTATCGATATTTATCGAAGACATTCTGATACAAAACCTATCTAAGAACGCTGCCAGGCACATAAAGTACCATCGTGTGAAACTTCATAAAAATCGGCCCAGCCGTTTTGGAGTTCATAAGGAGTGGACTCAGACACACGCAGACAAAGTTTCATTTTATATAAAGTTGAGATATTTAAATAAACTCATTACAGGCAGTAGAGTATAACATGAAGGTATTTGTTTTCCTTTGTTAATGACCCCTTAAAAACTGTTTGGGAATTGAACGTTATCAAAATATAATATTAAGGCAGATCCCCCGCACATGAATGTCTTTGTACGAACCTTTCTCTCCCAACCCTCTTACTGCCATATTGCAGTTTATCTGAAAATACAAGAGCTTGAAGCCAAATAGGTAGTTTCTTTATTTTTATCCAGAAGTAAAGCTTTTATATAAGAAAGAGTAACATTAACCGTCCGTATTTTGATGTGCAATTTGATTGGAAAAATGTCCGTCAATTTCTTTACCATGATGCTCACATAATTAATATTTCTGAAAAGATTTTAGTTATTTTAGACATCTAACAATCTGATGAACTGTAATTCTTTAAATGGCTAGCAATATTTTGAATGTTCACAGAACAAGAAATGAACTTTTGGGGGTGGAGGATGTCAGCCATCTTGAATGGATTATATCTTTAATTATCACGAGAAAGGTTGAGAGTACAAAAATTGATAAATATAAAATTCTTTTCACTTTTATTTTTATTTTTTTTAGTGTTAATTTTTAATCTTTATATAAAATTTGAATGTGATTAAAATTAAACTTCTGTTTATTGTTGAGAAAATTATTTTAAATAAGAATAGCTTAAACATAAGCACTTTTTTGAACATCTTCCTAAGAAAAAGAAACTCTTAGCCAAGTCAAATTATTGCATATCTTTAAAAGCAATTTTTTTTATATATATATATATATATATATATATATATATATATATATATATGTGTGTGTGTGTTATACAAACCTTATTGGTTACATATAAGGATACATGTTTCAGTGAAATCTCAATTTAGAGAGACCCACCTCAACAGACCGAAAAAACAAAATATGGAACTTTTTTTCAGTCTGATGAGGTGGGTCTCTTTATTCCACTGAAACATGTATGCACATATGTAACTAATGTTTGTATAATAAACATACTATATACCTGCTCTGTCCACCATTGAGCACGCTTTAATAATCACATGGGTTTCAATGGATCTACATCTAGGAAACCAAACTATACAACCATTATTTATTTACACACACACACACGCATCAACACTTTTCCTTCAAAAGATAGTTTTTGCGAAATAAGTTCATTTTCAAAAACGTTGGTAATAGTGATACCTTTTTAAAGTACTGTCTTTCCTTTAGAAAGAGTTCTGTCTTTTCTTGTTGAAACAATTTTTTAGATTTTAGACTAAAAAAATCTGCTTAATTAATACAGGCACAAGCTTTTAATTTTAACCAATAAAAAACGTCCTTTTAATTATTCATAAAATAAAAATTAACATAAGCAACAAATTATTTTATTTATATTTTATCATTTTATTTTACTTTGCAAATTATATTGTTAGAATATTTATTTCTAACATAAAATGTACAATTCTTTCTCTGATGTCATTAATAGATTTTGTTTTCCAGGCTACTTCAAGTTAGGTCACTTAGTTTCAGTGATGGGTGACTTTTTTTATATTTAAAATGTGTTTTTCAAGTTTGGTGTGTGTGATATTGTGTACATGTAAGCATATAAAAATAACCACAGCTTGTCAATTTGGTGGGCTTGATATCAGGTTTTAAATTGTGTTTCTCAAAAAAAAAAAAAAAAAAAAAAAAAAAAAAAAATCCAAGTTGAAAATTTGAGCAAACGAAATACTATAACGAAAACGTTTGCTTTATTATTGTATTTCCATTTGTTTTTGCATGGTTCCAATTGCAGTTTTAATGGTTTACTATTATAAGTAAAATCTAGCTTGTGCTATGAATCATTAAGATCATACGTGTTAGTTGTTGAAATAAATCTTAGATGAACAAAGTTGCACTTCTGTGTTATTTTTATACTTTTTTTTTTGTTTTTGTTTTTGAAGGGGAATGGGATTTTGCGTAATGTTTAGACTGACTTTAACATCTAATAATTATTGTTTTCTTTATAATTTTCATTTATCACAAGACGACATTAAGAATGTTTGAAGCCTTCATTTTTAGTGGTACACTATGAAATTTGACTTCTAGACCAATATCAAACGAGATAGGAAATTCTCTAATTTTGAACAGTCGTTATTTTATGGCTAATCGAGCAACAAAAATAACTTTGGCACCATTATTTATATTTGCAAAAGATTTGTGTCCAGATTTTTTTTCAAATCACAGCCTAATATTACTTCCCTTTTTTATTCATTTATCACAAGATGAATATTAGGGGCTGTATGGAGGAGGACGTCAACACCTCCCTGAAATAACTGTAAAAAAACATGTGAGCTCCTTGACAGGGATATATAAGCGACTGGGAACCACTTGATATTTCCATGAAACTTACTCCTTTGGATAAAGCCAGTTCAATCCGACTAGAGTGAGTGCCGCTTTGGGTTGGGTAATCAATCATTATGAGTCGCATCTTCCGCTTGGTGCAGATTGCGAACCCACGTGAATTATTTTTCGCCATTCCTTCTGATCCAGGGCAAGTTGGTTGATGGATGCCCAACTGTTTAGATGTCCAATCAAAAACATTTTCTCTCCACCTTCTCCTTGGCTTTCCTCTGCCTCTCTTGCTTTATAACATATCTTTTGCATAACTTTTATGTGATTGATTGTTTGACATAGCCAAAAAGTTGAAGGCTTTTATTTTTGATTTTATCAAATAGAGGGGGTAGGAAAGTAGTTTGACAGAGGGTGGATTGTTTTTTTTTTCTTTCTTTTTTTTTTGTCGATTAGGCCATGTCCTGTAATGAACCACATTACGTGATTTTTGAAATGCCTCAATGCAATTGGCTAGTAGTTTACTTTATGTGATGTATTCAAAGTTGGCCTTATATGTCATTTTCGGACATTTTTTAAGAGGTAATAGGATTTGGCCCAATGATCTAATTTGCTTCATAACAACATGACAAAATGATATTGTAAGGATTTTTCACTTGTTTAAAGCATTTTTTTTTAGTTATATACCGTGTAAATTTGATTTCTGAATCAATAGCAGATGAGATGGCTACTTTTTTTTCCATTTCCAACTAAGTTTGAACGGTCATAATCAATGTCTATTTGAGCTACAAAAAAAAATAAATTTAGTATTATTGTCTTGTAAAACTCTATCTGCTCACATAAAAAAATTTTTTTTCAAATGTACAGAAAATAAAATTTTGATTTGTAATTCATAAATATTAATTCAATTCCACAACTGATGTGTTCCTAGTATCTTTAAATCACTTTTTTAGATGAATATGGGAGGATCGTCCCACATGCATCACACATGCATCACATCTTTTAAGACCCACTATTAAAGATACCCTATCATGTGACAAATAGGATTGTAGTTTGAGATACCTACTTTAACGTTGTTGCTAATTATATTAGAAGAGTTTAAGAAAATCAAGCGCTTACATTTAAGACCAGATTAAATGCTAATGCCCTTTGGTTACTGGTCAACACCAAAAGTAACCAGGTACTTGCAAGCAGTACACACTCAAAGGATTTAAGTTCTTATCGATTCAGTTGCAAGTATTAATAGAAAATCCTGAGTCAGTTCTGGAAATTGCTGAAGCATTTTATGATCTGAGAGCCAAAAGAAATTTTTTCAATTTTATATTTTTGAAGGCTTAAAATTTTTTTATCCTTGTCCAGTATTCCCCTTATATTAAGAATAAAAAAAGTTAAGCACGTAATTTTTATTTTTTCAAATTTTTTTTTTTATCCTTACATTTTTTTTTTTTTTTTTAACTTCCTGTATGTATATACCATACTAAGAGATAGTTGATCAGTGTTTGTTCCACTAAGACTTTTTTCCTATAGATTTTAATCAGAAAAACTAAAACATACCTTGGTATTGGGAATGAGTTATATTTGAAAGAAATTCTGTAATTAGTCATAATTTAAATTAATCCCATTAAGAATCCCATTTGGATTAAGAGTCAACAATTTTAAATGTCTTGTATGAAAAAACATTATCAAATGTTGCATTTAAATTACTTAATGTCATATGCTTGGTTCCATTTATTTATTTTTTTTTTTTTTGTTAGATATTTTGTAAACTGCTTCAGTCATTTTTAGGACCAACTCTGAATTCTTTCTTAATATTTAAAACTATTCTATAAGAACTGCCATATGTCGTTTAAATCGTACATTTTAGAAAAGAATGGAAAAGATGAAAGTAAAATTTTTAAAAAAATATGAAAGAAAAAAAAACAAAATATAACCGGGTATTTATCATGTTTTAGCTGTGCCGCATGGTACAACTAATTTCAAAAGAATATCTTATGTGGAAAGAGCAAGCAGAAATAATGAAATGTGTGTTTGGTGTTAGGGGCGAGGGACAGGTGTTAAAATGTATCATCTATATACAAATGATTAGTGAAGCCTAACACGCACGCACGCACACACATATATACACACACATATATACACACATAGAAACAAAAATCAGGTTTTAAAAATTTACAAAAATTCTAAACGCATTTGTGCAAGGTCCTTGTTTTATGTTCAGTTTTTTTTTTTTTTAAAACAAAATTACAACTAAAAAAAAAGAAAATTGGTTTACCCAAAACAAAAAACGAGAAGGAACAGGGATTTGAATTGTAGTAACAACCTCCAAAGAAAAGCAACTTTTTATTTTAACCTGGCGTGTCTTTTTAAAAAAATTTTTTTTTTTAATCCCATTTGAATTAAGAGTCAATAATTTTAAATGTCTTGTATATAGACATACTGAAAAAAAAATTATTATTACGTATTAATTATTATTAATAAATTATTATTACGTACTAAATATTTATTCCAAATTTTTAACAGCAATAGCTGATGAGAACTTATTCTACCCATGACATTAGACATAAAGATTCCTAACTCTGCCAAAATTTGTTTGTGGCCAATTTTTCCAAGATTGACCTTCAGTGACGTGCAGAGAACTTTTTCAGGGCAGGTGCTCAAATGAAGAAAACAGTATCTCGGTGGGGCACAGGCTTATAATACATTCCTCTGAAAAGGGCACTTTTAAAACGGGAGTAAAAGGGGCAGGTGCTTGGGCACCCCTAGTACCTCCCCTCTGCACATCTCTGCTGACCCTCGTACAAAAACAGTCAAGCATTTAATTTTTTGCTAGTATTAATGTTATGCAATGAATATTTAGAAAAAAATTGCTTAGAAATTTTAAACAAAAAAAAAATCAATAACTGACAAGGACTTATATTACATGACTAATAAAAATTTTTTGGTATTATTTTTTTTTACGACCTGCCCTAGCATAGTATAAACACCCCAACCACCCCATGGTAAGAACGGCTTTTGGAATACCCCCCCCAACATCCCCATGTTAAAACGGCTTTCAAGGTTGGGGGGTGTATTCTGAAAGCCGTTCTTAACATGGGGAGGTTGGGATGTTTATAACACGCTGGGGCATGTCGTAAAAATTTACCAAATTTTTTTTTTTAATTACCCAAGATTTGGTTATGACTGATGTAATTTTTGTCCACAAATTTCAGTTTTTAATTTGACTTGATAATATTTGCATCAACCACTATCCCGGGCTAATTCTCATAATTTTGTAGAAAAGTTACTATAATAGCCAAACATTTATGGTGGGAGTCCTAATAAAAATATTAGCCGAGAGGATTCAGTTGATGAGATGAAATTTGTTATGCTGGTTCCAAAAACGTTAACATTGCAAAAATGCATTTATTAATGAATAAAAAAAGAGGAAATAGCCTGCAGAAATTGCAGACGCCACATTATGATGGACTTCCTACGGCTAATTTCTATCAGAATTAGCACCATAAACATTTGTGTCTGCTACAGATGGATAGAAAGTCGTACAAATCAATACTTTCTTGTGAAACTAAAAAACAAGATTAAATGTGTTAACTGTTTTGTTTCTATGTGGGAAGGCTGTCAGGAAAAAAAAAAAAAAAAAGTTTACAAAAAGGAAAATTCCCCGACCTCCGCAACAGAAAAGATGTTGGTAGGCAAAACTGGTAACCGTTACGATTGGCGACATAATATTTTAAAGAAATTCTGTTTGAAAATGAATTTGGAAAAAAATAATTTTTTTTTAATTTACTTATTTGTGAGCTGTTTGCATTAAAAGGTTTTAAACCCTTTATGACCTGCTTGAACTAATTTGTTCGGTCCTAAATAAATGAATATAACGGCATAAATAAAGTAGGAAATGATTCAAACACGCCTTGTACATATTATCATGCTTTACTTTGGTATTCAGCACTCTTATATTAATTTTGTTAAACTTCATTCGTTACTTTACCTCTGAAAAATATTAACCTTGGATTTTATATTTTTATATATATATTGTGTGTATATTACAGAAGGTTAGAAAAATGTTAGAACTGTCAGTTTAAAATAAATGGTGTTTCACATGCTACATAGAAATCTGTTGTTTACAGTTCTTGATTTTATTTTTACTTTTATAGGGGTGTTCTACCACAAACTTTATACAGGCACATATATATATCATGTCAAATCACATTTCAATTCCTTTTGACAGATTGATTGTTGCTATTTCCTCTTATGAGTTAAGGGCATAATAGATTTACTGATTGATGTAATAATTAAGTAATTGATTTTGCGCTACAAAACAGATACTGTCAAGAATTGTATAGGAACTGAATTAAAGGAATAAATTATAAGATGGTCAACATCATGAATTTTGGAATATAACTTTTTGTCATTTATTCTCTATATTGCTCTGTAATTGCATTGAGCTTCTTAAATAAGGATAGATATATAATAAGAAAATATATTTCCACAGAAATATATATATATATATATATATATATATTTTCTCTTAAGCATATTTCATTAAATAAATAAAGTGGGAATTGATTCAAACACACCTTGTACGTATTAGTTTTGTATCTAGGTGTATGCCAGATATCTCCAGATTGCAACTAAATTCAGTATACTGCCATCTGTCTCAGAGTGGAGGATTTCGCTTGTGGTCATAAACACACTTTTTTTTCAAGCACGATGAATAATAGTTAAGGTAAGTTTATGAAATGCAAAAATTTTCAGTGGTAGTTTAACTATTGAACTTCATAATTTTTCCAGTTTGAAGGCAATCATAGTATTATTGCCCTTAAACTAACTAAAATTAAAATATTTTTGAATCATCTACATCATAATTCAGGTCATAAAGGGTTAATATAAGATATAAAACTTAAATACCCGCAAATTTGGTTGAGCAAATAAGCAAGGTATCCGACATCTTGTTTAAGTCACAGAAAGTAAACCATCTAAACGACTGTCCAAGAATTACTTTACTCAAAACCAATACTTACGGTAACTTGACATGCTTATATCGAAATAAAATATAAAACTCTGTGAACCTTGCTTGCTTTCTTCTTGTCTTCGCCGATTGCGCGATTACATCTTTTAAAAAACAGGATGATAGACGAATTTCCCTATCTTGGGTTGAGCATATTAGGAAGTGATAAATAAACTGCCATTAGCATATTAAGCAATGTTCTTTGTTTAAACTAATGGAGCTTAGGCGTTTGGACAATGTTTGAACATTGTTAATTCACATACCCATCTTAGCAGCAGTCAAATAGCATCACAGAAGCACCAAATGTCGCCTAGGCAGTTAAGTTTCATTGATCATTCCTTGATGTAGTTGCTAAGTCTAGCTGCACTGATGAGCAGTGAAACAGTACTGTATGTGAATGATTATATATATAATGGGTGTGGCTACGAGGCTAAGGAATTTCGATTCTAGCTGATGGCACCAAAGTCCTATGTAGATTTTAGTTTTGATCTCACTACCATATATTAGACTAGATATAATTGACAAAGAATTGTCTCTACAATCATAAATACATAATCGGCATGAATTATATTTAAACGTATCTTACAACTGGGAAATGCTGGGCGACTTACTAGACTTTTATTAAATATTAATTCATAGAACACAATGTTTTCACATAAATCTACCTGCTTTGCTGTTAATAGTAATATTGTTTTGAAATAATGTCTATCAGCGTCGATACAATTAAATAAGCCTTCCATTTTACGTGAAAATAATTATCGTCAGCTAAAATGTTGTATCATCATCTTTTGAATATAGTCGAGATGATTTAAGTTCACACATTCACGCCAAATATCCTGGTTCTGCATGACTGCTTCCAGATGCTGTCTCTCAACATTGGTATCCCTTGCAATGACATCTGGGCATGTGAGCATTCTACTTCTGGAGTGGGTTCCATAGAAGTAGGGAAGGAAGAACCTCATTTAATGCTCTAGAACAATGGCCTGCAAAGTAAACACGTCTTATTTTGACAATAGATGATGCCAATGGAAGTTCACCATAGATTTGTTACTTGGTATGATGGGGCTTGTATGAGAGATTTTAGGCTCTCATGACAAGGCGGGTATATGCAGCATTCAGGTATGTTTTCAACTTTTTGGAAAATGTCCAATATTTTAGAACTATAGAGAAGGATGGGGTGTATTATCGATCCAAAAATTATTTTTTTAATATTACGGATTTATTTTAACACAAATAAGTAAATCAAAATAAATTGTTTTTTTATTCATTTTCCAACTGTAAAACAATTTCAAATAATTTGTGCTCAATAGTAACGTTTAGCCCTAAAGAATAGAAAAAAATTTAAGAACTTGTCAACATTAAAAAAACAGTTTAAAAAAAAAAAAAAAATGTCTGTTATTTAGAAAACTGTTTTCATCTTGAGTGTTATTTTCACAACATTTTTATCAATATAACCTCCAATCATTTTTACGTGTATCATGTTGAACTCAAGAATTAGTACAGAATCTCAAATTGAACCCTTGATTTAATCCGTGAGGGTAGCATGCTCTCGTTCTGTCAGCCATGATGATTTTGTTGCCATATGTTTTCTCCAATATCTTTCTATTAAGAATATTGGGTACTTGCAAGAAGGGATCACGTGAAGGTTGCCAACGCCCTTAAGTGAAAATGTTTTTATGGAACAAACTGGATTCAAACTTGGAACACTTGGGTTATCAGTCCTTGTTTTTAACCACTGAGTCACCAACACTGCTGCTGCTGATGATGATAGTAGGCTAACCAGATCAACCCAATTAATCATTTTTAATAGCTATTACGATTAAATACTCCAACATTGTTGATTTACCGCAAGATATACAAAAACAAACTGACAAATATATTTTTATTTTTGGGTTGCTTGCACTTGCAGTTTACTTTGGACTTCCATCCAATCATGACTGACAGAACAAGATCATGCTACCCCCATGGATTAAATAAAGGGTTTTGTTTAAAATTCTGTGCAGATTTCTGAGTTCAACAAAATACCCCTGAAGAACGTTAGAGGTGACATCGACCGAAACGTTATGCAAAGATGAGAACAGTAGTCCAAAGAATCTAAATAATATGAATAACCAATCCTCATCTCAAAAAATCAAAGCCATAAAAACAAAAAAGAAAGAGTTAAAATTTACACATTTCTGTAGTGGTTTAGGGGTGGGGGTACCTGGAGAGGTAAAAAGTGATTATTTCTTTTGTTTTTTCTTTTTGGTTTCAAATCTGTTATGAAAGGGTCTTACTACAGTAAAATGCTTTATGATGTGGGATCATAATATAGTTGTTTTGCACATATATGTGTGTGTGTGTGTATATATATATATATATATATATATATATATATATATATATATATATATATTCGTACATACATTGCTAGCGTTTGTTATAATTTTTCCTTTTTTTTCTTATATATATAAAAGGCCTTAAAAGTAGCCATCATTCCAAGTGTGTATGCTGAAATATAATCACAGAATATTTTTCACATAACTTTACATGCCATTTTTTTTTACTGTGCATGATATAGAAATGCGAGCACACATATTTTATATATATATATATATATATATATATAATGAAAAAAAATGAAATAAAAAAAATTATATCATTGACATGTGTTGTCAAAAAGGCTTCTTCAAAATGTAAAAAGAAAATCAACAAAAGTGGAAGCGAGCCCATAGTTATCTCCCTTTCACATAGTTATCTCCCTTTCACAAGTTGAGCTACATCACGACGATGCTAAATAAATTTCTCTTTTTGTTAATTTGACTAATCGCTCCAAAGAAGTATTCCCTAACAAAAACACGTCAATAATATAGATTTTTTTTTATTTTTTTTTATTTTCTTACGTTTGAGGTTTTGGTTATATTGTCCTTTTCGACCTCATTTTATCGGATACTTGTCCATATCGAAAAATATATAATGTGTGTACACGCACACATATAATACAAGTACAATTTGTTTTTTTTTTTTTTTGTTTATCTTGGGAGAGGTAAGTTAGTTTAATTAAAAATTATTTTTTTCCCAGTTTAAAAAAAAAAAAAAAAAAAAGTTAAGCACCACCAACTTTTGTTGCGATTCCCGTTATTTTGTTGTGGATTTTATACTTATCGGGTTTTGTGGTAATCTGTTTTCTTTCTTTTTTGTCAATGCACTTTTTAAAATTCTTTGGCATTCTTTCTGTCATTTAGTGTGTGTGTATGTATATATATATATATATATATATATATATATATATATACACTCCTTTGTAGTTCTTTTTTGTTTTCTGTTTTTTATTTATTTATTTTATTTATTTTTTTTTTTGCGAAACACCAACAAAATGATCAACTCCAGAGTTGTGTATTCATGTTAAAAAAAAAAAAAAAATCTGCCAAAACAACTCCTGCGTTAACTGGCTTATTCTCTGAACACCAGTGTGTAAAATATATATATATATATATATCTATGTGTGTTTGCGTGTAATAATATGTTTACAACCCAGTCGCAGTCAACACTACTACATTCATGTTTTTCTTTTTCTTCTCGATCTTTTTTCATACACATCAAGACGCTGCACATGATCCTGTCGGATGGGGGTGGGGGTAAAGGAGAAGAAGGCTTAGATTCCTTTCTTTTTAAATTTAAAAACAAAAACAAAAAAAAAAGTAGTTTGTCTCCGTTCCTTCATATACATATATATTTATATATGTATATATAAATATATACATAAATATATCTGTCGACGCAACAGTGACGGGTGATAACATTTGAATGGCCTGAGGCTACCCGGGTGGCGGTGACGGAGGCCAGTCATGATAAAACAAATGCTGCCGTTCTTTCTTGTGGCTGCTGTTATCACCTTCGTCTGGAATGCAGCATCTCGGTGAGCAACGTCTGCTCAGGCAGTTCCCCGTTAAGATGCTTGCTGTACAAGTACTCCTCTCCGTGCATGCTTATCATGCGGATCTCCGGCAGGCGCAAAAGAACCTGGCCAAACTTGTCCTTCATGTTTGGATAAAAGCTGGTGCAGTATTCCATCAGGGCTGTGTTGATTTTCTCTTGACAATCTTCCAGGAGTTGCCGACTTTCAACACCGCCCACATCTGCGGAAGAAGAAAAAAAAATAGTGGAATGTCAATAGAATGCGAGAAATGTTTTCATGCCTTTTTATTTTATTATTGAGAGAAGTATTATTTATTAATTTTATTTATTGTGGACTATTATTGAGAGAAGTATTATTTATTAATTTTATTTATTGTGGACTATTATTGAGATAAGTATTATTAATTTGATTTATTGTGGACTATTATTGAGAGAAGTATTATTAATTTGATTTATTGTGGACTATTATTGAGAGAAGTATTATTTATTAATTTGATTTATTGTGGACTATTATTGAGAGAAGTATTATTTATTAATTTTATTTATTGTGGACTATTATTGAGAGAAGTATTATTTATTAATTTTATTTATTGTGGACTATTATTGAGAGAAGTATTATTTATTAATTTTATTTATTGTGGACTATTATTGAGAGAAGTATTATTTATTAATTTGATTTATTGTGGACTATTATTGAGAGAAGTATTATTAATTTGATTTATTGTGGACTATTATTGAGAGAAGTATTATTAATTTGATTTATTGTGGACTATTATTGAGATAAGTATTATTAATTTGATTTATTGTGGACTATTATTGAGATAAGTATTATTAATTTGATTTATTGTGGACTATTATTGAGATAAGTATTATTAATTTGATTTATTGTGGACTATTATTGAGATAAGTATTATTAATTTGATTTATTGTGGACTATTATTGAGAGAAGTATTATTTATTAATTTGATTTATTGTGGACTATTATTGAGAGAAGTATTATTTATTAATTTGATTTATTGTGGACTATTATTGAGAGAAGTATTATTTATTAATTTTATTTATTGTGGACTATTATTGAGAGAAGTATTATTTATTAATTTTATTTATTGTGGACTATTATTGAGAGAAGTATTATTTATTAATTTTATTTATTGTGGACTATTATTGAGATAAGTATTATTAATTTGATTTATTGTGGACTATTATTGAGAGAAGTATTATTAATTTGATTTATTGTGGACTATTATTGAGATAAGTATTATTAATTTGATTTATTGTGGACTATTATTGAGAGAAGTATTATTTATTAATTTGATTTATTGTGGACTATTATTGAGATAAGTATTATTAATTTGATTTATTGTGGACTATTATTGAGATAAGTATTATTTATTAATTTGATTTATTGTGGACTATTATTGAGAGAAGTATTATTAATTTTATTTATTGTGGACTATTATTGAGAGAAGTATTATTTATTAATTTTATTTATTGTGGACTATTATTGAGAGAAGTATTATTTATTAATTTGATTTATTGTGGACTATTATTGAGATAAGTATTATTAATTTGATTTATTGTGGACTATTATTGAGAGAAGTATTATTAATTTGATTTATTGTGGACTATTATTGAGATAAGTATTATTAATTTGATTTATTGTGGACTATTATTGAGATAAGTATTATTAATTTGATTTATTGTGGACTATTATTGAGATAAGTATTATTAATTTGATTTATTGTGGACTATTATTGAGATAAGTATTATTAATTTGATTTATTGTGGACTATTATTGAGATAAGTATTATTAATTTGATTTATTGTGGACTATTATTGAGATAAGTATTATTAATTTGATTTATTGTGGACTATTATTGAGATAAGTATTATTAATTTGATTTATTGTGGACTATTATTGAGAGAAGTATTATTTATTAATTTTATTTATTGTGGACTATTATTGAGATAAGTATTATTAATTTGATTTATTGTGGACTATTATTGAGATAAGTATTATTAATTTGATTTATTGTGGACTATTATTGAGAGAAGTATTATTTATTAATTTTATTTATTGTGGACTATTATTGAGATAAGTATTATTAATTTGATTTATTGTGGACTATTATTGAGAGAAGTATTATTTATTAATTTTATTTATTGTGGACTATTATTGAGATAAGTATTATTAATTTGATTTATTGTGGACTATTATTGAGATAAGTATTATTAATTTGATTTATTGTGGACTATTATTGAGAGAAGTATTATTTATTAATTTTATTTATTGTGGACTATTATTGAGAGAAGTATTATTAATTTGATTTATTGTGGACTATTATTGAGATAAGTATTATTAATTTGATTTATTGTGGACTATTATTGAGAGAAGTATTATTAATTTGATTTATTGTGGACTATTATTGAGATAAGTATTATTAATTTGATTTATTGTGGACTATTATTGAGATAAGTATTATTAATTTGATTTATTGTGGACTATTATTGAGATAAGTATTATTAATTTGATTTATTGTGGACTATTATTGAGATAAGTATTATTAATTTGATTTATTGTGGACTATTATTGAGATAAGTATTATTAATTTGATTTATTGTGGACTATTATTGAGATAAGTATTATTAATTTGATTTATTGTGGACTATTATTGAGATAAGTATTATTAATTTGATTTATTGTGGACTATTATTGAGATAAGTATTATTAATTTGATTTATTGTGGACTATTATTGAGAGAAGTATTATTAATTTGATTTATTGTGGACTATTATTGAGATAAGTATTATTAATTTGATTTATTGTGGACTATTATTGAGATAAGTATTATTAATTTGATTTATTGTGGACTATTATTGAGAGAAGTATTATTAATTTGATTTATTGTGGACTATTATTGAGAGAAGTATTATTAATTTGATTTATTGTGGACTATTATTGAGAGAAGTATTATTTATTAATTTTATTTATTGTGGACCATTATCCTCATCTTTTTAGTTGTTTCACAACGTTTCGGCCAACTATTCCTCAGGCCTTTGTTAGGTGGTAACCGCGACAGATAGTTACCACATGGTGAGACAACAACTATGGATGGCAGAATTGTTGAGAATGCACTTAGGAGATTCAGAGTTCGTATCCCATCAAAAGATGAGGATAATAGTCCGCAATAAATAAAATTAATACCTAGTTTTAACTCCTGTGGCTCCTGCGATGTATACTGTTTTCCATCTGATCCACAGCACTTCCTTAATTGTCGGTCCTGGATATGACCTAGAACTATATCCGATGGTGAGGCCTGACCTTGCGGGCCTTGGGAAGTGTGGAGCCACCCTTTAATTGCCATTGCTCCCAGGTCCACTCTGACCCTGAGTGGTAGTACCTGTTAGGGTCCTAACTATGGGTTAAATAGAATCTGACTTAAAAAAAAAAAATATACTCCATTAAAATCGTTCCTCAAAATAACTAGATTCAGCATTAAATAACCTGAAAAAGGTTGATATGCCGTAAAACAAAAACAACCAACCAACCAATCCTTAATTGTCAGCTCCTTTGATTTGTTTGGCGAAATATGTTTTGTTTTTCTTGTGTAACCCATGCTACATCTATGCTTTCATTTCACTGAATTTGTCCTAGCCACTGGTTAACTGGATTTTAGGTACAACATTGCCAAACAACGCCGGCGCAGCTCAGTCGATAGGACCAACGGAGTGAGGCACACAAAGACCGCAGCACAGCTGACGCTGATGAAGGCACGCCTACCGTCTATGCTACATCTCCCATGCCTTCTCACAGAGTTGGATTCGAGATATGCTTCTCAGACTGTGAGCAAACATAACATTGCGCACACACACCCAATTTGTTAGCAGTTGAAGCAATAAAAGCATCGGCACACTTATCACCCTTACTTGGTCCTTAATACCAAGGGATGGTATTAATGTCTGTTTTTCTATAACTCTACCGTTCTTTCTCTCCTGATGCCAAGACGTACATCTCCTTTAACACAAACCATTTTTATCTCACCATGAAGATTTTGCACAAAAACTTACTAAGGAAAGAACATAATAGTATGCATCTAAACTCTGATACACAATTATTCTTGTTGTACGGTTGTCATTACAGGGTGGAACAACAAAATTGTCGCCCTAGAAAAAACATGATTTCATTTCCATTTGTTTTTGCAGACCATCTACTAGTTGGCCAGTTGCGTACGAATCCCAAGAGTGATAGAAGCCTTCTATCATGTCTAGAAGTAACATAATGTTCAATGAGCAAGATTGGAGATGTGCTGTACAACTCATGCTCTCTAATGATTTAAATTATGACCACAGGACCATTGTCGGCACCCTCAAAATGCATCGCTGGTGACACAAATAACAGACGTGCCTAGGATGATAAAAACAAAGTTTTTGGCCATATTGTCTTTGGTATGGTTTCAAGTGACGGCCACATCATGCCACCTCACATTTTTGAAGTTGGCTGGAAAGTCAACACCAAAGTGTACCTGGATCTGCTGAAGAGTGTGATGATCCCCGGGTGCAATCGGGTGGCCACTTGCAGACTCTGGGTCTGGCAACAGGACTCCGCACTGGCCTAAGAGACAAAGAAAACCAGGCTTGGCTTCAGAAGGAGTGCTACAACTTTGAACCTTTCTTTCACTGGCCCTCACCTCTTCCCTCAACCTGAACTTGCAGGACTATTTAATTGGGTCATAGATTGAGAACATCACCAACATGATCTCCCACAACATGAAAGCCAGCCTGATTGCCATAATCCGCCAAGCTCCCACCGGCGCTTGCGGAAAAGGCATGCATTCCACCCTGTATGACAAATCTTAAAAAAAACAATCTCTTCAAGTGCCTTGAACACAGACATTTTTATCTTGCTACAGAGATTTTGCACAATAACTTACTAAGGTGAAAAAACAATAACCTGCATATAAACTTTAATACACAATCATTGTTGTTGTACCTTTATCATTACAAATGAAAATCATATGCGTTGTAAGTACGAGTAACCTCAATCTAGCGAGGGTTGCTTATTTCCTTTGCATGTTCCGCTACATGTCTTGTTTTCCTTTGCAGGTTATTTAATGTGAAATCCAATAATTTTTCAAGTTTTTTTATAAATTCTAATATTGATTCATGGCTTATAGTTCTTGTATTGATCGAACTATTGTTCTCATCTTGAGTGTTATTTGTGCAACGCTTCGGCCGGATTGTCCTTCGACCTTCATCAGGCATGTTTATTAGAGTTTTGTCAACCAAATATGAAAATATATACGGAGCCAGTATCTTTTCTCCTTTCTTTTCAAAACAACAACCAACTTGTCTGATGAAGGTTGAATGGCAATTTGTTTTTTTTTTTGTTTTTTGTTTTTTTTTACATGGTAATCAATACTTATCAAGGCTCGGAAGCCACTCGGGGATAAGTTATTGCGTGTACAGTAATCAGTGTGATAATATCGTAGTAATCGTTAGTAATGGAGATTTGATAAAGTGTATTACTTAAGGGCGCGGTTTATCAGGAATTTGTTTATGTTGGACTTGAAGGCATCCAAGTTGTAGTCAGGTGGGAAACGGGCAAACAGAAGAGAGTTCCACAGGCATGCACTGATAAGAAAGAAGCTTTGTTCATGGAATCTACGTTTTGATTTAGGCACAGATAAAGAGTGGGGAAAATTATTGACAGTGGTTTCAACTAGACGGGTGTATTTTGTGAAAGATTGGCGAGGGGGGGGCAGAGATTAGAGCTCAGACGACCACTTGCCATGGAAAAGAGGTTGCAGGGAATCCGACCAAAACATTGCACAAATAACACTCAAGATAGGAACAATAATCCAATCAATACAAGTAATATAAATAATCAACCGTCATCTAAAAAATTCAGAATTTTGATTCCTGGTGTTTTGTTTGATGGTTTTGTAGTGCATTTTAAGTTGGAAATATTTTGATGCACTTTTTCCAATTTATTAATAATTTATTAATAAAAGCGAAAAAGTAGTTTGCTTGAAGCATTGCTGGTAAACAAATATGCAAGAGTATAAGAAGGCTGTAGCAATGTAGAAATCAGAGTATTGAAGTGATGCAATTTGTGGTTGGGAATTCATTTTTGAAACTTGATGTTGTGAAGGGCAAAACAAAGCTAACAAGAAAAAACAAGAAGGGAAAGAAAAAATGTCCATCGATCTGTGCGGCAACATGTAGATTATTTTTATTTAATTAAATTTAGATTTAACATTTAAGTTGATGGGGATGCTTCCTGGACAGCTTTGAACACTCAATAAGAAATTATAAAAAATAAAAAATAAAAGAAACTGTTCTTGTCCAAAATTTCACCTAATTAAAAACCAAAAATACAGAAGAATATTTCTGATGTATATATTCATTAAGGAACGAAAATGTCATATTCCAAAAATCATATAAATTGATTGTTTTTTAATAATACTAAAAAAGATTAGTTTCATGAGGTGGTGTGTCTCTGTCTACCATCTTTAGTAAATCTATCTATCTGGTCAGACTTATTGGCCGGACTAATGTTACTCTTTCTCTCTCTCTCTCTCTCTCTCTCTCTCTCTCTCTCCAGACTCCCCCTCTCTCTCTCCAGACTCCCCTGTCTTCCATTAGCTGCCTCAGATCTTCAGGATCACACTTAGCGTCATGTGCAAAGTTGCCTGATATACAACTTTTCCTTATCCGCATTAACGTAAAGACCAATGTCATTTACGGACTTTTCGAGCTCACATAACGGATAAAACATAAAGGGAGATAACTCTATTCGAACTATCAAGATCAAAACCAGCCTTGTAATGGTTACTATTTACTATTAATTGCTAAAGATCATAAAAATGATTTTTTTTATTTGGAAAAAATACTTGATAAAATTTTGAGTTTGGGAATATGACATAGTTGTTTCATCACAAGTACAAATATTGTACAGATAAAAAAAATATTGTACAGAATAAAAAAAAAAAATTCTTCGTTTCTTTTTCTCTCTTAGTTTCCCCTCTCTGTCCTGCTCTAAGTAAATCTGACGACCTAGTCCACAAATTCCAAAAATTCATCATGACAAGTTTCAAGAAAAAATACACGATTAAACCCGGTTCTCCAACTTCCAACGTAGACTCCTACTACCATGTCTCCTTCTCCAACATCAGGGGTCTACGTTCTAACCTTCCAGAGGTTGAAACCCAATTACAGGAGACTAAACCAGACCTTTTATTTTTAAGTGAAACTGGCATTGGACAGGCTATTTCCCTAGAAGAGTTCGCAATTAAAGGATACTCTAACTTAACTTCTAAATCTGACCCTCAAAGATCGCCATGGGCATGGAATTTGTGCCTATATTAGGGATAACTTTCCATGTGGTAGGGACATCTCCAGAGAAGATCCTAACTTACCCTATATGTGCTTCCGGGTTGCTTTAGCTCACACTACGGCATTTATATTTACTTTCTATCGCCCCCATAACAGCGGAGTTACTATCTTTCAAAGCATATCTAAGAAAATTGACCAAGTCTTATCTGCTTATCCTTCAGCTAACATTCACGTATGTGGTGACTTCAATGTTCACAACGTCGAATGGTTGACCCACTCTAACAAGACCGATGATGAGGGAAGGTTCTGTCATGATTTCTCCATTGCCTATGACCTCACTCAGATTGTTCAGGAACCTACCCGTGTGCCCGACAATGATGGCCAGTATGCGAGCCTACTAGACCTTTTTCTCACAACTTGCCCTGAACTATGTTCAGTTTCTGTTCTGTCGCCTCTTGGCTCTTCCGACCACTCTGTTGTATCAATTAAGATAAAAATGAAATGTAATAAGTCCCCAGACGTACCTCTCCATCGTACAGTATATCGATACACTAAGGCTGACTGGGATAGCTTCCGTACATTTATATCTGATCTACCTCTGTATTCCATGTTTAAAAAGGATGTGTCCTCTATAGTATTAGACCTGACGGAATGGTTAATTGTAGGTATTGACCGTTTCATACCCTCAAAAAAGTTTCAGCAAAAACCTAACAGCCAGCCATGGTTCTCTCCAGAATGTGCTGCTGCCATTGCGCACAGAAATCACTTTTTCCACTGTTTCCAACGTAATAGATGTATGAAAACTAAAGCCGCTTTCAGGACTGCCAGCAACCATTGTAAGAAAGTAATAAAGAATGCAAGAGAGTTGTATGCTCTATCTGTTAAGTCCAAAGTAGCTGAGCAGCGGCTTGGTTCCCACCAGTTTTGGCAAATAGCAAACAGAATCCTGAACAGAAGCGTGTGCTCCATCCCAACTATTATCAATGGACCTGAGGTAATCTCGTCAGCATCAGACAAAGCCAAACTCTTTGTCAAGAACTTCGCAGCTAATTCTACCCTTTGCGATCAAGGCTGCCAACCCCAATATTTCCTCCTGTATCAGAAAACACGCTATGTGATATACGTATATCTGTACGTGATGTTGCCAAGCTAATCAAAAACCTTGATTCCAGTAAAGCAACTGGCCCTGACGGTATTCCAATTATAGTACTCAAAAAACTTCAACCTGAACTAGCGCCCATACTTACAAAACTGTTTAAACGTTGTCTTAAGGAGAATAGTTTCCCATCTCCCTGGAAAATTTCATCAGTATGCCCTGTATTTAAGAATTCAGGTGATCGCTCATCCCCCTCTCAGTACAGGCCAATAAGTCTCCTGTGCGTCATGAGCAAGTTGCTGGAATCTGTATTAAATACAGAAGTAATCAACCATCTCAACAAAAATAACCTTCTTAGTGACACTCAATATGGTTTCCGTTCTGCTAGATCTACAGCAGATGTGCTTACAGTTATATCTCATAGGATTAGCAAATCTCTCGACGGAGGCAACCTTTCTAGGGCAATTGCTCTTGACATATCTAAGGCCTTTGATAGGGTATGGCATAAAGGTTTACTTCATAAGATCTCTAGCTATGGTATTGCTGGAAATGTCTTCGCAATTATTAAATCATTTCTTTCTGATAGGTTCATAAGAGTAGTAGTTGAGGGGCAAAAATCAGAAGCTCACAGTATTAATGCTGGTGTCCCTCAGGGGTCCATCCTGGGCCCAACTCTTTTCCTGATCTACATTAATGATCTTCCAAATCACATCCTTACATCATTTGTAGACATCTATGCTGACGACACTACCATTTATGGTAGCACATCTAAGACAGTAAACGACCAAGTTCTCTCCAATTCTCTCTCCTCTGATCTTGAGCATGTAGTACAATGGGGTAAAGAATGGCTGGTTACTTTTAATGCATCTAAAACCAAGCTTCTCTCTTTACATCATCAACATTCTGATCCACATCTGACATCAATTGAAATGAATGGCTCTCGTCTTCAGGAGGCCTCAAGTTTTGACAAACTTCTTGGCTTGACCATTACTCCTGATCTTAAATGGAACATGTACATCAAATCTGTTGCCAAGGCCGCTGGAAAAATGGTGGGGTCTTTCTATCGATCCGGTAGATATCTCATTGCTGATGCTATTCTCTATCTATATAAGAGCCAGGTACGTCCAAGGATGGAATACTGTTGCCACATCTGGGCAGGAGCTGCTAGAAAGGACTTGGCCTGCCTTGATAGAGTTCAAAATAGACTTCGTAGCCTCGTAGGAGATGTCCTTTTCTCTTCCTTACAACCTTTATCTCACAGAAGAGATGTTGCGAGTTTGTCTCTGATGTATCGTTATTTTCATGGAAAGTGTTCAACTGAGCTTCAATCTATGGTCCCCCTCGCCAAACTTTCACAAGAAACACTTGTCTAGCTGTAAACACTATCAATAATTCCCCCCACTCTTTATCTGTGCCTAAACCTAAACGTAGATTCTATGAACAAAGCTTTTTTCTTAGAACTGCACGCCTGTGGAATTGTCTTCCGTTTTCCTGCTTTCCGGCTGACTACAATATGGTTGTCTTCAAGTCTAACGTAAATAAGTTCTTGATGAGCCGTTCCATATAAGTTATCAACTTTACCAAATTTTCATTACTAATGATTACTATAATGTCCAATTTCTACTGTACACTCTTTAACCCTTATCCTTGAGTGGCCTCTTGGCCTTGATAATGTGGTGATGCCTATGTAAAAAAAAAAAAAAACAAAGATTTTCTGTCTTTCTTTTTAGTTTGAATTCTGGACAACAAGCAAAAAAAAAAATGTTTAAAATGTGATTGGCAAAAAAAAAACGTTTTAAAATGTTATTGACAAAACAAAAAACGGTTTGGCAAAAAAGAACGTTTAAAATGTTATGGCAAAAAAAAAAAAACGTTTAAAATGTTATGGCAAAAAAAAAAGAACGTTTAAAATGTTATGGCAAAAAAAAAAAAGAACGTTTAAAATGTTATGGCAAAAAAAAAAAAACGTTTAAAATGTTATGGCAAAAAAAAAAAACGTTTAAAATGTTATGGCAAAAAAAAAAGAACGTTTAAAATGTTATGGCAAAAAAAAAAAAACGTTTAAAATGTTATGGCAAAAAAAAAAGAACGTTTAAAATGTTATGGCAAAAAAAAAAAAGAACGTTTAAAATGTTATGGCAAAAAAAAAAAAACGTTTAAAATGTTATGGCAAAAAAAAAAAAACGTTTAAAATGTTATGGCAAAAAAAAAAGAACGTTTAAAATGTTATGGCAAAAAAAAAAAAGAACGTTTAAAATGTTATGGCAAAAAAAAAAAAACGTTTAAAATGTTATGGCAAAAAAAAAAAACGTTTAAAATGTTATGGCAAAAAAAAAAGAACGTTTAAAATGTTATGGCAAAAAAAAAAAAACGTTTAAAATGTTATGGCAAAAAAAAAAACGTTTAAAATGTTATGGCAAAAAAAAAAACGTTTAAAATGTTATGGCAAAAAAAAAAACGTTTAAAATGTTATTGGCAAAAAAAAACGTTTAAAATGTGATTGGCAAAAAAAAAAAACGTTTAAAATGTTATGGCAAAAAAAAAAAAACGTTTAAAATGTTATGGCAAAAAAAAAACGTTTAAAATGTTATGGCAAAAAAAAACGTTTAAAATGTTATGGCAAAAAAAAAACGTTTAAAATGTTATGGCAAAAAAAAACGTTTAAAATGTTATTGGCAAAAAAAAAACGTTTAAAATGTTATTGGCAAAAAAAAAAAACGTTTAAAATGTTATGGCAAAAAAAAAAAAAAACGTTTAAAATGTTATGGCAAAAAAAAAAAAACGTTTAAAATGTTATGGCAAAAAAAAAAAACGTTTAAAATGTTATGGCAAAAAAAAAAACGTTTAAAATGTTATGGCAAAAAAAAAAACGTTTAAAATGTTATGGCAAAAAAAAAAAAAAACGTTTAAAATGTGATTGGCAAAAATCTGTTTTACCTGGATTTAAAAGCACTAAATATTTGAGGCAAACGTATTCGTTTTCATCGATCTTTAATTCTCTCATCTTCTTGATCAGCTCCTGTAGCTGATCCCTCATGTCGCCAACACCAATCTTATCAAAAAAGTCTGCACTGATTCGATGACCACTCGCCTGCAAAATACAACCAAGAAACATTATAAAAGAAGAGTAAAAATTAACAGAAACTTAACAATGAACACTTGCTGGTGCAACCACACTATAATACCAAAACAAAAATCAAAATTTTTAATATTGAATTTCAAGGCAAACCAATGGTCTTTACTAGTGTTGGGGTGATTAATAAGAAAGCGTAAAAAATCGAATCTTTTAGGGGTATCGGAATTGGAAAAATGAATACCTATTTCCCAATGCTAAAAACGATTCATTTGTCTTTTTCGGTTTTGTGAAAAGCAGTATTTTCCACTGCTGGTATAATTAATGAAATAATAAATATTTATTGCTTTTAAACTACAAATAAAACTAAAACCTACAGATCACCCCCTGTTTTTACACTTGAGAAAATAGCTGCATATTTAACATGTGTTTTTATAATAATTGGGAAAAATAACTTCATAGTTAAATATTTAGAGATTTATAAAGAATTGGAACCAGGAATTTAGTAAGGAATCAGGAAAAAATATTGGCGTCGTCCCATCACTAGTCTCTATGTAATTCTCATGTTACACTAACGAATATCTCTATAAAATGATTAAATATGATAAGCTAGAAAAAGTTATTAAAGAAAACATTTTTTGACAAAAATTAGGGAAAATATGTTTCGCGAAACAAAAAAACATGGTGACTTACAAGAGCGGGTAAATAGTGTATAACTATTTTTAATTTTAGAGAAGTTTTTCCAGATGTTAGATTTCCTTCAGGCAATTGTATCCCTGTGATAGGGAAATGTAATTAAAACATAAAGTACAATTATGTTGGGTCTTGGCTATGACCTTAAACTATATCCAATGGTGAGGCCCCAGCTTGCAAGCTTTGAGGAATGTGGAGCCACCCCTTAATTGACATTGCTCGCAGGTCCACTCTGACCCGGAGTGGTAGTATCTGTTGGGGCCCTAACTATAGATTAAATAGAAACCGATTTGAAAAAAAAAATATATTCTATTAAAAAATTTTTCTTCAAAATACCTGGATTTGGCATTAAATGACCTGAAAAGGGTTGATATGCCGTAAAACAAAAAACAACCAACAATTATGTTGAATTATTCTCTTATTTCTTTTCTATTTTTTTTTTTTTTAATAAATTGTGCGTTAGCAAATCATAAATATCTCGATTTTAGCATAAGACAGTTACTTTTCATATTATGTCGTGTGTTGCCAAAGAAATATATGTGAATATGGCAACACTTTTTTCTGATAAAGATCGAAAACGTACATTCAACAGAATTTCAATCTATGCTCCCCCTCTGAAAAACATTTGCAACAGACGCATCTATCTATAACCACTGTTAACAATTCCCTCTACTTTCTATCTGTGCCTAAATTCTATGAACAAAGTTCCTTTCCTAGAACTGAATGATTGTGGAACTGTCTACCATTGAGCTGCTTTCCAGCTAACTGCAACATTTCAAGTCCAATGTAAACAAATTCTACTCAATTTCCACTACCATCCATCATTATTATACTGTTGTCTACCCAACAATCTTATATTCATTAGGTCCTGGATATGACCTTAAACTATATCCGATGGTGAGGCCCCAGCTTGCGGACTTTGGGGAATGTGGAGCCACCCTTTAATTGCCATTGCTCCCAGGTCCACTCTGACCCGGAGTGGTAGTACCTGTTAGGGTCCCAACTATGGGTTAAATAGAAACCGACTTGCAAAAACAAATATATTCTATTAAAAAAATTTTCTTCAAAATCACAGGATTCAGCATTAAATAACCTGGAAAGGGTTGATATGCTGTAAAACAAAAAAAAATAACCAATACATTCATTAACTCTTATCCTCTAGTGGCGCTTAGGCCTTGATAAGTGGTGAATTCCACGTAAAAAAAAAATCTCAAGTACAAATGCAATTCTTTCTTGCATGTTGGGCAAGTTTTTTTGTTTTTTTTTTAGTTATGCAAACATTCTTTTTCTATGATATTGAATTCAATATTATTGCGTATCACAAAAGTTAACTTTCATAGCCGGAAATAAACACATCCATTATTCAATAAAATAAAAAACCTGAAGTGTCCAAAACACATAATAAACGGTGAAAAAATAAATTTGGCATTGCCCGGGAGCATTTTCTTTTTCAAAGAAACCTACTATTGATTTTATATGCTGGGTCTTTCAGCTTATGTGGTAGTAAACCTTCTCAAATGCTCGTGTAATGTCAGGCTGCGTAAGATGTTTTTTTTTTTTTTTAACATGGAGTTTACCACTTATCAAGGCCCAATAGCCACTCAGGGATAAGGGTTATTGTGTGTACAGTAATCAAAGGGATAGTGTAGCAATAGTATTGGAGAATTGATAAGGTGTCATTACTTAGGGGGGGGGGCGGTTCATCGGGAATTTGTTTGTGTTGGACTTGAAGACATCCAGGTTGAAGTCGGGAGGGAAACAGGCAAGCGGAACAGAGTTCCACAGGCATGCAGTTCTAAGAAAGAAGCTTTGTTCATGGTATCTACGTTTTGATTTAGGCACAGATAGGGAGTGGGGAACATTATTGACGGTGGTTTCAGCTAATCGGGTGTTTTTTGAGAAAGATTGGCGAGGGGGGACCAGAGAATGAAGCTCAGACGAGCACCTTTGTCCTTCTTCACTACTTGTGACAGAAATTACTTGACCTAAATAAAAGTCATCGTCATAATATACTGCCACAAACTGTCCTTGTTTGCTAAAGCTGTAGTTTCACACCTCTGCCTGATCAACTAGAGCACTTTCGTCATCTGCTTCGCTTTGTTTGGCAAGGACATGCCCTTTGCCAGCATACCTTAGAGATGATCGCTCTGATGGCAGGTGTTAACTTTGTTCCTTTTTCATCAGATTTTTTTGATAATCAATACTTATCAAAGCCATTCCGACACCAACACATGATAAGCAGTGAAAAAAACAAACTTAGCATCGCCTGGGAGCATTTTATTTTTTTCTAACATACAAGCCTTTATGAAGGACTATAAACGTTTAAGACTAGTAGTTATTTTTTTTTAAACATTTTTTTTGTTCTTTTCCAAAGTTAATAAAAGATCTTTGTGATATTTTGCGACACATTCTTTTACCAATGAGTCAAGGCTAAAAGCCACTTAAGGATAAGGGTTAATGAGATAGACAGTTAAATGATGAAGAATATTCTGAGAGGATAGAAAATCATGCATGGAATGAGTATTTAGGGTACTTGTACAGTTTAATCAAGAGCTAAAAAAATGAAAATATCGAAAAAAGTTATATTGTACATATCTGTTATGGAACGAAGTTCTCTGAAAAAAAAAATTTCACTTGATTTTATCAAGTAGTTGTGTTTTTTTTTTTTTTTTTTACAGCAAAAAAACAATTTGTTATGATACTGAGCAAAAGGTTTGATTTTTAGGAAGAAAAGCTAGTAATAAAGATGGGAGGGAGTCTCGGCACTTTATATGGAGTTATCTCCCGTGGAGTGTTCAACAAATTCCATAATGGCTGACTTCAATGCGCTCTTATAAGAATGTGTTTTTCCGTTGTAAAAAAAAAAAAAAAAAAAAAAAAAACTACTCAATGAAATTAAATGATTTTTTTTTTTTTTTTTTTTTTTTTTTTGAGATCTTCAATCCAAAACGGATACGTACAATATAACCTTTTTCCGATATTTTCATTTTTGAATGTCTTCATTAAACTGTACAAGTACTGTATTTAGTTACTTATGAGAGTGGTTTATGATGTTAAATATAAAAACAAAATTCTCAGTAATATATGTATACGTATATTTATTATATACTAGCAGAGTGACCCAACGTTGTCTGCGACTGAATGGTGATCAACAAATATTTCACACTCCCATATTTTTGTCATTGAAATCAATGAAATAGTTCATTTCTTAGTACTTGTACAGTTCAATCAAGACATTAAAAAAATGAAAATATCAAAACAAAATTTATATTGTACATATCCGTTATGGAATGAAGTTCTCCAAAAAAAATTTCACTTAATTTCATCAAGTAGTTTTTAGCATTTTTTTCAGCATAAAAACAATTTATGATACCAAGCAAAAGGTTCGATTTTTAGGAAGAAAAGCTAGTATTAAAGATGGGGAAGGGGTGTTGGCACTTTAAATTGAGTTATCTCCCTGTGGCGTGTTCTAACAATCCAAACAAAATTTTTTTAAATTCAAAGATGTCTACTTTCAAGATGCTGTCATAAAAACGTGTTTTTCTGCTGTAAAAAAAAAAAAAACCCTACTCGATCAAATTAAGTGAAATTTTTTTACGGAGATCTTCAGTTCAAAACAGATACGTACAATATAACTTTTTTTTTTTTTTTTTTTTGATATTTTCATTTTTTAATGTCTTGATTAAATTGTACAAGTACCGATGTTTTTTTTTTTATATCAAACTGATTGCCTGCTCTAATTGTAATGCATATACCTCTCACAGTGACTAAGTTCACAATATTTTCTAGTCTACATTGCACTGTAGACAACCTACTGTTGATTTTATAAAATTATATATATATATATATATATATAATGGCCTGCATTAAAGTTTAAAATGCAAATATCAAGTATTATGATTCAATTGAGCTCTAAACAGAAACATTCATCTCGAACATACTCTTGTCATATCAAAGAATATTCTGTTAATTTTATGCCTTACTGCTTGTGTTGTGATAATGGTTTGAATTTAAGTTTAAAATGAAAAAGTCAAGTATCATTGTGAAATTGTGCTTTAAACAAAAACATTCCTTTCAAATTCACCCCTGTCATCAAAGAACCTACTGTTGATTTTATATGTTGGGCCTTTCAGCTTGTGTGGAAATAAAACTTCTCAAACGCACTTGTGATGTAAGGCTGCAGAAGATGTTAACTTCAGTCAAAATCCCATGACACTTTCATCGGATTATTTGGATTATTGATAATTATCAAAGCCATTCCGCTACAAAACTATCTTAGAACACTACCAGACACATAAAGCACCATCGTGCAAAATATCCTAAAAATTGACCCAGCCGTTTTCGAGTCCACTCCCAGACACACAAAGTTCCTTTTTATATAATAGAGACAGAGATAAATAATTTTCTTCAAAATTTTTTAACATGCTATTATATAAAAGGAATTTTGTCTGTTTGTTCCCTATGAACTCCTAAACGATTGGACCGATTTTTTTTTTCCCCACACAAATGTATTTTATGTGATTGGCAATGTTCTTAGATAGAATTGGAACACATCCTACTAAAGCCTGATTGTCACAACTGGTGAATTTCAAAAATGCAATCTGAATATGAGCACACTTTAGAAGAACGAGATGCAATAAAATTCTGTTTTAAACTTGGGAAAAAATGCCTCAGAAACGTACGGAATGTTTCAGGCAGCTTTTGGGGCATCTTGCATGAATCGAGCATCAGTTTTTTGAGTAGCATAAGAGATTGAAAAAAAGGCAGTAATTTTGGAAGAAATGTTTTCTGCTTTAAATTGTTTATATCTCCAAATATTTATTCATTGTTTAGTTTGGTTGTTTTGTAGAGAAAAATTGTTTTTGGTTTAAGTTTTGCAGAATATGATTGAGTTTTTCAAAAAAAGGGAGGAAAAAAAATTAAGGTTTGGTGCATTTAAGTCGGGAAGTAAATATTTTCAGACAGCCTGATTTGGTAGCACCAGTCAGTATACGAAGCGGACATTAAACTGAATATAATTATATGATGCTATCTACTTCCATAATCATCATCAATTTTATTATTCCATTTCTCTTGGTCATTGGGTTTGATGTTGGCAGTCTTGAGGATTGCTCCCATTCAAATCTTGAAGGTCTTTGTAAACGCTTTACATCCAAATTTGTCTTGGGTCGTCCAAATTTCGTTTGGTTTTCCACCTGAAAATCTCAACATTTTCACATCCAAGATTTGCTTCTCTTTTAGCTGATTGATCGTCAGTCCATGAAGATTTGATATGAATGTTGGGATGATTAATCAGGAATCGGAAAATTGGAAATTTACAATGTCATGTTACAACTATTGCCATAGCTGAATGGGTTAGAGGGTTGTCTTATAAGTATTCATTTTTTGTGTTCATGCCCACCTTACGGCGAACGCTTTGTTTTTTTTATTTTTAACTTATTTTTGAAATCGTTTATTTCGGTAAGCTTTTGCATTTAAACAGGATTAAAGGATTTTGTTTTATAAAATAAAATATACATCAAGTGCGCTTAGAAGCCAAATCACAACGTAATATTAGGAAAAAAATAAACAAATATTTTACTTGTTTGAAATTTATAACATAAATATATTTCGGAGCTAAACTCCATCTTCAGTATGTTGTTTTCTTTCTTTTTTTTTTTCTTTTCTTCTTTCTTGCCATGTTGTTAATTTGGAGAAAGAAAAGTCTGTAAAGAGCCGCACGTTGTATCTCAGCTGTTGTATTTTGAAATGTTGGAACTGTGCATAGGCAACACGAGAATAACATCAAGGGTGCAGGTTCTATATAGAAACGTTGATTTAATTTGAATAAAATGAAATATGTATCAAATGCGCTTAGAAGCCAAATCACAACGTAATATTTGCAAAATAACAAATACTTTACTTGTTTAAAAAAGAAGAAAAAAAAACCCCAGAATACTGAAGATGGAGTATAGCTCCGAAATATATTTGTGATAAATTTCAAACAAGTAAAATATGTGTTTATTTTCCTAATATTACGTTGTGATTTGGTTTCAAGCGCACTTGATGCGTATTTGATTTTATTCAAATTAAATCAACTTTTCTATATGGAACTCACACACTTGTCGTTATTTATTTTTTTTTTGTTTTGTACTTTGTATTATTTACTTGGCTTTTTTTATCGGAGATTGATTAAATTAAAGCAAAACATTTTTCTTATTTCAAGGGTTACGTAAATCACTTTTTTTTTTCTTTTACATCGTAACTGCTTAATGTTTGTTCTTTTAATACATAACTCGAGCTGTGACAACAGCATATTCTTTTCATTGTTTTGACTCTCGCGTATATATCCGTTAATATCTTATATGTTTTTATATAGATGGATGTGGTTCTCGGTTTATTAAGTGTGTCGGATATATACCTGAGAGTCAAAAGAATGAAAAGAATAATCTGTTGTCACAGCCCTAGTCATAAGTAATCATTTTTAAAACATATCGATATTTACTTCTTCTGCATTTAAATATTTTCTGTTTCGTACTTTGTATTATTTACTTGGCTTCAAACATATAATTAAAGGGAATTTTTAATTATTTTTATTGATTTAAAGATCAGATTACTATTAAATGCATGAACATTGCTTATGTAATATTTTTTTTAAAACCATAATCACTTAATACTTTTTTCTTGCTCATGTGCCCCCTATTCTGAATTCGTAGCTGTCGGCCGACATTAGTATTGCACAGTAAAAATAATTAAATTAAAACAAAAATCGTTTAGCAAGTGTGGTCAAATACTTTATTTATTTTATGACCCGGGCAACGCCAGGTACCCTTGCTAGTTTATTATATAAAAGGGTAGTTATCTGTGTGTATATGTGTCTGTATGTCCTGATAAAAGTGGAGAAAAAAAAACTACAAAACAAACTACCACAAAATTGGAATATTTTTGATTGACGCTTCCCTGGATGAATAATATTTAAAACTAGAACTGAATGAGGATCAGCAAATGTTTCAAACTCCCATATGTTTATTGTCATCGAAATCAGTAAAATCATCCCTTTTATTTATTTATTTTTTATTTTTTATAAATCGATTGACTGCTTTCTCTAGTCAGGGACCTACTGTGGTGCACCAGGAGAAAACTTCACATGCCTCCCTGCAGCGACTTAGTTTACCATACACTGTAGTCTACATTTCACTATAGAGAACCTACTGTTGATTTTATGACATTATTTTTAGGTACTAGTGCACTTATTGATCTCTGCTGAAATGGTATTTAAAAAGCTGTTCATAACATGGGGAGGGGAGGGTGTTTTGTAACTATTCTATACTTTAACCTTACAATTGAATAAAAAAACCTATCATAAAACTTTAATTAAACTAGGAAATACGATTTAAAAAATAGCGCGGATCAGTAAGTGCACTAGCACCTATTTTTATAAATAACAGCTTGAATTTAAGTTTAAAAAGTCAAGTATCATGGTTCAGTTATGTTCTAAAAAGAAACATTCATTTCAAATGCACTCCTGTCATGCCAAAGAATCCGCAGTTGATTTTATATACTGGGCCTTTCTGCTTGTGCTGTAATAAAATTTCTTAAATGCACTCGTGATATTAGGCTGTATAAGGTGTTAACTTTAGTCAAAATCACCTATTTTTTTGATTATCGATATTAAAGACATTCTGATATAAAACCTATCTAAGAACACTACCAGGCACATTAAGTACATTTGTGTGAAATTAAAAAAAAAAAAAAACTAGATTCAGTCGTTTAGGAGTCCATAAGAAACTATCTCAAACAAACAAACAAACACACACACACACAAAGTTTCTATATATAATAGAGATTTAGAAAAATTATTAATACTTTAGGTGTCAAATGTGCTAGGTTTAGTCAGAAGTGTTTTTTTAGTGTATTGTACTAATTTAGAAAAATAAAATGCTGATTCATTCCACGAGGAGACGTTTATATAAATGAAGGTTGTGCGTGCGGATTAAACCAGAGAGGAATGGATTGACTGGAAGAGAAAGATAGACTGATTAAAAAGAGGTAGAGCGATAGAAATAAGTTAACTTTTGCCCCAAGTAACAGCAAGTAACTCTACCAGTTCTTAAATAAGCACCTAAAAAGAAAAAGAAACTAAGGGAAATAACTATTATTCCTTTAATATGGGTTATCGTTCTTTATAAACTTTTTAGCTACTGAACTTAAATTAAGATTGTGTACTCATTCCTTGCAAACTGTTATTCTCATCTCTAGTTGTTGCCTTCACTACAATCGGTCAACTCCTCCTCTGGCCTTCTTCAGATGGTTACTCAATGTCTCTATCCAATTTGCCACAGGGCCCTGAAGGTGGAGCATTAGAATACGCCGACAGCCCCCCTCCCCCCCTGCAGAGGGTAAAAGTCCATCAATGGGGGTCCTGGATATGACCTTAAACTATATCCAGTAGATAAGGCCCCAGCTTGTGGGCTTTGGGGAGTGCGGAGCCACCCTTTAATTACCATTGCTCCCAGGTCCACTCTGACCCAGAGTGGTAGTACCTGTTAGGGTTCCAACTATGGGTTAAACAGAAACCGACGTGAAAACAACAAATATATTCTATTAAAAAAAAATTTCTTCAAAATCTTTGGATTTGGCATTAAATAACTCGAAAAGGGTTGATATGCCGTAAAACAAAACCAACCAACCAATTCGCCACAAGCCCTGAAGGTGAGCATGGTCTGAAGATAGCAGTTTCAATTCTACCCAAAGCAGGCCAGAGAATTAGTTGGCCAAAACGTAGTGAGACGACAACAACTATGGAAGGCAGTAATTACTGAAGATACACTTACAAGACTCAGCATTTTTATACCATCATGTTTAACTACCTGAAGAAGGGCAGAGGATTCCCAAAACTAAAATGATATATTAAATAAAGATGTATTTAAAAAAACAAATTTGAAAAAAATGGGTCCTGGGTAATACCTGGTCAGTACAACTAGTAATCAGTATTAATGACGGTCTGTTTTGAATGGAATCTAATTTGATATGTTTGCAGACACTGATGACAGTATTAATATATAAAGACAAAAATTCTTAATATTTTCGATATTGTCTCATCTTTCGAATACTAACCAGTGTGAATTCAATGGTTGAGTTGGTATAAAGTTGTCTGTATAAAAAATCCAAAATAAGTAATTCGCTCCACGAATGTTGTAGAAGCTTCATCTGATTTTCAACCTGGAAAAGAAAAAAACAATATTGATTATAACAGACTTGGGATTAGCAGAAGACTCCTCCTGGTGTTGCCCCGGATTGAATACAAAATCCTATGAATGTTTTACACACAGACCATAACATCTTCACACACACGAGAATTGGTTAGCTTAATTTATTTGAAGGAAAAAAATTAGATCCAGTATCAAAAATATTTTTGTTCATGTGCTTTGAGGGAGATGGTGTTTTATCAACACTGCTGGGAACCATGATTTAATATACTGTTTTGTTTTTAAATCCTCCAAATAGCGTGTCATTATAAACAACTGATGATCCCTTATGGACATTGGTACTATTGTTTGTTCATGTAAATAAAACGATTCAGCGATGCAGGAAATTGACTTACTAACAAAATAATTTTCCAACAAAGGGCAATTTTTTTTTTAATATAGTTTTAAAGAAACTTCCAAGAGTCTATAAATATATATATATATATATATATATATATATATATATATATATATATATAAAAACAATCAGTAAAGATTAAGTTTAGAAGCCAGAAGGTTCTGTAAACTTAGAGTAAATATAAATATTAATATTTATATAGTATTTCCCACCAAATAAAAAAGCTGAATCCAATCAAGATAGGAAATGCAGTTAAAGAAAAATACAAATTTAAGACTTTGCCAGTACCAGCAGCTTCACTATAATATTCATTTGCTAATATTTTTCCTCTGATGAGAGGAATGCATTTCTTTGAAACTACATGGATTAAGGAAATTTCTATATATCTTATTTGAGTATCCTGTCGAAGAATAAATTCATGTATATTTTTACAGTCTTAAATCTGTATATATATCATCATCGTCATTCGCAGAACTCTGATACGAGTATACATTTTGCTTATTAGGATTGAGGCAGCCCCCAGCTACAAAGAGTTTTAAGTGATCTACAAGGCAAAACTGTGTTGCACACACTTCAGATATCACCAGTTGCTGCAACAAATATGTGCTTGACATGCAGGTTCAGGAAGGCATCTTGCAGGTATATCATTATGTGGAGTACCACCTTGATGCTTAATCTTCATTGGTTAATAAATTATCAATTGTTTTTTTTATAAACACTACAAAAGGTTAAGGCTTTTAGTTTATTTTGTAAATGTTAGGTTTTTTTAGTTTTTCTTAGTATAGCAAGTTTACATTCATTGTTACATTATATAAGAATTTTTTTTTTTTTTTTTTTTTTTTTTTTTTTTTTTTACACAGTGATCACCACTTATCAAGGTCCGGAAGCCACTCAGGGATAAGGGTTATTGTAAGTACATCACGTTAGTGAGGAGATTTTATGAAGTGTTTAATTAGGGGGGGCGGTTCATTAGGAATTTGTTAACATTAGACTTGAAGACATCCAAGTTGTAGTCCGGAGGGAAGCAGGCAGACGGAACAAAGTTCCACAGGCGTGCAGTTCTAAGAAAGAAGCTTTGCTCATGAAATCCGCGTTTTGATTTAGGCACAGATATAGAATGTTAGTGTTACCAACTAAGACCTTTCTAAACTGGGACAAGAGAATGGAATGTTGGTTTGTCAGGTGTCTCTGACGGAAACATATACATTGTCTATGAAACTAACATTACATTACTCTGAACAAAGTGCCATATTTAAACAGCTGACAAACCAGCATTCTTTTCCCTCGTCTCAGTTTAGAAAGATCAATGTTAGTGAATGTTAGTGTTGATAACACTAACATTCTTATACAATGTATCAATAAATGTAAACGTGAAATACTCAAAGCTATACTAATAAAAACTAAAAAAAAAGTTATGGTTATTACATCAGCCATTTCCCACCTGAAGTGAAGACTCAAATACGAAAAACGGAAAGGATCCAATGTAAAATTAATAGACTAAAAACGATTATTCAATTTAACAAATGATGCAGTTATTTTATATATATATATATATATATATATATATATATATATATATAATGATTTAATATACTGTTTTGTTTTTAAATCCTCCAAATAGCGTGTCATTATAAACAACTGATGATCCCTTATGGACATTGGTACTATTGTTTGTTCATGTAAATAAAACGATTCAGCGATGCAGGAAATTGACTTACTAACAAAATAATTTTCCAACAAAGGGCAATTTTTTTTTTAATATAGTTTTAAAGAAACTTCCAAGAGTCTATATATATATATATATATATATATATATATATATAAAACAATCAGTAAAGATTAAGTTTAGAAGCCAGAAGGTTCTGTAAACTTAGAGTAAATATAAATATTAATATTTATATAGTATTTCCCACCAAATAAAAAAACTGAATCCAATCAAGATAGGAAATGCAGTTAAAGAAAAATACAAATTTAAGACTTTGCCAGTACCAGCAGCTTCACTATAATATTCATTTGCTAATATTTTTCCTCTGATGAGAGGAATGCATTTCTATGTAAAATTAATAGACTAAAAACGATTATTCAATTTAACAAATGATGCAGTTATTTTATATATATATATATATATATATATATAATGTGTGTTGGGATGATTAATTGGAATAAGAAAAATTGGTGCCTATTTGCCGATGCCAAAACGATTCCTTTAATTATCTTTGTTTATTTGATTTTGTTTAAAGTAAAATCTTCCATTGCTGGTAATAATGATAAAACAATAAATATGTATTGATTTTAAAATACCAGTAAAGCTAAAATCGATAGATAATCATCCACAAGTGTACTTTGGAAACATTAGCATATTTAACATGTGTTTTTTCGAAAATTGGGGGAAATAACAATCTTATAGTTAAAGAGTTAGAGATTTATAAAGAATCAGAATTGGTAGTTGTATTAGAATTGTGAATTTAGCATGGAATCAGTAATTGTATCAGAATCGGGAAAATATAGGAATTGTCCCATCACTTTATATATATATATATATATATATATATATATATATATATATATATATATGAAATCTTTAGATTTTATAATATTCAAGTTGTAAGGAAGGGTCTTTTTATTTTCTTAAAATTTTATCCATTATTTACTATATTCAATTTATAGGGACTATTTTTTCATTATTTACTATATTCAATTTATAGGGACTATTTTTTCATTATTTACTATATTCAATTTATAGGGACTATTTTTTCATTATTTACTATATTCAATTTATAGGGACTATTTTTTCATTATTTACTATATTCAATTTATAGGGACTATTTTTTCATTATTTACTATATTCAATTTATAGGGACTATTTTTTCATTATTTACTATATTCAATTTATAGGGACTATTTTTTCATTATTTACTATATTCAATTTATAGGGACTATTTTTTCATTATTTACTATATTCAATTTATAGGGACTATTTTTTCATTATTTACTATATTTAATTTATAGGGACTATTTTTTCATCATTTATTATATTCAATTTATAGGGACTATTTTTTCATTATTTACACCTATAATATTCTATTCGATTATTATTATTGTTTACACCTTATACTATTCAAAAGAAAAGAAATAAAGAGAACAGATATCTCACCTTTAATTCTTTGAAAAAGAAAGAGTTCCGTGCCCATTCTACCATTAGGAAAAGACACTGGTCCACAAGTCGACATATCAGTGCAAACAATTTATCCGGATGCCATGCGCATTGGAAGCCTCCAAATTCTGTCTGGATGAAATTAAGCAGCTTCTGTTTGCGTTCTGTCTCGTTAGGCATCGTGGCCTTAAAGTCTGAGATGAGGGACGGTACATTTGGGGGCATTGCAGGTAGCTGACCAAGCAAGGTGGAGTGGAGAGGGTGCAAGGCGTTCACCATTGTCGGGTACTGCTGTAACGTACCTTGCATCACCATACCGCTGCCGGAATTCACCGGCTGGCACTCATTGTTTGAAATTATAAGGTGGTTGACCGGTGGGGAAGCGTCGTACACAGGCGACGGCAAAGACTGGGCTGGCGACGATAGAGGTGAGCTGTTTGCTCCACCACCTCCGCCGCTTCCCATTGTGTAGGATAGCTGGTTGCTACCCATCATTAATGCACTGGGTTTAATGTCCTCTACTGTCGTCGGCAAGGAATTCATGCCATTCCCCATATGCATCTGGCACGACGATAACATTTGTTGCTGTTGACGAATTGCTTGCTGTTTTAATGCGCGGTCCCGTTTATACATGGGACCAAACTTGTTCCTGCCCCCTCGCATCCGATCGGCTCGAACAGCTGGGAAGAAAAAGCAAAAGGTTACTGTTAGGACAATACAAAATTTACAATACAAGGGAAGTAACTCTTTACCTGTTTGTCCAGGGTTCATAAAGATTTTCAATGTCCATTTTCAAGGATTTTTCCAAGGCTTTCCAAAGTTTTTCAAGGCCTTTTCCAAACAAAATTCAAGTTTTCAAAACAAAATTTTATACATAAACAATGATATAATTAATCAAAAACAGTTAATAACTGCCAAAAGAAAAAATCATTTTTATTTTTTTATAAAACAATATGCCTGTTGACAATCATAGCTCCATGCCAACCAACTGCGATTAAATGTTATTTTCCTCACTGTAGATTGATCTATGCTGTATTTGTTTTACTTTTAAATTTTTAATTTCCAGTATTGTTGATACAAGAGTTATGTCAGTTTATCACAAAATTACCCGATGTTGTTATAGGGAAAACATCAGATTATTTTATGATAAAGGAAAGTAACTATTATCCACAATAATATGATGTACTTTCAGAACAATGTATTTCGATTTTATTTTCAATATTTAAAAGGTAATTTGATAGTATTTACTTCAATTTTATTTTTGATATTGCAATACAAATTTTTACTGAATATAAAGAATACGATTCTCGGACATTTTCAAGGCGTTTTCGAGATTTTCAATGATTTTTCAAGGTAATAATAGAAATAAGACCTTTTTCAAAGCAAAAGTCAAAATTCAAGGATTTTTCAAGTCTGTACGAACCTTGTTTGTCCGAGTCCGAGACTTTAAATTCTCATAACTCCTCACCAGATTAATGACTGGAAGTGGAGGGAAGGACAGTGATTTTCAAAATGGAGAAATAGGCATCATTCCCCTCTGTTTTCTCGAACTATTAATCTTATGTATCATGTTTGATTTGTTCTTATGTGTGTTTGTCTTTACAATAAATGTTGATAAGTGACCGTTAGTAAACATCTACTAATTTATCATGTGCTATTTCCTTTCACCATGTGCTGCACACACACACACACACATTAAGGCTTGACAACCTGTGGAAAGATGTTTTACGTAATATCGATGCTAACACATGCCACTATATAGCAGTTACATAACAAGTTGCAAACTTGAGAGAATAGAATGATTGACAGATCAAAGGTGAGAGGAGTTACCTTATTTAAGGAGGTGATGGCAAACCAACTTGGCAAAATTCTGACCCCTTTACTAAAAAGATTTGCAGATGTTGAAGTGTCTACTCTAATTTTTCAGATCACTTCATTTTGGAATTCTCTCCCTGCTCCCGGTTTACCTTACAACATAGTATATACAAGCGTGTGAGAAAATAGCAGCAGCAGCAGTGAAGAAAGATAGAATTAAAATTTGGAAGAATATAAAATAATTGTATCTCCATGATTTTCATGAAAAAAGTCCCCCACAAATTCAGCGCTGAATCTAATTTTTGTTGATACTGCATATTGGTCACTATTTTGGTGTAATCCACTCCCTCCCATCCACCCATTATGTTGATGAGATTATATTTAAAGAAACACAAAATCATCACTGAAACGATTGTACACTAATCTAATTCACATCAATGCAACGTCATATACAAAGAATATTATTTGAATTCATTAGACTACTGTTCTCATCTTGAGTGATTTTCACAACCTTTCGGTCGATGTAACCTCCAACCTTCTTCAGGTGTATCTTGTCAAACCTAGGAATTTTTCTGTTGAATTTGGACAGAATATACGAACGGAATCTTTATTTACTTTACAGGGGTAGCATGTTTTTGTTTTGTCAGCCATGACTAGATAGAAGTCCTAAGTAATTTACAATTATATTTTTCAGTCGATTACACTGAGAATTGAAACTTCAACCGAGTTTGACAAGATACAGTCGTCCGATGAATCCCAATAATATGAACAACTAATCCTCATCTCAAAAATTCAGAAATGTCAAATATATTCATTTCAGCCATAATTCCATCCGAGAGATCGTTTACATAAAATCAGGCATAATAAACATTGACCTCTGGGTCACATGCGTATTCATGACATGTTATTTAGATGCATCAAGGACAATCTTGATCATCCTTTTTGCCAAAAAGAATCTTATTCTATTACTATCCATCCAGTAATATCATATGCAATCATTTCCATGAGAAAATCTTCATGCAATTCTTGTGGGATGTTTGGTGTAAAGTGCCGTGCTGCTTGGTTGATATCGAAAAGTTGGAATGGCTTTTGTTTTGAAGAATTCCGTTTTCCATTGTTATTGTGATACCATTAACTCCTGCCCCTCTTAAGTGGGGTCTGGAAAAAAACGTATTCTAAGGCCACTGTATCCTGGAATTCTACATATTCCTTTGAAAAACGAGTGTTAATTATTCATTTTTTATGGTTTCTTATTAGATAATTATTTTTATTCCACTATTACGCTGAATTCTATTTATGCATAATTTCTACATTCTGCATAATTACCTAGAATTTAAGATGAAAGCATTTGAGCACGTTGAAATATTTATATATATATTTATATATATATATATATATATATATATATATATAAATATATATATATATATATATATAAATATATATATATATATATATATATATATATATATATATATAAATATATATATATATATATATATATATATATATATATATAAATATATATATATATATATATATATACATATATATATACATATATACAGGGTGTCCCAGAAGTCGCGCACCATGTAGATTTATATAAAAACAAATATGAATATCAATGAATATCAATTTTATTAATCAAAATCAAAATAGATGCTCAAATTGTTCACCTTCAGCCTGAATACATGCATCGATTCTCTTTATAAAACTATCTTTTACTCTAATGAGGGTTTCAGTAGTAATTTTTTGACATTCAATTATTATCGCATCTTTCAAATCATCAAGAGTGCGTGGACGATTCTGGTAAACTACAGATTTAAGATGTCCTCAAAAGAAATAGTCGCCTATATCGAATAAAATTTGAAACAAAAAAATATAAATATATGGTGCGCGACTTCTGGGACACCCTGTATATATACACACACACACACACACACACACATATATATATGTGGGGGGGGGGGGTTCAATTATATTTCACTCTTTGTGTATACCAAGCTTTTTTTCTTCCAGCATTATATTGTCATGCATTTTTTTTATCTAAGCAAAGAATTTCTAATTTTTCTGAAGAGTATATGCACGAAAAGAGATGGTATTGAAATAATAACTGTTTGTTCTGCAATGGAAATCGAAACCAAAACTTACGATGAATTCTTAGTATACTTTATTACAAGAAATGGAAATCTGTAACAATTAAACGACAGTAACTCAGACGTAAACATGACACACAACACACACACTATCATATTAATAGTAAACATTCCAAAGTCATAGGAGTGTTTATTTATTTAGCATTCATATTGTTTTATTGCTTATATTTTGTGACTTACACATGTTTCATTGAATGGTAGAAATTTACAAATCAAATTTTTAAAGACCTAGATAAATTCCTCAGGGGGGGGAAAAAAAATTTTTTGTTTTCTTGGATTGAAAACAATAAGTTATGGTAAAAGGAAGCGTGAACTTTAAAAAATCATAAGAATAAAAGAAAAAGAAAAATATCTTATTTATGACAGAATATTTTTTCTCTTATGATTTTTGATACTCATCGAATGAATTTCTGTACAAAATATATCTAAGAACTGTTAAGTGTTGTGACATTATGTTGAACAAAGATGGTGGCGTAGTTCAGATCAGATCCTGAGTGTAATTGGCAGTAACCACGATGGCGGGCAAGAATCAAATGCGGTCTGTGACGTAGTTAGTGGCGAACTGATTGAATCCAAAATTCAACAATTTTTCTAATAACTTTGGAAGGTTCTCATTGGTTTGTTAGCACAGCCGGTGGTTATAAAAATAATTGTCGAATTCATTGGTCTCATACCCCCATTAGGAGTCAAAAACAATATAACATAAATTATCTATGTGTGAAATTTGCAAAAGATAGGTTCAGCCGTTCCAGAACATATGAGGAAGAAACTTGCGCACTATACAAACACACAAAGCAATTTTTATATAATAGTAGATAAGTATACAGTAGAACCCTGGTATACGTCATTAACAATTTTGATAACAAAATACAGAGTATATAATCAAATAACCTTATGAATAACACCGTAACCAGAGGCCAGAACAACAACATAATCTAAAAAAATATTCTAGGGCCACTGTATCCTGGAACTCTACTGTATGTATGTGATATATATATGTGTTGCTTTGGTAAAATGTTTTTCAATTCTATTTCACTCTGTGTGTACACCGATCCCTTTTTGTTTAGAAACTTAATGTATTGAGATTGTCGGACTGACTTCCTCATCTTGGTTGTTATAGTCACAACGTTTCGGCCGTTTTGCTCTCTGGCCTTCATCAGGTGTTTTGTATCGAACTGGGGAACCGTTTGTTAGAAGTCTTGAACCCAACCCTTTATTATTATTACTACAGGGGTACCGTGTTCGGACTCCAGCTAGGCTCTGGGACATAGTTGCTGATAAAGGTGCTGAGTTCAATCCTGAACAAAGGCAGTGAAAAGTAACTTCAAAACAGAGAATCAGCAACTATGCCCTAGAGCCTAGCTGGAGTCCGAACACAGTACCCCCATAATAATAATAAAGGGTTGGGTTTGAGATTGCTAACAAATGGCTCCCCAGTTCGATACAAAACACCTGATGTAGGCCGGAGGGCAAAACGGTCGAAACGTTGTGACTATAACAACCAAGATGAGGAAGTCAGTCTGACAATCTCAATAAATGAAAACACCTTATCTCAAAAATACAGACAATTACTAACTTAATGTATGTTCAATATGACAACAGAGCATATATAAATTTTTTTTTTCTTCTTGCAGCATTATATTGTCATGCATTTTTTCTATCTAAGCAAGGAATTTCTAATTTTTCTGAAGAGTATATGCACGAAAAGAAATGGTATTTAAATAATAACTGTTTGTTTCTACATAATGAAATGGATTGGTAAAAATGGACCAAAATTTTAATATGCTGGAGGATCTGTTTTGCATGAAAAATAAATATTTGGATCTTGGAATCTAACTACACTGTTTTTCTTATATATATGTGTGTGTGTGTGTGTGTGTTCTATCTATTCTTATTACACTACATTCTTAAGCATATATTTCTGGAACATAGCCTTTCGTCATTGCAAGAAAAAAAGCTATAATCGACAAATTTCTCAGCATATGTGCAAATGCGGAGTGTTAAGGCAGTACAAAACAAAGCTACTTTTTTTCCTAAAACAACTCTAATCAGTTTCAACTAAAAAATCAAAATTATGAGAATGACACTGCGTGTGAATATGAGGGAAGGAGACAGGAAGTCATTCTTTGATGAAACAAAAGTTATCTATTTCCTCCTACCCTTCTCATGCCTTCATGAGAAAATCATTTTCAGTTTTCAGAGAGAACTGTTAGTAAGAGAAGAAAAAAGCAAGAAAGATAAAGCTAAAGAACTTTCTCTCCCACTGCAAGAACTTAGACATCAGGGTTGGAAAGTAGGATTGAGAAGTCAGCGCCCCTGAGGAGAAACACACTGATTTGCAAAAAAGTGTCCGGGCAGTCCTGTTGGCATTCCCTGATAAGGGCGCTTCAGGCAATTAGCAATAAACTAACCCCTTCTCAAAAAGAGAAGGCAAAGCCTGGGAGAGTGAACCTCCTAGAACTGCACAGAACTAAACTCTCACCATCAAACCAACAAGGATCAGATCATTACAGGAATGGTCTAATCTCTGTTAATTTTGGGGGCCCAGGATAAAACTCCCTAGATAAAGCTAGAAAGAGAAAAAAAAATGAAAATCCAGATAAATAGTGAAAAAAAAGGGGGGGGGGTTTAATAAATAAATTTGATCATTTTATGGCTAAAATAAACATATGGGAGCACAATAAAATAAAAAATGTTAAAAAAAACACCTAAGAAAGGAGCAGGTAACTCCGGAAATTATAAATATTAATTAGGATGATGTGTTATTCAGTGTTTAAAAACTCAGGAACTTTTTTTTTTTTTCTTACAAGCAAATGAGACTTCAATATGTTGTGGGCGAATTCTTACCTTCTAACTTCATCCCAACGGTAAGGCATTTTTGAAATCGACAATATGGGCATCTTTTTCGCTGCGTTTTGTCTATTAGGCAGTTTCGGTTATCTACACAAGAATATACTTTCTTGTTTTGAACTGTTCGTTTGAAGAAGCCTGCGAAAAAATAAGAACAAAGGCAAAAAAATAAGAGACAGTGAATTATATATAAGGAATATAGGTACATCAATCGATTTGATTGAAAAATTAGCAATTTCATCGATTTCGATGACAATAAAAAATATGGGAGTGTGAAACATTTGTTGATCATCAATCCCAGGCAACCTCAAGTCACCCTGCTAGTACGTAATATAAGTATGTATTTAAGTGCAAAACACGAATTTCACAGCTTCTTGCGACAAACTTGAAATTGTAGAAATGAAATATTTTAAAAACCATTTGGAAATACAAGCTCAAAAGTCCAGAATTGTCTAAAATAAGACAATGAATTCTTTCCACGGAATACCTATCTTATTCTATAAAGGTGAGAATGTGTGTGTGTGTGTGTGTGTGTGTGTGTGTGTGTGCGTGTGAGGACACTTCTCAACCTATATACTCAATGGATTTTTGATCTACAGACTTGAAACTTTGAATATAAGTTATTCAGACATATGGAAAACTTTTTAATCTGTTTCCATCCAGAAAAAAAGGGCTGCTAAGGGGTCAAAAGTGAAAAATTGGTGCATAGGATGCCACCGGATTTTTATCTGTTTCCAACTGTTTTGTGACTGCGCATGCACAGTTGTGAAATATGACAGCTTATGTTGAGTATGAGTTGGTGTGAAAACACTGTTTAAAAGTGATGCCAAACTGGTGTAATGGCTATTGTACTTGGCTCAATGTCTTTAGGTTTTGGTTTCGATCTCAGCTCAAGTTTTTTTTTTTTTTTTTTCCTACAAGAAGTGAATTGTTTAGGAAAAGCATAATACTTGCATGCACACGTCTTTTTTTTTTTTTTTTCCTACAAGAAGTGAATTGTTTAGGAAAAGCATAATACTTGCATGCACACGTCTTTTTTTTTTTTTTTTTCCTACAAGAAGTGAATTGTTTAGGAAAAGCATAATACTTGCATGCACACGTCTTTTTTTTTTTTTCCTACAAGAAGTGAATTGTTTAGGAAAAGCATAATACTTGCATGCACACGTCTTTTTTTTTTTTTTTCCTACAAGAAGTGAATTGTTTAGGAAAAGCATAATACTTGCATGCACACGTCTTTTTTTTTTCCTACAAGAAGTGAATTGTTTAGGAAAAGCATAATACTTGCATGCACACGTCTTTTTTTTTTTTTTCCTACAAGAAGTGAATTGTTTAGGAAAAGCATAATACTTGCATGCACACGTCTTTTTTTTTCCTACAAGAAGTGAATTGTTTAGGAAAAGCATAATACTTGCATGCACACGTCTTTTTTTTTTTCCTACAAGAAGTGAATTGTTTAGGAAAAGCATAATACTTGCATGCACACGTCTTTTTTTTTTCCTTCAAGAAGTGAATTGTTTAGGAAAAGCATAATACTTGCATGCACACGTCTTTTTTTTTTTCCTACAAGAAGTGAATTGTTTAGGAAAAGCATAATACTTGCATGCACACGTCTTTTTTTTTTTTTTTTTTTTTCCTACAAGAAGTGAATTGTTTAGGAAAAGCATAATACTTGCATGCACACGTCTTTTTTTTTTTTTTTTCCTACAAGAAGTGAATTGTTTAGGAAAAGCATAATACTTGCATGCACACGTCTTTTTTTTTTTTTTCCTACAAGAAGTGAATTGTTTAGGAAAAGCATAATACTTGCATGCACACGTCTTTTTTTTTTTTTTTCCTACAAGAAGTGAATTGTTTAGGAAAAGCATAATACTTGCATGCACACGTCTTTTTTTTTTTTTTTTCCTACAAGAAGTGAATTGTTTAGGAAAAGCATAATACTTGCATGCACACGTCTTTTTTTTTTTCTTTTGCTTCATTTCTTTTTTTTTTTTTAAGAAATTTAACGTTACGTTTAATACGGTACTTCAGTTTATAATCAGTAAGTATTCTGCATTAATTAAAACATAATGTTTATGCATATTTTACGACCAAAGTAAGAATGTGCGTGTGTGTGAGAACACTTCTCAATGTATATACTCGACGAATTTTTAATCTACAGACTTGAAATTTGATATATAGGTTATTCAGATAGGTGGAAAACTTTTTAATGTTTGCATCTGGAAAAAAAGGATTCTTAAAGGGTCAAAATTGAAAAATTGGTACGTGGGAGTTGGATTTTTTTCTGTTTGTTAATGGTTTTACGATTGCGCATACGTGAATGGTTCACATTACAGATTACTTATGTTAAATATAAGTCAGTTTAAAAACACTTTTAAAGAGCGTGTCACGCTGGCCAAATAATTATCGTATTTGACTCACTGTTTGTAGATTTTGGTTTTGATCTTAGCTCAAGTATTTTTTTTTTTTTTTACTTACAAGAAGTGAACTGTTTAGAAAAATAAAAAACATAATACTCGCATGCACATGTCTCAGTTTACATATAATATTTATGTATATTTTATAACCGAGCAATGCTGTGTGGTCTGCTAGTAAGTACATATTTGATTACAAAACATGAAGAATTTTACAGCTTCTCACAACAAATCATAGAAATGCAATATTCACAGCTTCTCACTGAAATCGTAGAAATGCAATATTTTAGAAACCATTTGGAAATACACCTAAAACTGAAGACCCACTACTCAAAACAACGAGGTATTACAAAAAGGTTGATTGGGAAGCCATCAGGGAGCTCATCAGAGATGCCCCATGGCAAAATATCTTTACTCTTCCAGCGGAACAGTGTGCAAATGAGACCACTGAATGGTTCAAAACTGCTACTGAAGCACATGTTCCCGCACAGAAATTCTATAGCAAGCCCCACTCTCCCCAATGGTTTACTTCTGCTTGTGCAGCTGCCATATCTCAAAGGAAACATGCGTTCCGCAGATTCAACCGACATAAGTCCAGCTCAAATAAACAGAAGTATATAGAAGCTAGAAATAATTGTAAAAGAGTGATAGAGACAGCTAAGACAGATTACTCTGAAACCACCAGAAAGCGCATCGAAGCACAGAAATTAGGAACCCGGGATTTTTCGAAAATCTACAACAGCATAGTTAATAATGGACAGTCAACTATTCCCCCACTAACAAACAATCATGAGGTTGCTTGCACGGCAACTGACAAGGCTAATCTGCTTGCCAGTCGGTTTGCCTCAAACTCCACACTGAACTCGGTACACCACTCACTCCCTGATTTTCCTCTGCGAACAGACGCCCCACTAGACGATTTGAAAATCACTCCTTCTCAGGTACATGCTATTATAAAAAACCTAGACACCTCAAAAGCATGTGGACCAGATCTCATCCCGGCTGTGCTATTAAAAAAATGCTCTGCCGAGGTTGCTCCAGTTCTGTCCAAACTTTACAATAAATGCCTTAACGAATCTTGTTTTCCCGAGTGCTGGAAAACCGCCTCTGTGGTACCAGTCTTCAAGAATTCTGGTCAAAGAACTTACCCACTAAATTATCACCCCATTAGCCTCCTTCCGCTTTTCGCCAAAATATTTGAGTCCTTAGTTAATCAAGCCTTAGTCCAGCACCTAACAGCTGCTAAACTCCTAACTTACAAACAATATGGATTCAGGCAAGCCGTTCAACAGCAGATATCTTAACTGTAGTTTCTGAACGTATATACCGTTCATTGGAGAAAACAGGGGAGGGTAGAGCGGTGGCCCTTGATATATCTAAGGCTTTTGACGATGGTCTTCTAAGGAAAATTAGATCATATGGAATCACTGGAAGAATTCATAATGTAATTAAATCCTTCTTAAGTAATAGAAAAATCAAAGTTGTCCTCGACGGTCGTACATCCAAACAATATGACATAAATGCGGGAGTACCTCAGGGGTCTATCCTTGGACCTCTATTATTCCTGATATTCATAAATGACCTCCCTGATAAAATTGTTTCGGAGATGGGTATATTTGCTGATGACACCACTCTCTATAACAGATATGAGGGGAAAACAAATGAACACATATCAAAGGAAATGGCAGAAACACTAGAGGATGACCTCCAATCTGTAGTGGAATGGGGACAAAAATGGTTGGTCACATTCAATGCTGCTAAGACTAAGCTTGTTTCCTTCAATAACTACAAGAAACCTTCTCTGCCACCAATAGCAATGGCCAAGAACACATTGCCTGAAAGTACTTCTTTAAACTCCTCGGCCTAACGTTTACAGGGAATATGAACTGGAATAGATACATTGAGAGCATTGCCAAGGCTGCTGCAAGGAAGGTTGGCTCCCTCTACCGTGCTAGAAAACTACTTACACCTGACAGTATCCTATACCTCTATAAGGCAACCATTCGCCCATGTATGGAGTACTGTTGTCACATCTGGGCTGGTGCATCTGCTGCTTGTCTCTCGCTCCTGGACAGGGTTCAAAAGAGAGTCGCCAACCTGATAGGTCCTGAACTGTCATCTAGGCTTCAGCCTCTGTCCCATCGACGAGATGTTGCATCCCTCTGCCTGTTCTACAAATACTTTAATGGTGAATGCTCTAACGAACTGCAAACACTTGTACCTCCCTGACGTAACTACCCCCGACAAACCCGACAAGCTACTAAGTCTCATCCCTTTACAGTAGAGATCCCTAGGTGCAAGAAAGCCTTTTACTCCAATAGTTTCTTCCCCAGAACTGCGCGTCTTTGGAACTCCCTTCCGGGATTCTGCTTTCCCAACTGCAATGATATACAGAAGTTCAAGTGTAATGTTAATCTTTCTACTCATCTCCATTCATAATGACCCCACTAATTATGTCCCTAATAGTAGCCCCCTGCTTCAAAGTGGCACTGTGCCTTGTTTGGGGTGAAAATTGAATAAAAAAAAATTTTTTTAAAAAACATGCTCAAATGTCCAGAATTGTCAAATGATCTGACATGGAATTACCCTATAATAAGTTCAAGAGGTTAGAATTTTTACCAATTATTTTACATAGTATCGACACAGATGCATGAACACCAATACTTTACAAATGGATTGATATAACTTAAAATTTGATGAAAAACAATTTTTTTCTCAATGAAATTTAAGTAAAATATTTTTTTAAAAAACTGCATTTTTACCTGAGGAACTTATCTATCTCTGAAGATTTGTTTATTAAATTTCTACTATTCAATGAAACATGTGTAAGACACAAAATATAAGCAATAAAACAATATGAATGCAAAATAAATAAGCTCTTCTGTGGCTTTGGAATGTTTACTATCAATATATAACAAGTCCAATAATTTAGGATATTTACATATTATTTACAATGATGCAAACACACTGATATTTAAAAAAATGTATTAACCCTTTATGACCTGGTTGAACTAATTTGTTCACTCATAAATAAATCAATATACCGGCATAAGGGGAAATTGCTTCAAACACGTCTTGTATGTATTAGTTCAGTGTCTGAATAGATGCCAGATACCTCCAGACTGTAACTGTCCATTGCTTGCATTCAGTATGCCACCGTTTGTCTCAAAGAGTGGAGGATTTCATTTATTGTCAAAAACACACTTTTTTTTCAAGCACTATCAAGACAAGTTTATGAAATGCAAAAATCCTCAGTGGTAGTTTAACGATTGAATTTCATAATTTTTCCAGTTTGAAGATAATCATAGTATTATTACCCTTTTTTTTTACATGGGAATCACCACTTATCAAGGTCCATAAGCCACTCGGGGATAAGGGTTATTTTGTGTACAATAATCAGTGGGATAATATTGTAGTAACAGTTGGTATTGGAGATTTGATAAAGCGTCTTAAGGGGGCGATTAATCAGGAATTTGTTTATGCTGAACTTGAAGATGTCCAAGTTGTAGTCAGGTGGGAAACAGGCAAATGGAAGAGAATTCCACAGGCGTGCACTTCTCAGAAAAAAGCTATGTTCATGGAATCTACGTTTTGATTTAGGCACAGATAAAGAGTGGAGGAAATTACTGACAGTGGTTTTAGCTAGAAGGGTGTTTATCATGAAGGATTGGTGAGGGGGGACCAGAGATTGGGGCTCGGACGAGCACTTGCCATGGAAATAACGATAAAACAAAGACAGGCTTGCAATGTCTCTTCTTCTTTAAACTAACTAAAATTAACAATTTTTTAATCCTTTACCCCATAATTCAGGTCATAAAGGTTTAATATAACTGAAAATTTCATGTAGAGAAATTCTTTATCTCTATGAAATATTTTGTATTTATAACTTATTTTACCCCTTTTTTAAGGGAGGATGCTAATTTGTATAGGTGCATCTCTAAATGGTAATGTTTATAAAAAAAATAATCGGTCCGTGTTACTCACCGTGTTGATGAGAATATATATTCCAAAATTTATCATAATCGGTAAATTAGTTTAGGAGTTTATCCTGCACAACAAAACATATAGTATCTTCCTTCAGTCTTGACAGACTATAGATACCCACTTTAAGGGTGCCTGTGCAGGAAACATTTTTTGTGGCAGTTGCACAATCTCCAACCACATATATCCTGAGTTGGCATTGTTAAATTAAATAACTAAAATAATTCAGTGGCAAGTGGAGGTTCAGGACGACCTAGATCACGCTAACGGTACCACATTCATGCCGCTTTGATGCGGATGACAAGTTTTTAGCAGACATACAAACACACACACACACACACACAGACAGAATGAGAACATGCTACTACCGTGGATTAAATAAAGGTTTCTGTTTGTAATTCCATGCAGATCCCAGAGTTTGCCAAGATCTAAATGGAGAAAGTCAAAGGATACATCGGACGAAATGTTGTGAAAATAAAAGTCAAGATGAAAACAGTAGTCCGAATAATACAAATTAATTAATCATCTTAAAAATTTAGAAACATAAAATAATCATAGATGTGAGGTCGTAGATTTATGATTTGTCATATTTCAAAACATAAATTCAAATATAGCTGATCATAAAAATAAATATAGAAAATAACAATGCGTTTTCTTGTTTTCTTTAAAATAAATAATTTATTGTAAAGATTAAACAAGCTTCAGACTTAAAATATCTTCATCAGGTTCTGAGATTTAAAAAAAAAAAATGTTTAAATCATCTTTCCCATTGGAGATACAAAATTTCTTGTAGATAGTAGTCCGTGGAGGCGTTCCTATTTACAATGCCTCCCCACGGGACAGAGTTTGACACCAGGGTCGTTTTTTAACGTGGAGAAAAGGAACAAAAATAAAAATTGTCTCAGTCGTGAAGGATTTCTCCTCCACTGACAGAGAACAAGAAATTAAAGTGCAGCATCTGAAGAACAGATACTACACTGTGATCTTGTCCCGAAGGCAAATGTATTGTGCTACATGTGGTATGGGTTAAAAAGAAAAATGTTGGCACTTTGAAAAAAATCCGTTTTGTATTTAAAACACCACATGGTTATATGAAAGTTAAAAGCTGGTCTATTCTTTAAGATAAACTAGCAGGGAAACCCAAAGTTACCCGGGATTGAATGAGGATTAACAAATGCCTCACTCTCCCATATTTTATTATCATCGAAATCGGTGAAATGTCCATTTTTCAATTAAATCAATTAATTACCTGCCCTCGTTGGTGACCCACTCTGGTGCACCAAGAGGAAGCTTCATACACCTCTCTGCAGTGACTTAGTCTAAAATACATTGTAGTTTACATTGCACTATAAAGAACCTACTGTTGATTTTATAAAATTATTTTTATGTAATGGCTTGAATTAAAGTTTAAAATGCAAAAGTCAAGTATCATGGTGCAATTATGTTCTAAATGGAAACATTCTTTTAGAGCGCGCTCCTGTCATATTAAAGAACCTACTGTTGATTTTAAATGTTGGGCATTTCATCTTGCGATAAAACTTTTCAAATGCACTTGCGATGTTAAGCTGTGTAAGGTATTAACTTTAGTCAAACTCGCCTGTTCCTTCTTTCATCGGATTTTTTTAATTATCGAGTATCAGTACTTATCGAAGACATTCCAATGCAAAACCTATCTAAGAACACTGCCAGGCACATAAAGTACATTTGTGTGAAATTTCAGTCCAGCTATTTATGAGTCCATAGGGAACGAACACACACAAAGTTCCTTTTATATAATAGTAAATGATTTTTGGAGAAAAGAAAAACAAGAAAACACATTGTTATTTGTTTTTTTTTAAATTTTCATAATAAAATTGAATTACGAAACAATATTTTCAAAGGGCCAACATTTTTCTTATTAAAATCAGCAATAGCATTGGAAATTCTTTTAATAGTCCAAAACAATTGATTTTGCTTTAATTACATATTGGCATTAAACACAATCTATATATAAAAGTAAAATTGTCTGTGTGTACATTTCCTTACCAAACTACTGTCAAATTTGGAAAAATCTCTTCAATCGGTTTTCGACCAGAAATTTGGTTGTCAATGGATCAATGTTCAAAGATTTGACCTTTTGAGAACTCTACCAAACTCCTCTGTCAATTTTGAGTCTAAACATTTGAAATTTTAGATGTAGGTTACTTCGAAATGGATCAAACTAATTTGATTTGAGCCCAAAACAATAAATGTTAAGGGGTCAAAATTTGACCTCTACCAAATTACTCGGCCAATTTTTGGTCTAAACATTTGAATTTTACATAAAGTGTATTCAGACATAAAGCATGCTTTTTAATCTGTTTTTGGCTGAAAATTTAGCTGCCAAGGGGTCAAAGTTAAGAAGATTTGACCTTTGCTGTCTCTAGCAAACTATTCAGCCAATTTTGAGTCTAAGCATTTTAAATTTTACATAAAGGGTATTTAGATATGCACCAAGCTTTTTAATCAGTTTTTGAGCGAAAATTTGGCTGGCAAGAGGTCAAAGTTGAAAGAGTTGACCTTTGCAGACCTTACCTAACTTCTCCGCCAATTTTGGGTCTAAACACTTGAAATTTTAGTTGTAGGTTACCTGGACATGAGTCAAACTTTTTAATATACATATGCACATAAAATTATGAACAGTGCATAGGGTCCGAGCAAAGCCGGGCTGAACTGCTAATTTAATACATTATAGAATTTTAGCCTACAAATATTCTATGTATCCCATATAATATTATAAAGACATATTATGTATCAATTTTCAGTATTTACTTTAACAGTGCTCAAGACATGAGTAGAGCTATTATGAAAATATATTTATGGCAATTATGTTACATAGGTACACCCATGTTTCATGCCCATCAGGTTGAAATGTATGGAATTCATGTTACTAAGTGTTTTTATATACACATGTGGTGTTTAGTGTAGCTAGCTAACCAATCAGATACATTGTTATTCCCTCCCACAGGCTAATGTTTTCATTAAACAATGGTAGGGTTTCTCTTGAAATTTTATTTTGCTTTTTGTAGATAAGATATGCCCCTTTTGTGTGTGTCGAATTAACACATGACCATATTTTAACATGGAAACAGCTTGTGAAAATCAAGCCTCCTACAGAAAAAAACCATGACTAAGGACTGTGTATATGAGATCGCATGCAAGTTAGGAAAACCATACAAAGATACGACATGTCGTACACTAAATGTACGGTTAGAAGAACATCAAAAAGCCATAATACGTGGAGAGATTGAAAAGTCGGATATAGCTGATCATATCCGGAGGGGAAAGGGAAACCATCTACCATTATTGGATGTAGTAAAAATTATAGAAGGAGAAGAACAGTGGAGAATAAGACGACTCAAAGAAGCAGCACAGATGCTGGGGAATAACTAATTACTAAGTAGACTTAGTATAGAATTTAATACGATATGGGAACCGTTAAATATAAATAATAGATAATATATACAGTAATAAGTAAACAACAATGCAATGGAGACACTTTGCTTTATGATTCTTTTTTTTAATTTTTCGATATATATATATATATATATATATATATATTTATTTACCAGTGGTGAAAAAACCGGACTAGAGTGCTCAATGTGTAGTCAGAGCAGTATATAGGATATTTATTACTGTGAGTCCAGAATGAGTTTACAAATTGTTTCAGCTAGAGGAAAATCCTCAAAGAGAGGAAAAAATCCAACTAGCATCGTCAGAATTCATAGATGGACTAAGTTATAAAGTTATAAATCTTTGAGGATTTTCCTCTAGCTGAAACAATTTGTAAACTCATTCTGGACTCACAGTAATAAATATCCTATATATATATATATATATATATATATATATATATATATATATATATATATATTAGTAGTAATAATTAATTATAAATAATGATATTTATAACTAGAAATAAAAACAGGTTTAAGGTTCCCTAAATTTGTATTAGAATTGTCTGCAAGACCCGTGGAACAGTGCTTAGAGTACTTGGAAAAATCAGTTGTAAAAAGTGATATTCTCTTGAAGGTTGAAGGTTCAATTCTCAGTGTGGGTAACCGAAAAAATACAATTGCAAATCACTTTGGACCTCTATCCAATCATGGAACGATTCATTTGCTTGTTCAGTCATGGCTGACAGAACTAGTGAAGTAAATGTATGGCTCCATTTGAAATTCCATCTAAATTCTTGAGTTCAACAGAAACATCCCGAAAGGTCCCGAGTTTGACAAGAAGCTGAAGAAGGTCAAAGGTCACATTGACCTAAACATTGTGAAAATGAGACAAGATGAGAACAGTAGTCAGATGAATCCAAATAATACGAATAACCAATCCTCATCTCAAAAATTCAGAAACGGCTAGCATTTGAATAATAATATTCCGTTCAGTAAATCCTTCGGTTCGTCAAGAGTTTCATGATGCGATCAATTCCTAATAGGATATTTTGCTTATCACAATACACATCATTCTTGAAGATTTACCAGTTGATGCAATGACCGTCACGTAGAATGATCCCATAGATAGGCATGTATCGGTTAAACAATCTAATAAGAAAATTATAGACCTTTTCCCATGAGCAAGATAAAATCCACAAATAATGGGGCGCCGCAGTTAAATGAAATGGATTCATTTTGCTTAACATACAGATTTTTTTGATTTTTTTTTACAAAGGAGTCATCAATTATCAAGGCCCGAAAGCCACTCGAGGATAATGGTTAATGAATGTAAGGTGGTACTTTAATACTCGTTAGTGGCATACATTGGGTAAAATTTGGAGTATTTAAAGGAAGGCTCAACAAGAACTTGTTTACATAGGACTTGAAGGTTACCATATTGTAATCATCCGGGAAGCAGACCAATGGAACAGTATTCCACATGCAGGTAGTTCTAGGAAATAAACTTTGTTCATGGAATCTGCGCTTGGATTTAGGCACAAATAGAGATTGGGGAAAATTGTTGATAGTGGTTGTAGCTAGTCAAGTGTTTTGTATAAATATACAGCAACTTGATGTGCTTTCCATTATTGTGAACAACTGTAGGTCAACTTGCTAGTTTTAAGAACCTCCCTATTCAGTAGTTTATAAATATTTTCTCATCTGTTCTGAAAACTAAGGTTGCCTATAATTAGGTTCATTATGTACTCACTTGGAGTTCTCACGCAGGTCATCATCAGTGATTACTCACTGCCAGTAACCAGTGATATTCCCTGGAGTCTGGATGACAACAAATCTCTCGATTTCCAGTGCTTTCCACCTCATTTGATAACCTTTGCACATGATTTTGTGTTATCGCAACAGCTGCTTAACATTGATTTTTCTGTTGACAGCAACCATTGGTCTTCACTGGGATTTGGGTGGCAATAAGCCTCCTCAAGGTCCCGGTCCTCTTTGCATTCTTTCGTGGAGGTCTGGTTAGTGCTTTCTCTCCTTGGTTATTCTATACTATGAACCTCCATAGCTATTTTGTATGGCATTATATCAGCAGAGACTGATGCCTTTTTTTTTTGTATTTATTTTAGTTTAACGTTGTATTATCCGTGATATAAGCGTTGTTTAAATTTTAAAATGAATTACGTAAGGTTTATAAGCCAAATAACACAATATATTGTAAAATAAACATTTGTTTAAAATTAATATTTCAACTTAATACGCCATTATCAGAATTTTACTTTTTTTTTTTTCATCTCCACGGTGGAAGTTGGAAGAATATAGCAAGAGAATCTGCACGTTCTTCTTCAACGATACATTTTTATTCATTTTTTTTTAAATTTTTATTCATTTTTTTTTATTTTTATTCATTTATTTTTATTTTTATTGATTTATTTTTATTGATTAATTTCTTATTTTTATTGATTTATTTTTTTATTGATTTATTTTTATTTTTATTGATTTATTTTTTATTGATTTATTTTTTTATTGATTTATTTTTTTATTGATTTATTTTTATTTTTATTGATTTATTTTTATTTTTATTGATTTATTTTTATTGATTTATTTTTATTGATTTATTTTTATTGATTTATTTTTATTGATTTATTTTTATTGATTTATTTTTATTTTTATTGATTTATTTTTATTTTTATTGATTTATTTTTATTTTTATTGATTTATTTTTTTATTGATTTATTTTTTTATTGATTTATTTTTATTTTTATTGATTTATTTTTATTTTTATTGATTTATTTTTATTTTTATTGATTTATTTTTTTATTGATTTATTTTTTTATTGATTTATTTTTTTATTGATTTATTTTTATTTTTATTGATTTATTTTTATTTTTATTGATTTATTTTTTTATTGATTTATTTTTATTTTTATTGATTTATTTTTATTGATTTATTTTTTTATTGATTTATTTTTTTATTGATTTATTTTTATTTTTATTGATTTATTTTTATTGATTTATTTTTATTGATTTATTTTTTTATTGATTTATTTTTATTTTTATTGATTTATTTTTATTTTTGATTTATTTTTATTTTTATTGATTTATTTTTTTATTGATTTATTTTTATTTTTATTGATTTATTTTTATTTTTATTGATTTATTTTTATTGATTTATTTTTATTGATTTATTTTTTTATTGATTTATTTTTTTATTGATTTATTTTTATTTTTATTGATTTATTTTTATTTTTATTGATTTATTTTTATTGATTTATTTTTTTATTGATTTATTTTTATTTTTATTGATTTATTTTTATTCATTTATTTTTTTTATTGATTTATTTTTATTGATTTATTTTTATTTATTTTTTAGTTTTATTTATTTTTTAGTTTTATTTATATATTTTTTTATTGATTTATTTTTATTTTTATTCATTTATTTTTTATTCATTTATTTTTTTTTTTATTATTCATTGATTTAATTATTTATCTTTTTTTTTTTTACACAATGATCACCACTTATCAAGGCCCGGAAGCCACTCAGGAATAAGGGTTATTGCAAGTACATTACGTTAGTGTGGAGATTTGATGAAGTGTTTACTTAAGGGGGCGGTTCATTAGGAATTTGTTAACGTTGGACTTGAACAATCCAAGTTATAGTCCGGTGGGAAGCAGGCAGAGGGAACAGTTCCACAGGCGTGCAGTTCTAAGAAAGAAGCTTTGTACATGGAATCCACACAGATAAAGAGTTATTGATACTTATCAAAGACATTCCAATACAAAACCTATCTAAGAACACTGCCTGACACATAAAGTACCTTTGTGCAAAAATCGGCCAAACCATTTTTGTGTTTTTAGAGAATGAACTCACCCACACACAGTTCTTATATATATATATATATATATATATATATATATATATATATATATACACACACGTAAATTCCACCATATCTGCAGTATTTCATGGGTCGGGTAGATGGGGACAGCTGAAAATGTAAACAGTATATTTAAGTGGATGGACCACACGCAAATCTCCATTTAATCCAAGCAGATTTTTAATGACCAATTTTCTTTTGAGCTTTTAAAATCTTTGGTACAATTCGATTCGCAGGCTAAACCGACAGCAACCTGGATGAGAATGCATCTACTCTGACTTGAACTCATGTTTCAACATGACGTCATCGTACGCAGGTTCTTTTGAGCATATTTAACGCAACTGCGATCGTGTGCATTTGGGTAAGGATGAAACCGAAATAAATCAGTCACCTTATCAGCTGAGGCGATCGCATTTAATGAGATTTAACTTTTGATGTCAATCAAACAACAAAACTTTCACTAACATCTTTCAGGGTTTGCGATGATTCTTTCGCCTGAATATCACATAATCCTTGATGCCATCTTACACCATCAAAACGCACAACTCATTCCTCCTCCTCCTCCTTCCCGCAGGGTCTTTTTCACCCTCTCCTCTCTCCATCACTCTCTTTCTCTGATTCTTCTCTCTCTCTCTCTCTCTCTCTCTCAGATTTTCTCCATCACTTTTTCTATTTGACTTCATCCATCACTCGTTCTCTCCACTATTTTCATCTTCATCTTTTCATTCATTATTTCTTTTACTCACTCCTCTATGGCTTCAACTGTCTTTTTCTCTCCAGACACGTGGATAGAAAACTCTACAACCCCCCCCCCACACACACGCACATAAATAAAAACCTATACACACACACACACTGATATAAACCTATACGCACATGGATAAAAAGCTGTACACACACAACAGAAACCTATACACGCACACACTGATAGAAACCTGTACACACGCACATTGATAGACACCGATACACACACACACGCACATTGACAGAAACCGATACACACACACATACACACATTGACAGAAACCTATACAAACACGCACGCACATTGACAAAAACATATACACACACAATTACAGAAACCGATACACACACACACATTGACAGAAACCGACACACAAAAACACACATTGACAGAAACCTATACACACACACACACATATTGACAGAAACCGATACACACACACACACACGCACGCACATTGACAGAAACCTATACAAACACGCACACATCTATTAAAAGGATAGGACATGATAAATATTCATGAGCACATTAAGAATAATCTCATTTCTATCAGACATGAATAAAAAAAATACTCATCACCCACTTCATGTCCGTTTAAAACAAAAACAAAATTTTCATAACCTGTTGATAAGCCAAACGCGAAGGATTGTCGCATGTCTCATGGACAAACCTTCATTTCAACCATCAGAATATTTCTTGACATTTAGCAAATAATACAATAACAATCCATGCACATACAGAGCTGCCATAAACGGTTATCAGCTCAAATAGAGGACTGAGCACGAACGGTTCAAGTTCACTTGCGAGTACAGGGAAGGCTAGCTACTTGGATGAGATGCATTAATACCTTTGGATAAAGGGGCACAGAAAGGGCTACTTGGATAAAGTATGAACCTGTCCAATGGCTGTTTAGCATGAGACGTGGAGTTGGAAGCGATTAAAGGATCAGTGCAATCGGTAAAACTATACAGATTATAAGTGCAGTGGTGTTTATTGAAAACTGAACCGGTTTCCTCCAAAGTAGGAACTTTCATGGGAATATCAAATTTGCAAATAGTTCCCATTCAATTGTATATTCCTGCTTTTTTTTTTTTTTTTTTTTTTTTATATACTCACCTTCAACCTACTATTTGGGACTATGCATAGGAAAGATAAATAAGATGTTGGTTTACGTTACATTTAAACTTCTGCATATCAGCACAGTCAGGGAACCAGGCAGCAGGAAAGGAATTCCAAAGTCTAGCTTTTCAAAAGAAGAAACTATCAGAGTAGAAAGCTTTCTGGCATTTTTAGTGGGTCAACAGTGGAGGGGTGAGATTTTGTTGCTAAGCAAGTTTGTCGGAGATATGTACATCGAGGGAGCACAAGTTCATCAGAGCACATTCCATTAAAATACTTGTAAAACAGTTACAGAGATGTAACATTGCAGCGATGGGACAGGGGTTGGAGCTTAGTTGACAAAGTGGAATGTATTAAATTGGAGACTCTTTTTTTTTTTGGACCCTATCCAAGAGAGAGAGACTAATGTTAAAGGAGACGACAACATTAGGCTTTTGCAGTTCTAGCAGGAAGGTGTTGTCACTTTCCTACATACAGCACCTGGTATTTCCAAATGGTCACTCGTGCGAGTATTATGCTTTTTCTAAACAGTCCACTTCTTGTAAGTAAAAGAAAATACTCAAGCTGAAATCAAAACCAAAACCTAAAGACAGCCAAGTACGATAACCATTAGGCCAGCTTGGCAAGATTTTTAAAAAGTGTTTTCAAACAAACATACTTAACAGAAGGAAGCTGTCATGTTTCACGAGTGTGCATGCACAGTGGTAAAACAGTTGAAAATAGATAAAAATCCTACCACCAATTTTTCAATTTTGACCCTTTAGCTACCTTTTTTCTTTTTTTCCTTTTTTTTTTTTTCATGAAAACTGATTAAAAAATTTTCAATATAACAGAAGTCCTTTCTTAAAGAGGATCAAATGGTTACAGACATTTAATTATTGATTTTTTTTTTTTTTTTTTTTTTTACCGGAAAAAGATATGATACATAACTACAGGTGTAAAGACTTTCAGGGTGGTTCATAAAAAATAAAATAAAAAATAAATTAACAATTTTACATTAATCAAAAAAAAAAAAAAAATGGTCATAAACATGAAAATATTGTCAAATCATAAACAGGAACAATTAATGAACAAGTATAAGTTAAAATTTGAAATTAATGTTTTTTATATTTATTTTAGAAATTATCTAGTTAGTGCTCCATGGAAAATCTTTGTCCTGTTCAGGGGCTCCATGGGTGTCCTGAAGTTTGGAAAAACCTGAGCTAAATTATTATTTAAATAAAACGAATATTTGTTTTTTCAGAATCTTCTGGATAACGATCTTGTATGTTTTACATTTGAGCCGATGAAACTTACAAACTTCTTTGTATGCATCTTGTCGCACGCTCAAATATGTACAGAATTTAAATAAAGCTTCGGTTCAAAATTTCCTACCAATTCCAGAGATTGACAAGATGCATACAAAGAAGTTTGTAAGTTTCATCGGCTCAAATGTAAAACATACAAGATGAGAAGAGCGGTTTGAATAATGCACATAATCTAAATTTTTATGGAAATCGCTCCAGACAAGGCATAAAGTCACTTGATGTAAAGAATTTTTTTTTTTTTTTTTTAAGCTAATACTTCAAGGTCAAAAACTTGCCAATGATAAGTGTTAGATGAAATAGATTTTTACTCCCAAGATAGCAATTCTTCCCCTTTATCAGAAACATCACTCCTGGAATGTGAGGACTAAAGGACAAAATAATAAAAGAACTAAATAAACCCAAGATCCACTTTCTAATCTCCTATTATCCATCCTTATCGCGAATAAATTTGGTATCATTGTTTATGTTTTGCAAAAAAACTATGAGCCTACAGTTTATACTAGTTATTATTATTATTATTATTTTTTTTTTTTTTTACACAGTGATCACCAATCATCAAGGCCCGGAAGCCACTCAGGGATAAGGGTTATTGCAAGTACATTACGTTAGTGTGGAGATTTGATGAAGTGTTTACTTAAGGGGGCAGTTCATTAGGAATTTGTCAACATTGGACTTGAAGACATCCAAGTTGTAGTCCGGTGGGAAGCAGGCAGACGGAACAGAGTTCCACAGGCGTTATATATATATATATATATATATATATTATTTATTTATTCTACTATTATGTAATAAGAACTTTGTGTGTGTGAGTTTGTTCCCTATGGATTCGGAAACAGCTGGGCAGATTTTTCTTAAATTTTACACAAAGGTACTTGATGTGTCTGGGAGTGTTCTTATGTATGTTTTGTATTAGAATGCGATTGATAAGTATCGAAAATCGATAATCAAAAAAATTTGATTAAAGAAAGAAGTTGGATTTTGATCAAAGTTAACACTTTTATACAACCTAACATCACAAGTGCATTTGAGAAGTTTTATCACCTCAGTAGGGTCCAGCCTATAAAATCAACTGTAGATTCTTTTATGAGACAGGGCAAATTCAAAATGAATGTTTCTTTTTAGAGCACAATTGAACCAAGATACTTGACTTTTGTATATTTAATTCAAGTGATGATGCAAAAATAGTTTCAATATATTTTATGTATTGATTTTAAGTATTTACTTCAACAGTGCTTAATCTGTGAGTAGAACAAGGTTGTAAGTTATATATATGGCAATTAAGCTACACAGAATTTTATGTGTTTCATCCTCGTAAGGATTAGTCAGCTGCGATAAATTCTGTGTAGCTTAATTGCCATATATTTTCATAACTTACTATATATATATATATATATATATATTAAATGACAAAAGTCTATATTGTAGATTTCAAGATGTTGACCATCGTATCTTTTATTTCTTTAATGTACTTAAAAAAATAAAAGACAAGATGGCCAACATCTTGAAATTTGCAATATAGACTTTTGTCATTTATTTATATATGCTCTGTAGTAATACTGAGTTTCATAAATTAAAGGACTGGTATAAATAAAAGGCGAAATATAATTAAATAAACATTTCCCAATATATATATATATATATATATATTTTTATATATATATTGGACTAATGTTTGATTTCCCAAGAAATCACAAGTGAAACATATATGCACATATGGAGCCAATGTTTTTCTAACTAAAAACTATACTATAATAATGATCTGCTTGTCATTGAGCACTTTTTGATAGACATCAGTTCCATTGGATTTAAATATAGGAAATTAAAGTTTTACAATCATTATATATATTAGGTTGGTGAAAAGAAATGTTTTTTATCAGCCATATATGCATAAAAACTCGACTTTATTTTTGCACCAACCTAATATATAATCTATAAATATAAAACATACCTCCAAACACCCGGGCAACGCTGGGTACCCCTCGCTAGTATTAAATAAAAGATGGGGAATAAGTTATATGTAACCTTTTATATCATCAGAACAGCAAAGAAAAATCTATTTAGACCTTGGCATTTCGAAGCTAAAAGAAAAGAAGGACTATGTTTGCTCCTCTTAATCGTGTTGAGCTTTTCTTATCTTGATGAGTTTTGCTTTCTTAAAGATTTACTCTTTGATAACGAAGTGAAATTACATAAACATTAGAAAAACACTGGATTAATCAACATTTCTTAGCTCTTCAACGTTTTAGTTTTGAAGTTAAAAAAATAGGAGGCCTTACTTTTGGAACAATTCTCATAAAATTTTTTTTTTTTCCTTTTTTGAGAGACTGCAAACTTTAAATTTAAAAAAAAAAAAATGACAGAAAAAGATTTTTATGTAAAATTGTAGTTTATTCCAAAGATTTCTTTTTGTCATTTACAAATTAAATACAATTTCAAGTATGCAGCTTACATGTATATGGCATAATCTAGGTCAAATTTTCGCAAACTCTACTCATTAAATTAGATGTATTTCGGCAATAATGCGTTAAATGTTGTCTTCCAAGTGGTCTGTTGTGTTTGGTTTGTCAGTGAAGACATGGACTACTTAAAGCAAATGTCTGCAACAGTAATAAATGCCTTCCAGTTGAAGTTGATAATCATTTTCCTTTATCACTCACTGTTGACTGTTACATTCTATCATCATTTTTGAAAATATATGGACCAATGATTCCACTAGTCTGTAAAGCACACCAAACAGTAAATTGGATGTAATAGTGTATCAACCATAGGTTGTGGATTATCAAATTCGGCAATTCTGTTTGACATAACCATTTAACCAAAAGTATGTTTTTTCACTGTAGAAAATTTTGAAAGAAAATTATGGATCAATGGCAATGGTTTTAATCTGTCCATTCACTAAATGTAAAGCATGAACGATAATCATTTGGCTTCAACTCTTGCAGAAGTTGAATTCTGTAAGCGCACAAACCAAGGTCTTTATGCAAAATATTCCATAAAGTCGAAGGGCACAAGTTTAATTGGTGAGCATGTTAACGAATTGACATATTTGCAGCATCCTAAACACTGTGTCGTAAAGCATCAATCATTTGTTGTGTGTGCACTCAACAATGTCTTACAGGATGGGTATTGTCGTTTAGAATAAACATAGTGCGAAAATGATTCCCAGTTTATCGAATGGTGCTCATAATTGACCCCCAGGACGATTAATTAAACTCACATAATGCCCAATATCTTGCTTGAATTGAAACGTGATTTTCAAAATAAATTTGCACTACTTGCAAACATTCCTCAAGTATAAGTTTCTTTGTGATGAATTACCAAACTCAAAATAACCGATAGTTGCTAAATCTGCAATTGAAGGAAATAGTTGGCAATTTAAAGTTCAGACTCTAAAAAAAATACCTGTACATGAAAATAAAATTTGTGTTGTTCCAAATAACATAAACTAGTTCTTATATTTACAGCTACATGAGTACAGCTAACCTACACAGAATTTTATGTGATTCATCCTTGTAAGGACGCGTTAGCTGCGATAAATTTGGTGTAGCTTAATTGCCACTTTTATAACTTAATAACGTATATATATATTAGTAAGTTATAAAAATATATATGGCAAGTTATACAGAATATTCTGCGTTTCATTCTTGTGAGAATTCACAGGCTTATGCAAAGAGTTGTGATTACCGCGCGTTTTTATATAAGCACATGCTATTGAATTTTTAGTTAGCCAATCAACTTCCTAGTTTCCACCATGCCCATCCTAATCAGCCAATGGGCAGGCATTTTCAGAACAAAGGTACAGTTGACCTTAGGTTCACCTCTTCCTTTGTGTGTGTTTTTCATGGGAAGAGTAGCTATCTAAGTAAGCTGACCTATTTTCAACTTAGGTGTAGTTAGATATATATATCTATATATTTTTAAAGACAATGATGACGTTAGGTATGTGATTTTTTTTTTCTATAATTCGAATATTATTTTAGTTTATATATATATAATTATTTATGTATATGTATGTTTATTTTATTTTATTTTCTATTTCATTTTTATTCTATTTATTTATTTTCTATTGTTATTGTCAATTTTAAATTTATTTTGTATCGCTATCTTAAAGTAAAGTTTATCCTGCGCACACAGTTGTTCGCTATTTCTCTCCTACAGTTTAATAGATGTTCGGGTTCTTTAAAGTATAGGATAGCAAATTTTTCATTCAGACATAATCTACATGGATCTTCTAGGTCCCTACATGTACTTGCTTGTCTTACAATGTTCCATTCGACCATCGGCAAACGTCCGCTTTCTTTGAGTTCCCAGTATTGGTTTGCTATATATATAATCTTGGACTGATATTTAATGTTCAAAGAAATCACAAGTGAAACATGTATGCATATAGGTAGCCTAAAAAAAAAGAAAAAAACACCCTATACATGGAAATAAAATAATATAAAGTACGTTCTTACCTTTGCAACTTTCACATGTTAAAAGTCCATAGTGATAGCCGGAAACTTTGTCTCCACACACGGGGCACAATTCGTCAAACCGTACTTTAACATCAGGTGAGCACTGCGGCTCATTCATGGAAGTGGAGGCTGGAAAGGAAAAAAAAAAAAACATCAGCATAAATTCTGGACGGATTTCTTTTATATGCAGCTAGATGTACTCGATGTTTATCGATAACGAAGAACAAATAATGTTTAATGTGGAGGTGAAACTTACAGATACACATGAAATCGTATAATTTACTAGCATGGATACCCGGCGTTGTCCAAGTAGACATGAAGTTCTGTTTGGACACACCTGCTATATGGCCTTTAGACAGCTCTATCCAGGATATTGAACACTTTGGATTTACTAACTTTATACTTATCATATATGATACCGTATTTTCCCTATTTTGACTAGCAGGCAACACTGAAAACAATAGTGCGAATAATCCAAAGTTGTTTTATGTTACTATAGGGTTGGCCAGCATTGCTTGGGATTATAAAAAAACAAAATAGAAGAGTTTAAAAAAAAAAAAAAAGTTTAAAAGTAAAACTCTTACCTCTCTATCTCTCTCTATCCATCCTTGCAGTTTTTCTACATTCCTCTCTCCTGCCCGTCTTTCACTTCTACCCAGCCCACTCCTCTCTCTAATGTATTGAAAATCGGTTACTTATACACTATTTGACCGAAACGCTGAAATAATATTATTATTTAGAAAGCCATTCTTAATATGGGGAGGGTGTTTTGAAACTATTCTGTAATGTCACCTAAATAAAACATGAGAAAACTTGCATTTAACTTGAAAATACTATATAAAAAAATAGCGCAGGTCAGCTAGTGCATAACCACCAAAAATAATAATCCAAGTCATTCATCTCTCTTTTCTATAATAGATAACATTAGAAATGAATGAAAATTGATGACACTTTGCCCAGTTGACCTCGTTTCGCTCTAAAGAATGAATAATTAGTTTTAAATTTTACATATTAATTATCCAGAGCAACGCCAATCAAGAAAATACCAACTTTGTGGATGTTTTTTTTGTAGTTTTGGATTTTTAGCTAGAGATACAAACGCATATACATAAAGACAGCTGCCCTTTATATAATAGATAAAAAGATATATACATGAGAAAGAAGAAAGGAACGGATGAAATCCAAAATCTTCCATCGTGGAAAGAGTTAACAATTTTGAAAATGGCGCCCATCACATTTTTTCTTGCAATCTCTTCCCAGAGGTATTTTAGATATTAATTATCCACGGCAATGTCAGTGTACTCTCCAACTTTCTTCAAGTGCATCTTGTCCAACTTGGGAATTCGGATAGAATTTTGAATCGAACCCTTTACTTACTTCACAGGAGTAACATGCTTTTGTTTCATCAGCTATGACTGGGTAGAGGTCCTAAGTAATTCACACACTGTGAATTGAACCTTCAGAAGAATATCACTTTTACAATTTATTTTTCTCCAAGTACTCTAACCACTGCACCATGAGTATGACTGAAATGTTGTGAAAATGACACTGAAGATGAGAACAGTAGTCCGAAGAATCTAAATAATACAAATAATCTACCCTCATCTGAAACATTGAGAAACATAATATCAATTCGATTTGTGAATGTTTGTTTTGTAGTTTTTGAGATTTAGTTGGCTATGCAAACACAAGACAACTGCTCTTTACATAATAGATAAAGATATACACGCGAGGGAGAATGAAAGAGATGAAATGCAAAATCTTCCATCGTGGGAAGAGTTAACAATTTTGCAAATGGCGTCCATCACATTTTTCTAGCAATCTCTTCCCATAGATATAGGTAAATAGTGATAAATGTATCAATCATTCAATCATGATAAAGATATGCCAATTCGAAACATGAACGAGTGAGAACTGAAAAACGTATACAAAAAAGAAAAAAAAAACTTGTTTGTGATAGTCACAAACCAATACTCCCACACAATGAGAATATTTTCTCTTTTTAAAAACACCATACATTTGAACAACAACAATACAAGAAGAAAAAAAAAGAAAAGAAAAAAAAGAAAAGAAAAGAAAAAAAAAAGCTTAGGCTAAAAATAAAACCTTGCAAATTGTTTATGCAATGTTAAAAAACATAAAATTTGACACAGTAAATCTGTATGAAAAGTCAGCGACTTTTTTTTTTTATAGTGGAGTTAACCATGTGACACATTGTTATCCAGTGCAATGCAATAACCAACACTTGTCAAAATAACTTTTCAAATCTATACTGTATATAATTTGTACTATTCGGACTACTGTTCTCATCTTCATATATCTAGAAATTTTGTCAATTTTACAATAATGTTCATATTAAAACAACAGACACTTATAAGTACGTTTTTTTTTTTAATATGGACATTACTACTATTATTATTATTACTATTATTAGCAAGCCGCCCGGCATTGCCCATTCATAAAATACACATAAATATTACATTTCAATTCATACAGAAACTGAGATATGTGCATGCGAGTATTATGTTTATTCTAAACAGTTCACTTCTAAGTAAAAATACTCGAGCAGAGATCGAAATCAAAACCTAAAGACAGTAAGTCAAGTACCATAACAATTAGGACAATTTGACACAATCTTTAAAAAAGTGTTTTCAAACTTCCTTATTCTTAACATAAATGATCTGTAATATGAACAATTCACGCATGCGCATTCGTGAAACAGTTTGCAAACAGATAAAAGCCCGAAGACTCCCCACATATCAATTTTTCAATTTTGACCCATGAGAAGCCCGTTTTTTCCGGAGGAAAACCAATCACAAACTTTTCCATATATCTGACTATCCTATATATCAAATTTCAAGTCTGCACATCAAAAATTCTTTCAGTATGTAGGTTGAGAAGTGTCCTCACACACACACATTCTCACTTATATATATATATTATATAATTTGTTCTCATCTTGATGCAGTCAATTTTGTAATTTTCATAGACGTTGTGAACCTGCCTTTGCTTTATTGCTATTTTCATGGCAAGTGCTCGATTGAACTCCAGTCCATGTTCCCCTCTTGCCAAACTTTCACAAAAAATACTCGACTAGCTGCAACCACTATATATGATTTCTCCCCCCTCTCTATCTGTGCCTAAATCTAAATGCAGATGATATAAACAAAGGTTCTTTCTCAGAACTGCCCATCTTTGGAACACTGTTTTGCTGTTCTGCTTCTCTGTTGAATATAACATATTAGTCTTCAAATTCAATGTAAATAAGTTCTTGTTGAGCCGTTCCCTTAAATAATCACATCCTACCAAATTTACACCATTACTACCACATTACATTTGTTAATTCTTATCCTCGAATCGCCTTCGGGCCTTGAATAAGTGGTGACACCCAAATAAAAAAAAAAATTGAAAATAAATAAAAAATAAAAAACAGGCACAAGAAGTGTTTGTTTTTTTTTGGGGTTTTTTTTTTAATGGACATTATTACTACTACTACTATTATTTATTTATTTTTTTTATTACATTTTCAACCCAAACAAGGCACATTGCCACTTTGGTGTAGGGGGCTACTATCAGGGGAAACAACTACTGGGGTACTATGTAGGGATTTGGGCAGCAAGAGGTGGTTCACGTTGCACTTGAACTTCTGCATGTCAGTACAGTTGGGGAAGCAGTGACCTGGAATGGAATTCCAAAGTCTAGCGGTTCTGGGGAAGAAACTACCGGAATAGAAAGCTCTTTTACATCTAGGGATCTCTACAGTGTGGAGGTGGGATTTTGCAGCTTGTCGGGTCTGTCGAGGGTGTTCACGTCGTGGGAGCACAAGTGCTTGCAGTTCATCAGAGCATTCACCATTAAAATACTTGTAGAACAGGCAGAAGGATGCAACATTTCGTCGATGGGACAGAGGCTGAAGCTTAGATGCCAGTTTAGGGCCTATCAGATTTGCGACTCTCTTTTGAACCCTGTCAAGGAGCGAGAGACTAGTAGCCGATGCACCAGCCCAAATATGACAGCAATACTCCATACATGGGCAAATGGTTGCCTTATAGAGGTACAGGATACTTTCGGGTGTTAGTAGTTTTCTAGCACGGTAGAGAGAGCCCACCTTCCTTGCAGCGGCCCTGGCAATGCCCTTAATGTAATTGTTCCAACTCATGTTTCCTGTGAACGTTAGGCAAAGGAGCTTGAAAGACGTACTCTCAGCTAAAGAGTCGTTGGCCATTGCTATAGGTGGTAGAGAAGGTTTCTTGCAATTATTGAATGAAACCAGTTTAGTCTTGGCAGCATTGAACGTGACCATCCATTTTTGTCCCCATTCCACTACTGATTGGAGGTCATCCTCTAGTGTTTCTGCCATTACTTTAGATATATGTTCATTTGTTTTCCTGTCGTGTCTGCTATAGAGTGTGGTGTCATCAGCATATATACCCATCTCAGAGGCAATTTTGTTATATTATTATCATAATTACTTCCTCCGGTCAGAAATAGTTGGTGCAGAATTAAAACTGTCCGCATTTTAGGTTTTGTCACGCACCATTTCAATGTTTTAGGGGGTAACTGGTAGTACTTTAGAGCGTGCTTAATTGCAAAAGAACACCTTTCGTTCTAAAAGTCATTTAGAGTTTAATCTATGCACATTACTTTGTTGACTGTTATATAATCTATTTTTAAAAATACCCGCAGTGGCTATATAAATATGGAAAATGTAGTTGATGCTAATGTGGAAGGTAAAAACAGAAGTGATAAGACAGAATTGACAAATTCAAGACAAACAGCAGTTCTGCAAGCGTTGCTACAAAGGTCTAAAGGGCGTATCCTAGAACGAGGTGCAATCAAAGATGTTGCCACAAAATTTGGTATAAGAAGAAATATTTTGGTTATGAGCACTAGACAGTTCATCAGATATATCGGTGCCAATGGATTCTTTGAGCCATAAGTTTTTCTGTGGCCGAAAAAAGGACTATAGTTCACAGTTGGCAAAAATAAAGACCATTTCCTTGAGAAAAAGAACCACTTTGAGGTCTACTGCTCAAGCATGTGGAATACCCAAGACAACGTTGATTGCAAGGATGAAAGATGGTGAAATTCGGGCACATTCAAATGCTGTAAAACTGCTTCTCACGAAAGAAAACATGAAATCCCGCGTTGATTTTTGCCGTTCGTAGTTAGATTTAAATCAAGGAACTTTTAGAGAAATGTTTGATTTTACAAAGAATCCTTCAGAATTTTATGAAGAATTTTTCATAAATCTTGGTTTCAGTTTCGATTTTAGCTGATGGCACCTTAGTAATCTATTTTTTTTTTTTATAAATAATTTTATCAAGAATTCATAAATTTTTGTTTCAGTTTCAATTATAGCTGAAGAAACTCAAGTTATATATATATATATATATATATATATATATTTCCAAAGTTTTAGTTTTGATTCAAGCTGATGCACCCAAGACATATGGATATATTTTTTTTTATTTGTGAAATCGCAACTTTATGAGATATAAAAATTGATAGAACATTAACTCTATAATATTATGTCCAAAATCTGCAGGAATTTAAATATCATATTTAAGCATACTTTACGACTGGGCTACGCTGGGCATCCCTGCTAGCTTCGATAAATACTTTCGCAGCTTTAGCAAAAGAGCTACAATAATATCAGGGTGACTTCGTTTACGCTGAACATCTACAGAATGCCAACATCAATATATTACATATGAATGAGTCCCCTGTGGAATTTTCACAGGTCCCGCTAGTTATTCTTCTTATTATTATTAACGTTTATATCCTCAAGGATGCTTCATGCCAAATTGTTGTTTTAGAAATGGCCAACAGATAATTATAGCTGAATTTTTGAGATGACGATAATTTCTACTATTTGTATTGTTATTCTCTGTGAGAAATTCCGCATTCAACCGCCATGTTTCTTTTAGGCCGCCTACACGGTTTGCTAGCCGGTCTGTGATTGGTTTAAATTTTAATGTGTCAGGTCATTTTGTCTTGTCATCGTCATTACAACTGAAAGGTAAATGTGTTTTTTGTCTATCATCTTGTAAACGAACTTTGTATAACTCCCTCTATCATGTGAAGTATTTACCCTGTGTGTGTGTCAACAAGAACTGTTGCATAAATGTCTCGGCTCCGTATTATTAATAATATGAAGTTCCCAAGAATCGTCACAGTCGTCGTCGTTGTGATGTAAACAGTCTATAAATGTCGTTATCATCTTCTGTATTATGTGTCTTCGATATGAACCCCGCAACACAACAATATTAAAATCAACAAGATACAAGTGATTCAAACTGTTCAACATGAACTGTAGATATATTCCGAACCAGCATGATAACTATATTTTACGAAATAATAACACTATAAACATTTTTGTATCCAGGTGTATAAACACCCCATAGGACTAACCATGTTTGGAACACCCAGGTGACTACAAACATGTCCCTTAACCCTCTGGGGTCATGGGGGCGCTACATTATTTCATGCAGTGTATTTTAGGCAACAAAAAAAAAAAGCCTGGCGGCACTCATCCCTCCCCAGACTCCAAGCACATACAGCACCTCGCATTACTAAATGGTCACCCATTTTAGTATTGGTCAGGATCAACGTCGCTTAACTTTGGTGATCTAATAGGAACCAGTGTGTCAGTGTGATTACGCCGTATATAGATGACTAACACAGGATTAAAAGTGTCCGATTTTCTCGATTCCGATTAATAGTCCCAACACTAGTGATTATATTCACTCGAATCCCGAGAATTTCCAATTCATTCATAATCGCAGTTGGCCAATGCAGTTAAGTACAACAGCGACACGTTATTAAATTGCAAAGACAGTTGCTTAACAGGTGCTTACTGCTTAAGTACAACAATCTCGGTGACAAGTCACTAGCGAGCAATTGAACTTTTAAGAATGTCCAATGTTTCGGAGTCACCTTAGCCTAAACGGTACTCACAAGTTCTGAGCTACGGGGTTAATAGTTATTCGACTCTATTGTCACAACTCGTATAAGCAGACGTCAACCAAAATTGTAGGAATTGAACTTTTACCAGTCAGCAATTTTTTTTCACCCCCCCCCACTTTCAAAAAACAGCTGAACCGAACGATACAAGTTTTGCGTACTAAAAAAAAAAAAAAAAAAAAAAAAATTAAAAAGAAAAGAGTAGAAAAAGCAGAATCACAACTTTGTTGCACTGAAGTGACTCACGTCATATAATGAGGGACGGAGCACCTACTGTAATCAAGAGAGGAGGGTTTCAACTATCGGATGAGTGTGTCTGTTCGAAAAGGGTTTATTAGCAAGGTAACTAAGTATGGGTACTTACGTTTTACTTTTTAATTTTTGTTTTTATTTTATTTTTATTTTTTATTTGTTTTTTGTTTTTGTTTCTCCTTCCTGGAAGAGCACTTGTCTGACATCTAACTCGCGGTTAAAGATAAGAACGATGCTTAAAGCGAACGCAAGAGAAATAAAAACGACGTGTGTGAAAGGAATTTAATAATAAACAAACTTACTAAATCTTTCCTTTTGCTGACTAAACACAGCAATTAAACTCGGTGCGTTTCCAAAGTTGCTGTGGTGCAGTTGTTAGCAATGAGGACGACTCTAGATGCTGTGTTCTCTCGCGTTCAGGACATCAATCACACTTTCACTTATAATTCTTTGTGGAAATGGCAGGTGCTCGACTGAGCTTCAATCTATTGTCACCCTCACCCGTACAAAACTTTCACAACAAACACTCGTCTATCTACAACCACTGTCAACAATTTCTCCCACTATCTGTGCTTAAGTCTAAATGCAAATTCCATGAACAAAGTTTCTTTCCTACAGCTGCCCGTCTGTGGAGCTCTGTTTTATCGGCATGCTTTCCACCTGACTATAACATGATTGTCTCCAAGTCCAATGTAAACAAATTCTTGTTACTCAAATAATCAAATTCTACTCAGTTTCCACTACTGCTAATCACTACGTCATTGTCTTGCTGACCACCTTACACTCATTAATTCTTATCCTCAAGTCACCGTTAAGCCTTGATAAGTGGTAAAAAGAAAGGTAGGAATCTATTAGTATGAGTTTTACTCTTAATATTATATTCTCATTCGTATTGACAAGATCCTTGACATTCACAGCTTTTTGGTTTTTTTTTTTTTTTTTTTTTTATATAGGAGTCCCCACTTATCAAGGCTCGGAAGCCACTCGAGGATAAGAATTAATGACTCCACAGTAGTCAATGAGAAAATATCGTAGTAACCGTTAGTAGTGGAAATTTGGTAAGTTGGATTACTTAAGGGGCCAGTTCAAGAACTTGTTTACATTGGACTTGAAGACGACCAAATTGCAGTCAGCAGGCAAACGGAAGAGTTTCAGAGATGTGCAGTTCTAAGAAAGAAGCTTTGTTCATGGAATCTAGGTTTAGGTTTAAGCTATAGTTTTAACCGCTCATTGACAAAACAGATCATTCATGAAAAATCAATTGGTTGGTTTCATGGCATGTCAACCCTTTTCGGGTCATTTAATCATGGAAAACAAGAAGGTTTGTTCGGGATAGTACGTCAGTCACGTGTATTTTGGACAGTTGTCGCTTATTTTTATTGATGATAAAAAGAAGTACTGCTGCTGCTAATATTAACAGCGAAATACTTCACGTGACTGAAAAAGGAATTAATTACCTAACTAAATAAAAGGAATGGTTTGAAGGCTATATCAATGCAGTTTGTAAGAAACATCATGGGCACGTGTTAGCATATAAAAGAATAATGACAATATAAAAATTTTTTTTTCAATAATTTTCAATTATATTACGTTTATTTACCAACAAGGTGGTAGGTGCTGATTTCCCTAACTTTTGCGAGTAGTATGGCTTCTCCGGGGGAGGGGGGGATGCAAAAAAACATGTAGAACTGTACTCGCCAAATATTTGCATATGTCTCTTTCTATTTTCCCATGAACCGTATTGCAATAGCCTTCAAACACAACTCCTTTCACACTACGTACAATACTTCAAATCAAACTACAACAGCTTTTTAGGATGATGAATATGAATTTGCCCATCTATCATAATAGTCAGACAAATTTTAGGAGGTTTCCACATGAGAAATATTTTTGAGAGTTGTGATGTCGAGGCAGAATAGAGTTAAAACATCTAATCATATAGTCGTTTCAGGCCGTCCAGTGGAATCAATTGTGTTCCCTAGATGCTATAAATGTAACGGTTACAATATCGATACACATGAATCGTTTGGCATAATTGAAAGACCTCCCAATAAAAATAGGCAATCTGATGAGATGTGAAACCCGATTCAAAACAATTGGAATCGGAAGAAAAAAAAATACAGATGATGGGAACTGATTTGCCAATTTTAGCCACTTCACATGACGAACTTTGCAATTTTTATTTTCTTTTAATTACATACTTCACAGATTTCCCATGAATTGTGCATAGATGCACACACATTGTTTTATATATATATATATATATATATATATATATATATATATATATATATATAATTATAAATATTTTTTATACCTACAGACACGAGTGTTTCATGCTTTCACAGTGACGATTGCTCCTGGTTGAAGAATTGAAACGCCACCACGAAGTCACCTTTGACTCCATTAGCACGAGAATCAAGGCAAATTTAACATTTCTTAGAGAAAAATACAGGCATAACATTAAGACGACCTATAGTGACCGCACAACCAAAAATCGCTATCTTGCACACAATGCCAGGCGACCGCCTTTTATTTTCTCAGACAGTGTTCAACTTTTAAGAACTTACTTCTTAAAGAGCCGAAATTGTATATATATATATATATTATATTATGTTAGAATACCCGTCCCAGGACAGGTATAAGCAATAAATATTGCATTAGTTTTAAATTTTAATGTTTTCTTTCTTTGGGAGTATAGTATGCTTTCAATGCATCACTCCAGGAAAATTGACAAAAAATAAAATAGAAGTTACTTAGAATATTTTTTTAATTTTTTTATTACATTTTCACCCCAAGCAAGGCACATTGTCACATTGGTGTAGGGGGCTACTATCAGGGTAGCAACTACTGGGGTACTATGTAGGGATTTGGGCAGCAAGATGCCGGTTCACGTTACACTTGAACTTCTGCACGTCAGTACTGTTGGGGAAGGCAGAGGGATGCAACATCATGTTCAATAATTTAGGATTTTGCCAAGCACCTATCCTTTTCAAAATTACTTAACTTAAAATTTGATGGCGAGCAATATATTTTGTCTTTAATTTATTTTAAAAGATTTGTGGGGCGGGGAGGAATCACCCTCTAAATGTTAAAGTTTACAAAAAAAAAATAATAATAATAATTTGCCTATGTTACTCACAATGTTGTCTAGCATATATATTCCCCAAATCATATTGATCCGTTAATTGCACAATAAAATACATATTTATAAGCATATATATAATACCTAATTTTTGTTTTATGTTTGGTAGGATTTAGAATATTTGTCGAAGTGAAGTCAATCGATTGGACGGTAGTCAAGTTTCCACACACGCAAATGAACTAATGCATGTGTACCGATCAGACTACCACACTGACCCCTGATCCTATGATGCACATGAAACATTTGGGGGGTAGTCTTTTGCACCATGTGCTTAGATGGCATTTCCCAACTGCCGTCAGAATTGCGGTATTTTTGCATACTTTGGGTTGATATAACAACCCACTAACAAGGGATGGGGAATAGCCGGAATCCCCAACCCAGCCTGTTGATTTTTACCTTTTTATGGGGAGCACTTCTAGTTTATGTGGGGAAAGTGTAGTACTAGCTTCTTGCTTTGTTTCCTGAACCTCTCAACGCTGTCGCGTTGCTGGTGCTGATAACAGCGTGTACCCGGAAGTGATCTTCTAACATTGCCCCCAGGCTGCTAGCAGTCTCTGGCAAAGTGATTGGGACCGCTACACTTTCAGCGTTGCACTGTGATTGCATCCTGCTGGTCAGGATTTGAAAATGGGCCAACAGACATACGAGGAAAAATTTTGTGTTGCCTGACCGCTGCAGTCACAGGCTCATCCAACTCTAGCTATTCTGTCATGAGAGCTTGGCCTCTAGCAAGAATCTGTTCCAGGGTCATGTGCTCCATCGTTGAAGACCCACGCAATTGTTGTCTAACCAAACCGGAAAGTCTCGACACAAAAGTGCAACTTAGCCATCGGTCAGATGGTTTTTTTTTTTTTTTTTTTTTTACACAGTGATCACCACTTATCAAGGCCCGGAAGCCACTCAGGGATAAGGGTTATTGCAAGTACATTAAGTTAGTGAGGAGATTTGCTGAAGTGTTTACTTAAGGGGGCGGTTCATTAGGAATTTGTTAACATTGGACTTGAAGACATCCAAATTGTAGTCCGGAGGGAAGCAGGCAGACGGAACAGAGTTCCACAGGCGTGCATTTCTAAGAAAGAAGCTCTGTTCATGGAATCCGCGTTTTGATTTAGGCACAGATATAGAGTGGGGGAAATTTTTCACAGTGGATTCAGCTAGACGGGTGTTTCTCGTGAAAGATTGGCGAGGGGGGACCAGAGATTGGAGTTCAGACGAGCATCTGCCATGGAAATAACGATAAAACATATAAAACGATAAAATTCTTTGATAAGACATGCCAGGTCCTGGAGGTCACCCAAGCATTTGTCAAATTGTTTCCCCGGGATGCAAACAATGAGACAAATTTGTCAAATGCAACAAAAAAAAAAAAAAAAAAAAAAAAGAAAAAGAAAAGAAAAAAGGCACAAAAGCCACAAGGAGGACTTGTTTCACTTGCTTTAAACCGTCCCTTCCCAGACACACCTTTTTCTTTTTATTTTTCAGATCTTTTTTAAGAAGTTTTAACATCGTTCGTCTTTTTTTGTTTTTTTTTCCATCACGTTTGTATTTTCTTTTTTTTTTGTTTTTCCAATTTTAAGAAATTTTAACATCATTCGTTTGCATCACGTTCGTTTGTTTTTTTTGTTTTTTTTTTAATATTTAAACAGGGTTATTACTTTGCTTATTCTTTTGTTTTTATTTACCCCCCACCCCCCACTGCACACACTTCTAAACACCCGGGCAACGCCGGGTACCCCCGCTAGTCTACAATATAAATCTCACCTGTCTGTTTAAATGTCTGCGTAAAACTTTTAACAGAGGCGATGAATTTTCACGAGATCGGTATCGTTTTGAAGCTCGACCTTTGGATGACAAATATCGAAAAATTGGCTAAAAATATTAACTCCTTCATCCTCCACTGGCCATTATTTTTCTATAGGGAGGGGTCGCTTTTTTCACCAATATTTTCGAAAATCATCCACGTCTTTTCGATTGATTTAAACATTTGTCACATCCGGTTTGGTAATGGGCGCAATAACAAAGACGTCACGTTTTTTTTTTTTTTCTTTTTTTCTTTTTTTTTACATTCTTTTCTTCCTTCCTGGTACAGGTTCGAGCCTGCCTAGCTACTATCACTTTTTTTTTGTTTTTGCTCAACATATAGCTCCAAACACCCGGGCAATGCCGGGCACCCAGTTTAGTTTGTTATAAGCAAAGAACCCACTTTCAAGGAAAAGAAACCCCTTTTAAGAAAAATAATTCAAACTAATTATATTTAAAATTATTTTTTAAAAAGGATTTTTTTTTTTTTTTTTTAAATCAGTTTTTGTGTTTTGCTTATTTCAGGCTTGATTTCAATAAATATTTGATTAAGAATAAAAAGAAAAAATTCAATTAATTTTATCAAAGTTATGTATAGACGAGTCATATAGATACACAAGATTGGAGGAAGTTTTACCGTATTTGCCAATCAGTTTCAGTAGAGATTTAATTCCATTTGAGGAAGAATCTTGCATATTTATTTCAGTAGAAACTAGTGATGGGACGATTCCAATATTTTTCCAATCCCAATACAATTACTGATTCCATATTAACTTCTCGATTCCGATTCCTTTTTCCCGATTACTGTAAAAGCACTTGTTAAATGTGCAAATATTTTCTCAAGTGTAAAAATACACTTGTAGCAGATGATCAGTAGATTTTAGTTTTATTGATAGTTTCAAATCGATAAATATTCTATCATTAGCATCAGAACCGGAAGATTTTGTTTTAGACAAAATCAAGTAAAAAAGATAATTAAAAGACTCGTTTTAGGCATTGGAAAATAGGCATACATTTTTCCGATTCCAATATCCCCTAAAGTGCTGATTTTTCTGATTCTGAATTTCGATTAATCATTCCAGCACTATAGCAGAAATTAAGTCTTTGCTACTTAAAAATGCACCCCCCTCCCCAAGTGGAGCGGTATATATTAAATAAATGCTAACATCCAAATATACATATAAAGAGTAGTACAAAATATACTTATGGCAAGTTACCTACACAGGAACGTTCAGGAACAAAACAATTTCTGTGTAGCGCACTTGCCATAAGTATATTTTATACTATGACTAAGATCTACTCTTATATTGAGCACTATTGAATTAAATAATGAAAAGATATTACATAATATTTTAAATTTTATAATATATATATAAAACTCAAATGACCTTGTAACGGGTGTTGTAACAACATCTGGTTTACGACTTCCGGTTGCGCATGCATACATAAACAAATAATCAATGCGATAATAAAACATATTGTTTTACTTTGTACATTTTCAGCATCCTAATTGTTTTTGTTTTTTGCATTTAAATTATCCAAATAAACAATTGTTAATACTTTCTGCATTTTTTTTTTTTTACATCGTTCATGTCCGTATTACGTTTAAGTAATTTTAACACAATTTTCTTACAAATAAATCTACTTTAACCCGTTGACAACCGTAAGAGCATTTTACAACGGTGATTTACCCATCGCCTTTATTTTTTTTAATTTATTCTCCATTTTTTAAAACACATTCATACATTTTCTTCTACACTACTAGCATAAATAAATAAACCCGAAAATATTTTTTTTAATTTGCGTTATAAATAAATAATCAATGCGACAATAAAACGTATTGTTTTACTGTGTACATTTTCAGCATCCCAATTTTTTTTTTGTTTAAATTAAAAGATATATCAAAATTTGAATTTAACTTTAAGTATTATGGTATCTGTTCAATGCACATTTATCTATAAGTATGGCAAACCACTTATAATTCAATGACTGCAAGTTTTTTTTTTTTCAAAAATAAACAATTATAAACAGAACGACTCATAGAAATCTATCTATATTCTTTTTCATTTTAATATACTTTTATAGAAATGTTTCTGTTATGTCACAAAACCTATTTTCTTTACGTCACAAGTGTCATGCTCATACATTAATTCCATAGCTAATATAACATACGGACCCAACGGGTCACGGTTAGTCTAATGTATATATATATATATATATATATATATAGTTAATTCACTACCCGCACAGTAGCTGCTGATTAGCATAATGGTTCAAAGCTTTGACTGTCGTACGGACGGTCGGGTTTCGACCCTGGCTTGAGGTAGTTGCCTGTCTAGCCGCACTGATGAGCTGTGATACAGTGAAACAGTACTGTATGTGGATGAATATGTGTGTGTGTGTGTATATATATATATATATATATATATATATATATATATATATTAGTGTGTGTATAAGTGTCATTAAATAACAGAATGGTTTTTGTTTGTTGAGGGTATTTAATTCTCACCCATAGCAAGAACTATGACCCCAAGGTCAGAAAGCAGGATTGAGAAGTCAATGCCCCCACCCCCTCAAGAAGGGACACTCTGACCTGCAAAAAGTGTCCAGGAAGCCTGGTTGGCATTCCCCAGTAAAAGCGCCTCAGGCGACTAGCAATAAACTAACCCCTTCTCAAAGAAAGAAGGCAAAGTCTGGGAAGGTGAACCTCCTAGAACTGCACAGAACGAGCATAACACTGCAATCAACAGGGACCAGGTCATTACAGGAATGAGATTAAGTATGTAATTTAATGAAAATATCAATTTGTGAAAATCTACACAAAAATTAAAACGTTTTGTAAATATACAGACACACTGTGTGTCGCAAAAGTCCACCCGAAAATTTAAGTTTTGTAGATATAAATGCACTTTACTTTACATAAAAATCAAGAGTGATTTTTATGTAAAGAATAAAAAAATATAACTCAATTTATTGTTATATTATTTTATAAATATCAATCCAAACATTAAAGTTGTGCAAATATATAAAAAAATGCACTCTTCTTATTTACAGAGGCGAGGTATGTGCAAAGGTCCACCAATATGTGCCCCCCCTTTTTTTTGCATTGAAGTACGTTGGGGTCTGTATCCATACTTTGTCCCAAGAATGGTCTAATCTCTGTAGATTTGGGGGTCCTGAGGATAAATATCCCTAGCTGACTTTTGTTGTTGAGATTTATTTCAGAAATTTTATAAATTTTTGGAACATTTCATTTAGTATTGTGGTCAAAAGTTTGAATATTACGTTCCTGAGTTTTGAGATGAGAATTGGTTATTTGTATTATTTAGAGTCATCGGACTACTGTTCTTATCTTGAGTGAGCTTTTCACAACGTTTCGGTTGATGTAACCTCCGATATTCTTCAAGTGTATCTTGTCGACCGCGGGAATTTGAACAAAATTCCAAACTGAACTCTTCATTTACTTCAAAAGGGTAGCATGCCGTTGTTCTGTCAGCCATAACAAGATAGAGGCTCTAAATAATTTGCAATTATATTTTTTGGTCACCCACACTGAGAATTGAACCTTCAACAACAGGAGAAGGTCACTCTTACAATTGATTTTTCAAAGTACTCTAATCACTGCACCAAGCAGGCATGTTACATCATTACATCGATTTTATAAATTAAAGGACTCGTATAAATAGAAGGTAAAATATAACTGAATAAACATATTTCCCCATAAACAAATATGCATATACTAAACTCATTGAACAAAGTAAAAAATTTAATCTAATAATATAGTATACGAAATTTATAACTTCCAACTTAATAACTAAAAACAATAAAACTATTAATCCCATACTGAGTCAGATGCCTCACATATCACCGATAAGAAAGCAGTGCCATTCAATACTATATTACCACTCATAATAAAAAACTAAAGTCAACTGAAATAAGAAATATATTAACCATTAACACGAGAATTAAATATCGAAATAATTGCACACAAAGATTAAAATTGCTTGGAGCAATATTAATTAAAAAGGTACAGCCTAACATTAATAAAGTAGCTTTTAACATCTGTACTAACATATTTAATATATTTAACAATTAATATATATATATATTCGTAACTAAAAATTTATATATATATATATATATATATATATATATATATATGAGAAAGAAAATTAAAACTGTAAGTTCAACTTTACAATCAAAATTTATTGTTCGACTGAATACTCCAAAAAACAATTTACAAAGTGCTTATTCAGCAGAGTTTCAAAGAATGCTATTCTTGTTATTCTTCTCATCAGAGGACATAAAGAAATCAGCAAATTGTATTTGCAGCAATGCTAAAATTTGAAAGAATAGCATTCTTTGAAACTCTGCAGAATAAGGACTTTGTAAATTGTTTTTTGGAGTATTCAGTCGAACAATAAATTTTGATTGTAAAGTTCAACTTACAGTTGGGATTAAATTTTCTATATATAAATACTGTTATTTATATTAGTTTGAAGTTTACCATTGTGTATATCAGGTAAACCCTGCATCCCTTTGATTTCATTACTATATATATATATATATATATATATATATATTTTCTTTACTCTTGCCTCCTTAACAAACGACTTAAATCAAAATAATTAAATAAAATTAAACAAATAAATAAAAACCAAACTAAAATTAATTACATATAAAAAAGCAACAACAAAAAAACATCCTCTGTAAGAACAACAAAATTGCTCCTGCTGATGATCAATGATCGAAAGTGGTCGAGGAAAATGGCTGACAAAAAAATCACTCAGCAACCTAATATACAACTTACCAACTACAACGACAAAAAATGCTCGGCACATTGAGAAAATTAACATAAAGATAAAGAAGAAAGTATTTAATAAAACGTGTCTTCATAACGACTTGCTGCCAATATATATATATATATATATATATATATATATATATAAATATAATGAATCAATAGCAAAAGTCTATATACCAAATTTCATGATGTTGACCATCTTACAATTTATTTCTTTATTTAAGTTGACATTTACAACTCTTGAGAGTATCTGCCTTGTAGCACAAAAGCATCTACTTTGGCGTAATGCAAGCAAATAAGGTAATTGCAACTTCTCTTCCAATTTTCACATGTTTTAATCATGTCCAAACGCTTTTTGTTTCCTTTTGGTGGATTGATTATTGCTGTTTCTTCTAATGATTTAAGGGCAAAATAGATTCATTGATTGATATTATAATTAAGTGAATGATTTTGTTCTACAAAACAGATACTGTAAATTGTAAATGTCAACTGAATTAAAATAATAAATTGTAAGATGGTCAACATCATGAAATTTGAAGTATAGACTTTTGTCATTGATTCATTATATGCTCTGTAATTACATTGAGCTTCTTAAATAAGGATTGGTATATGTAAAAAGGAAACATAAGTGAATAAAGAATATTCCATAGTATATATATATATATATATATATATATATATATATATATATATATATATATATATATATAAAAAGTACCCGTCGTTGACTGGGTTCAAAAACAGCCTACAGAAAATTTATGAAAGTATGATAGGTTATGAAAAGGAAGGGTTATAAAGAGATAGCTTCGAATTTGGGGGTATCAAAACCAAAGCAAAATATGATGAAAGTAAAAATAAAATAGATAAACCCCATAATTTATTATACCATACCTGTTCACACTGAAACACTTATCACAATATTCTGTGGATCTATATGAAAAAACCTTGTTAAACTTTGTGACATATTTCCATTCTATGGAGGTCAGGCGTGAACGAACACCCCATAATTTTATTATAATATATTTCTTCAAACTGAAACCTAATTATCAAAGTATACTTACGCAGACAGATATGAAAAGTCTTTATTAAAGTTTGTGCCTATTTCCATCCCATGGAGGCCAGGCGCGAACGCAGACCCCACAATTTTATTATACCATCCCTATTTAAGTTAAAACATACTTATCAAGATATTCTTATGTACATCTATATCAAAAACACGTGTAAACGTTTTTTTTAATTTTTTATTTCCATACTTTGTGGACCAGGCGCGAACGCAGACCCCACAATTTTAATGAACCAACGTTCTGCCAGATCAAACATACCCATTCCTGTGTCTCGATACATCTTCTATCATTATATGTAATCAGTTTTTTAAAATAGTCAACCATATAGGAGCCTATTCGTGATCAGACACACACACACACAGCTTTATATTATAGTTATATATATATCAGAATAAACTTATTTAACAATCAACTGGTATGGAAGCCTGTGATTATAGGTCTTACAAAATATTATTGGCAGTAATATTCTATAAGGACAATCCCATCTAAATAAAAATTGCTCAATATACAAGATAGAGCAAATAAATCAAATTTAGTAATTCAATAAATTTAAAATTTATGACGTGAAATGTTTGAATTTCAAATCAAAAAATGTTATTATATGTAAGACAAAGAATACATTTGAAATATTACTTATATATATATATATGCATATATATATATTAGTGAAACCACTGAGCAGCAACAGAATATCATCTTCTAGTGCACCTTATCTAGGACTGGAGGTCACCATAACCTGCACTGGTGAGGCAGCATATGATTGTAGTGGTAGGGGGGGGCTGGTAGATATAGGATCAGAGAATTTCGGGTTAGAACAAATAGAGAAGAGATAATCAGTTATATAAGCAGATTTCGGGTTAATCCTTTAAACTGAACTGGATTTTTTTTTTTTTTTATTCATTCACCACCGACATTTGAGAAAATGAATGAAACTTTTCATGCACAGTAAATACACCGAATTATGATAAACTGTGACTTTATGTTTGTTTTGTTTTGTGAGGTGAGGAGGGGGGTGTTCGAAGTATTAGTGAATTAACTGATTAATATTTAGGAATTAAATATGGGCTGATGGTATTTGGCCACCCACAGATGTACTGAATTTAATACATTGTACTAGTTAATTTATATATTAATACCACAGTATCTTTAACGTACGTACGTACGTGTGTCACAGTTTTCAGATTATAAATTATTCGATCGGGAGATCCCATTTATTAAAAAGGAGGACAGAAGGCAACAACATACCACAAACATTAAATTAGTATATAGATACGCTGATTTAATGTTTGCAGCATCCTACCACCCTCCAGTACAATAAATAGGATCTCCCGATCACCGAAAAAGCATTGTAAAAATAAATAAATAAAAAATATAAATGATATCACTTTGGAGTCGTAAGTAATACTAAAATATGCCTTCTTAATCTTCTGGCTAGGATCTAAGTGTAGTATCCGTTCTGTCTAAAAATGGTATAATGTTATTGTGGGGCTTCCGTTCGCGCCGGGTGTCTATACAATGGAAATATGTCACAAACTTCTACGAGGATATTAAAGATAAACCATAATAGCCAGATATATTTTGACACTACATTTAACAGATCACTTAAATAAATACTTTTACAGTTTTAACAAAAGGGATACAATAATATCGCAGGGTCTCTATTCACACTGCTAAACGTCCACAGAATGTCCAGCAGCAATATATTAACATAGGAAAGATGCTGCTGTGGAATTTCCACGGGTCCCGCTATTATTATTATTACTCTTTTTCATCTGAAACAAGGCACATTGTCACTTGTAACATAAAGGTCTACTATTTGTAATCGTGTCTAACAGAGGACTGTGGGGAGTTGAGCGTCGAGATGTCTGTTCACATTACATATAAACTTCTGCATGTTAGTACAGTTAAGGGAGGGAATTTTTAAAGTCTGGCAGTCAGAGGGAAGAAACTATTAAAGTAGAATCTGGGGACCTCAATAGTGAAGGGGTGGAATTTTGATGCTTTTTAGGTTTGTCAGGAATATGTACATCAAAAGAACACAAGTACTATGAGTTCATCAGAAAAAACTCCAATAAAGCACTTGTAAAACAGACAGGGATGCAGAATGGTGGTGATGGGGCAGAGGTTGGAGCTTGGATGATAGTGCAGGACCTATTCGATTCAAGACTCTTTTTAGTCTATCTAAGAATAAGAAACTAGTGGGAGATGCACTAGTCCAGATGTGGCAGCAACGCTTCATACATGATTGAATTATAATTTTGTAAAGATATAGGATACTCTCTAGTGGGAGTAATTTTCTAGAAGATTCGTGCCTGACTAAACCAAAATATAAGTTTCCTCAACACAATCCTTCAGCTAAGAGTTCAAAGGGCCGCCAGCTCTTAAAAAAAAAAAAAAAAAAAAAAACTCGTTTGTCATGCCCAGGCTCTAACTGCCACCTCTTCTCATCATCTAGAATCTTTTTATTTTTAACCAAAAATATAAAATTTCTGGCTTTTGTTAGTGGTTACCATTCAACCACCCAGAGCTGACTACTCAAGATATCAACTAGAGAAAATGGCTTATCTGCAAAGAACCTCGGACATTAGTTTTTCCCAACTGGGTTGCTCTCAATTTGAAACACGTTTAATGATCTACTTATTTCATTTCAAAGATAAAAACATTTTTTGGATGGCTAGACTCCAACCAGAGATATTTTTAATCATCTGTGCAGCTCCATTTTGTCTTTGGCCAAACATCACATACAACGTCTGCCACTTATATGCGCCACTAAAATATCCAGCCTAATGTCTGTTTACACTTAAGCGTGTAATGTACACTTTTTAACTGTTATTATATTGCAAACCTCTTGGACCCACACGTTGTCTGGTACCATCGCAAAGGAACAAATAAAATAGGAAAGAAATAAAAATCCGACTCAGCATTTTTTTAAGTGCAAATGAAATGCATTCATTCATGCTTCTTCCAAAACAACACATTTCATTATTTTTCCAAAATCTTTTTGCACACACATGTGCTTTTTAAAAGTCTCTGTCCCTGCCACTTGGCACCAGCATTTGCCAGTGCTTTCTCGCCATAGACTTCACATGTCCATCTTCTACAATGCGCACTTTACTTCACATGCTTGACCACATGCTGCCTTTTTTCTCTCTTCCTTCTTTCTATGACGTCAGTGCATGCACATTTGCTTAATTTGCATAATGCTTTAACGGCTACTGCTGCTAATATTTTCATTAGCCAGCTATCCTACGACTCCAGCTGATTTTCTCACACATGCCCATACACGCTATGTTACCAAGAGAGCATACCACTTCGCTACAAGGGGACTTGATTTTTCCAAGATGATGGCTCAACAAGTAGTTGTTTACATTAGACTTGAAGACGATCATATTGCAGTCGGTTGGGAAGCAGATTTGAAGTATGCTGTTCCACAAATCGTATGTTCTTGGAAAGAAACTTTGTTCATGAAAAAATTTGTATTGCTTATGAAAATGATTGAATTTATTATTTTTAGACTTGAAGATGATCATGCTGTAGTCGGTTGGAAAGTTTGAATGTTCTAGGAAAGAAACTTTGTTCATGAAAAAAATTACACTGAAGTTTTTTTTTCATGTCATGAGAACAATTTTAACTTTGGAGAATAGTCAGGAGTATCCTAAAACCTTCTCCAACATAATAGTAACAATTTCTCAAATTTTGGTTGGAATCCATAAAAAGGTGTATAAAAATACTGATTGAATCTATTTGTTGCTTGACAGAGGAAGAGAGAAATAAAAAAAGAAAAAAAAAAGGTAAATTTTTACGACGTGCCCCCAGCGTATCATAAACACCCCAACCTCCCTATGTTAAGAACGGCTTTTGAAAGAAACACACCCACCTCAAAAGCCGTTCTTAACATGGGGAGGTTGGGGGAGTGCTTATTCCGAAAGCCATTCTTAACATGGGTGGTTGGGAGTGTTTATACTACACTGGGACAAGTTCTAAAAAAATACCCCCAAAAACAATAACAGCAACACGGTCCTGAACAACTTAGTCCACATAACTCAACACGATCCTTAACAACTCCATTGATTTGACACGACACAATCCCGAACAACACCATCGATTTCAATCTTAACACTTCTGACAATTTGACATGATGGGATCCCAAACAACTCTGATGATTCAACACGATTCCAAATGAAATGACTCAAAACAACACGTTATCAGAGCAACCTTGGCAGTTTCTTTCCGAATGACTCTGGTATCGGCTTTTTATATCCCTTGGACAAACTCATTTTTGCTATAGGAAGGCCCGACTTAGACATTGGCATAAACTTCTTGATCACTTCTGCGCATGCTCGTCGTACTCATCATAAATTACTACTGGATATTTTGTACATCTGAATCCCAAACTATACTATTAATAACGGTTAATTCCAAACTATACTATTCTAATAATTAATAACGGTTAATTCCAAACTATACTATTCTAATAATTAATAACGGTTAATTCCAAACTATACTATTCTAATTATTAATAATGGTTAATTCCAAATTATACTATTAATAACGGTTAATTCCAAACTATACTATTCTAATTATTAATAACGGTTAATTCCAAACTATACTATTCTAATTATTAATAATGGTTAATTCCAAATTATACTATTAATAATGGTTAATTCCAAAGTATACTATTAATAATGGTTAATTCCAAACTATACTATTCTAATTATTAATAATGGTTAATTCCAAACTATACTATTCTAATTATTAATAATGGTTAATTCTAAACTATACTATTAATAACGGTTAATTCCAAACTATACTATTCTAATTATTAATAATGGTTAATTCCAAACTATATTATTCTAATTATTAATAATGGTTAATTCTAAACTATACTATTAATAACGGTTAATTCCAAACTATACTATTCTAATTATTAATAATGGTTAATTCAGTTTACTATATTTTATCAAATTAATGTACTACTTTCCAATGCACAATTTAGGGAGGATGGGGGAGGGTATCAGTTTTGTGGTCATGATACAGTACTTCTTGGGATTACTATTTTTAGGAAGGAGGTAGTATAAGTTCCATTGTCATGAGATCATCCTCCCAAGCATTACCTTTTGTTTGTTCAGCATGATACCATACTTACATGCAAGCAACGTATGCAACTAGAGCATATTTTTGCTTGTCTATATAAATAGTTAACGTCTGATAGTTTTCTGTTTGGATTGAACCTTTAGATTATTTGGTGGGAAAGAGAATACAAGAAGTGATGGGGGGGGGGGTATGGGAATAGAGGAAGTGGTGTTAAATATCCAGACTGGGTGTACGGAAATGATCATTTAACACAGCAAAGATACACACCTGACCAGAAAAAAAAAATAACATAATTGTTTGTCAAAAATAAAATAATCGTTGATTGGAACTCCCTGTAAAAAGTTAGCAGAAGGAAACACCCTGGCAGCGTGGCTACATTTACAGCAAAATATCACGTTCGGTGTTTGTAGGAGGAGGGGAAAGGGGTCACAAATTGGTATATAATCGGAGATTTATATATCATCAGCTGATTGATGACTTAGGACAGGGAAAACACTTGTCTTCGTCTTCCTTACTTATTGACCAACATTCCTTCACAAACAATATAGTTATAACATTACGAGCCTTTTAGCTCATTAGAAAAGAGGACAAAGTTATAACCCGTTGAATTAGAATGCATGCTTCATGCTAAATTGATAGTTGAATAGGATTAAATTTGTGTTCATTTTGCATTAAGTACTAATCCCTATCGCGTCAAACAGATAACATAATACTTAGTTTGCTACACCTTATCATAAAAAAGGTCCATACAAAACTTCCTCATCTGCATATGCCTTTTTCCGACTATTGCTGCTGCTAATCTCTTTGCAGCCAGCCATTCTTCGCTGCTGCTGCTATTTCCCCACACGCTCATATGCACTATTTTAAAACAGTATTTCTAAGAAAACTTCTAGAGTAAATGTGGTATTGTGGTAACTAATCCCTATGAAACAGATACCATGATACTTAGTTCACTGCACCTTATCATAAGAAAGGTCGGTAAATTTTTACAACCTGCCCCCAGCGTAGTATAAGCACTCCCAACCACCCCATGTAAAGAATGTCTTTCGGAATAAACACCCCCTCCCCCAACCTCGAAAGCAGTTCTTAACATGGGGATGTGGGGGGTGGGGTTATTCCAAAAGCTGTTATTTACATGGGGTGGTTCGGGGTCTTTATACTACGCTGGGGCAGGTCGTAAAAAAGATACTAAAAGGTTTATACAAACTTTCAGCTAGATCAGCCCAGTAGTTTACAAGTGTAGCTGCAGTGTAAAAGTGGAGTAAGAGAATGACATAAAGAAAAGGAAATATATGGTTATGGACTTGGAAAAGAAATACATAGTACTTTAACCACTATGCCACGGGTCCACAAGTACTTGATAATATTCGGTTGCAAAAGTTACGTTTTTTTCTGACGATTGACGGTTCAATCCTCCGCGCGAGCAATCCTAATACAATTGCGAATTACTTGGAACTTTCACGCAGTTATGGCCGATAGAACGAAAGCATGTTACCCCGTCATGAATTAAAAAAAAGTTTTGAAATTCCGTGCAGATTCCTGAGTTCAACAAGATACACCTGAAGAAGGTCGGAGGAGGTTACATCGACGGAAACGTTGTGAAAATGACACTCAATATGAGAACAATAGTCCAAATAATCCAAATGCTCTGATGAACTGCAATCACTTGTGCCCCCACGACGCGAGCACCCTCGACAAACCCGACAGGCTACTAGATCCCACCCCCACACTGTAGAGGTCCCTAGATGTAAAAGATCTTTTTACTCCAACAGTTTCTTCCCCAGAACCGCAAGACTCTGGAATTCCATTCCAGGTCCCTGCTTCCCCAACAGTACTGACGTGCAGAAGTTCAAGTGTAACGTGAACCGACACCTTGCTGCCCAAATCCCTACATAGTACCCCAGTAGTTGTTGCCCCTGATAGTAGCCCCCTACACCAAAGTGGCAATTTGCCTTGTTTGGGGTGAAAATGTAATTAAAAAAAAAAAAAAAAAAAAAAAAAAAATAGAGGTCCTCATTTATTACTGGACAATGGTGTAAGAAAACTTTCTGAAAATCTCGTTCAAAACGAGACAGAAATGGTGAGAGCTGACAACCATCGGCTGATTAAATTATTAATAGGATTATCGTGTGTAAATCTTTATGAATGGAGATTGTTTTATAATAGCAACTTGCAGGTGTTAAGGAAAAGAAAATTGATTTTCTTTTTCAATCTCTATAAGAACTTGGTTAGACATTAGATTTTTTTTTTTAGATTTTTTATCAATTATAATCTAACAAGTTAGTATTTTTTTAATTAGATATATAATAAACTAAAGTTAGATATTATATAATAATTAAATTGCTGGCTAAAAATACAACACCCTAAATACTTTTAATATAATTTATACTTTTATTATTAATAAATACTTTTAATATAATTTATACTTTTATTATTAATAAATACTTTGAGAACTATTAATGCACTTCCAATCCTCCTGGAAGGAAAGAATAATTCAAAGTAGTCATTTTAAACTTCCAATTATCTTAAATGGATTTACTGTTCCTTCTTTCACCGGACTATTTCGATCATTGATACTTATCAAATACATTCCAACACAAAATATGTCTAAGAACACTGCCAGACACATAAAGTACCTTTGTGTGAAAATTTTATAAAAATTGACCTAGCCGTTTTTAAGTTCATATGGAGAAAACTCACTGACACACAAAGTTCCTTATATATATATATATATATATATATATATATATATATATATATATATATATATATATAAGCAGGCCGCTCAGCCTTCCCCAATTGTAAAATATGCTTAAATATGATATTTTTATTTATGCAGATTTTGTGTTTATTATTATAGAGCCAATACTCTATTGATTATTATATTGTATCAAATATGTAGTGATGATTTCAAAAGTAAAAAAAAAAAAGAAGTTAGGTGCCACCTGCTAGAATCGAGACCAAAACATATAGCTCTCTACCCTTATTCGTTATCATCTGAGCTATCAACAGACCGATATCAAAATTCTGAAAATAAACAGACATTAACATGTAAATGTACCTTTGTACATGTGTAGAGAAACACTTTAAGTCGACTTGCATCTGTCAAGTTCCAATATTTTTCCAATTTTTACCTCCTTAGCAGCTAATTCTAATGGCTAAAAACTAAATCAAATTTGTTTCACAAGTTCAAATTCCCTATATATTAAGTTTGAAGCCTGTAAACCAAAAATTGACAAAGTAGTTTCATATAGACCGTTCCTCACACAGATAGTAGAGTTAATTTTATATATATATATATATATACACACACACACACACACAAGAAGGGCCCGTTAACCGGCATTGCCCCATTGATGCAGCCCCTCCCCCCTTGTAAAAAATTAAAAAATGGTTGTTGTTTGTGGTCAACCTCCTCATGTTAAGAATGGCTTTCGGAATAGACACCTCTAACCGCCTTATGTTAAGAATGGCTTTCAGAATAGACGCCCCCAACCATCGAAAAGTACTTGTCTCTGCCAAATTTAAATAAGATTTTCGTAATCAGTATAGTCGAAAACCGTTAGAGTAGTCATGCTAAAGAAAATTGTGGAGGTCGAGCTAATGTAAAAATTTATCCACAAAAAAATACAAACAAACTAAGTTATTGTATTCTGTATAGAGCAACGCTAATGGGTTAATATGTTTAATTTTGCTTGTTTTTTTGTTTTTGTTTTTTTTCAGCATGGTTGTAATCTCTAGAGAACGATGACAATCAATATGTTTAATTTTTTTTTTTTTTATCGATGCCAATAAGTTAATAGGTTTAATTTAGTTAGTTCTTTAGCATGACTTTCTTCTGTAGAGAGTGACGCCAATTGTATAATTTCTGGAACGCTCGTTTATTTATTGTAGAAGTGGATTCCGGAATATGTAATTAGTCAGGTATCAGCCAATTAAAATAGGCAGAATTTAAGGGAGAATTTATTATTTTTAGATCGGGAAATGGAAAGATTATGTTATGTGTATGTATGTAATAACTAGGTAATAGTGGTGCAAGCACGATATCATAGGAAAATATAGAATTTTACCCAGTCTTAACTGGTAGCGGTGGGAGCACTAAATATTGAGAGAGAAAAATAGGAACTTCTTTGTGGAGATTGTGATGGTGTTGCTCATCGGATGTAATTTAGCATTTTATTATCACGAGTGAATGTGGCAGAAATAGTGGTTATAAGATAGTGGCTGTCAGGGTAGATGTATTGAATTTGTATGTGACATCTATTGTTGCAAACCTACAGTACTTTGGTCCAGAGGGGAATTTCTGCAATCAAAATATGTATAGAGTGTCACAATGAGTTGAAAATAAATCAATAAAATGCTTGATTACAAATGTGAGAGCTAAAAAACATTATTTAAAAAGCTATATATTACATATTTCAGAGATGTACCATAGTTTCATTAAGATGGACTGACCTTTTAAAAGCCGTTAAAAATCCATTCAAATCTGTACTTTCTTCAAGAAGAACACTTGAGCGGATTCACAGATGGGATTTACTAGAGAATTTGTTTTAAATATTGTTCTCGATTTATTTTCATTTCTTGAGTCTCTGATGATTTGTATGGCTTTTTAACAGCTTTTAAAAGGTCAATTCACCTTAATGAAACCACAATAAATCATCTACACACACATATTTTTTATTTAAATATATATAATTCCCCAAAACCTCTGGCCTTGATGAAAGGGAGACTAAAACTTGCTGCTATGGTTTCAAGTGATCTGAAATAACAGCAAGGGGAGACTTGATTCCAAATATTTCTCATATGTTATATCTTCCCTCTTTTGGAAATAGGGTACGATTATGAATATCTCCAATATCAAATAATCCTTATACACTGTAAAATTTACTTTATGTATGGAATCAATGGAAATGGGGAGAATAACATATGAGAAATATTTGGAATCAAGTCTCCCTTTGCTGTTATTTCAGATCATTTGAAACCATAGCAGCAAGTTTTAGTCTCCCCTTCAAGGCCAGAGATTTTGGGGAAATATCAGATATTTTGTAATTCATATGCAAAACTAGGAAAACAAATGACTATGGTTGAAACATTTTATGGATGTAAAACAATGCCAAAAATAGGTTCTGGATAATGGATTAGCTTTCCAACGAGCCCTCATTTGTTAAATTCTGATCAATAGTCGTTGAGTTTAGGAACTTAAAATTGCCAAAAAAAAAGTTGGCATATATATATATATATATATATATATATATATATATATATATATATATATATATATATATATATATACTCGTAGCCAAAGTGAATGTTGCAATGTTCATATCTTTAGTTCTATGGCCGAAACTATATGAAAATTTGCAGGCTTCTTGAAGATAATACTATTCTATGGTTAAAATTTTATGACAATTAGTAAAAAAGAACCTATTTTCAAACCAATAAAATATGCTCAAATTTACCTATATTTGTATATATAGTTTCGTGACAAGCCAGCTTAATTTTCCTGTGTTGGGATGAATTTTGCTTTGTGATTTTTTGCTTGGTTGTCTCCCTTGTGGCCTTGCCAGGCCACTGATATAATAGATACTAGCAAGCTATCTGGCGTGGTCCAGTTGTAAAATACGATTAAATATGATGTTTTAATTTATGCAGATTTCGTATTTATTATTATTGAACCAATTTTCTATTGATTTTTATAGAGTATTTCTTTTTATATTAATTTTTATATTATACCCAATATATAATAGCAGTTTCACAAATTAAAATAAAAAAATGACTGTGGTACCATCAGTTAAAATCGAAACTAAAGCTCTTCTAAATTATTCCCTGTCATCTGAATTAAGTCCATACATATATAACTTTAACAAATAAGGTTGTTGAACATATAAATGTATATTTGCACATGCGTACAAAAATCTGTTTTGTCAACTTATTAATGTAGAGTTCTATTTTTTTTTTTTTTTCAAATTTCATCTCTTGGCAGTTATTTATTTTTGGGCTAAAAACAAAATCAAATTTGTTTTATTTCCATGATGTTTCAAGTCTGTAGACAAAAAATTGGCAAAGTATATATATATATATATATATATATATATATATATATATAAAATAAAAATTAAATTTACCAAAATGATCGAAGATGGTAAAATTAAAGTATATTATAAATATTAAAAAAATAATATTTATAAAATTATCTCAGCCAGATGTAAAAGCTCGATAAAACCAAATAGGAAATAGAGCTTATAATATGAGCAAACAATTAATAAAATAACTCATTTCAAAGTGTTTTTTAACATATTTTATTAACTGTTTCCTCATATATATTTATATACATATCTTATATTCTATAAAAGTGAGAATGTGTGTGGGAGGATACTTCTTAACCTATATACTCAACAAATCTTTAATCTACAGATTTGAAATTTGGTATATAGGTTATTCCGACACGTGGAAAACTTTATAATCGGTTTTCATCCGGAAAAAAACAGCTACTAAGGGGTAAAAATTAGCAAACTGGTACATGGGGGGCCGTTGGATTTTTATCTGTTTATCAACTGTTTGATGACTGCGTATGCGTGGTCGAGAAGCATTACAGTTCCATTATGTTAAGAATAAGATTTTTAGAAAACACTGTAAATGTTGTGTCGGGCGGGTGTAATGGTTATCCTACTTTACTCACTGTCTTTCGGGTTCAGTTTTGATCCCAATGTTTTTTTACTTACAAGAAGTGAACTGTTTAGAAAAAACAATACTCACATGCACGTCTCAGTTTCTGCATGAATTAAAATATATTTACACGTATTTTACTACCAAGCAACGTCGAGTGGCCTGCTGGTATACCTATAAAAGTGAGAATGTGTGTGAAGACGATTCTCAACCTGTATACTCAACGAAATTTTGATCTACAGATTTGAAATTTGGTATATAGGATATTCAGGCCTGTGGAAAACTTTGCAATGGGTTTTCATCTACTAAGAGGTAAAAATTGAAAATTGGTACTAGAGGATCATTGGATTTTTATCTCTTTGTCAACTGTTTCATTACTGTGCATGCACGAATCATTCACATGACAACTTCCTTATGTTAAGAATAAGTAGGTTTGAAAACACTTTTTAAAGATCGTAGCAAGCGGGCCTAGTAGTTATTGTATTTGACTCTTTAGGTTTTGTTTTTAATCTCAGCTCAAGTAAATTTCTTTTTTTGATTTTACAAGAAGTGAACTGTTTAGAAAAAACATAATCATGTGCAAATGTCTCAGTTTCTTTCCATTTTTTTATTTTTATTTTTTTACTTCAGACAGAATTGAACGTTATGTCTAATACCGAGCAACTCCAGGTACATCTACTAGTATACATATACAGATTAACCATTTCCTTGAAACATACTCGATTTGTATATATCAATCTTAATAGATTTAAACAAAATTTAAAAAAACATTCTCATAAAGTTTTTTTTTATAATGAAATACGAAAATAATTAATATAAGTTAAAATATATTCAGCATGATCATAATCTTCATAACTAAGCAAGAACGGCAGATTGTGTTGGTTATATGAACCATGTAAGTTGTCCAAAATGGTGTTTTTATAAGTTTTTTAAGGTAAACATTATGTGATTAACTATACAGCAATAACATAATTTTGAAGACTTGTTAGTCGCAATATGAAACAATATTGTAATGGATACCTTTTGAAAAGTAATAAATGACCAACTGATGGAACTTGATATTTAGATCGCAAGGAATTATTAAGCTACACTATATATATATATATATATATATATATATATATATATATATATATATATACACACACACACACACGCACGCACACTGGTACCTCCTCCCGATATGGTAAGTTATGAAAATGGATCTCAATCACAACCTTTTGCCCCCACCCCCTCAATATTTGGTTCGGTTTGTAAGTTTTAAATAAACTAGTGAAACCTTATCATAATAAAAACCAACACGACGACACAAAATGACCATCTAATCGTATAAATATTTACATTAATTTCTTATTTGTATATTTTATCTCTCAACTTTATTTCTGATAAGCAGAATTTTAGGCATTTAATGAGCGTGAAGAAAACACCGATTAGATGACACGTAACCTGTCGGGTTACACACACGCTAATCAATTGGCTATTGTTTATTATTTTGATCTGTGCTGCCACTAGAGGTTCACGGGCCTGACCCAAATCTGTAAGACGTACCTTAACCAGACTTAAAGACTAAACATTTGCTTGAAAAAAAAAAAAAAAAAAATCGAAGAGCAAATTTTTTTTTTTAAACAAAGAATAATTCATATCATCAGGATAGGAGCCGTCTATCACGTCTAAAAGTGACACAACGTTCAACGAGCGAGATCAGAGATGCGCCCTGTACAATTCATGCTCTGTTGCTAGATTGCCACGAATAACAGGGATGTGTCCTAGATGATGAAAACAAAATTTCCAGTTACTGTCATGGTCTTTGGTGTGGTTTCAAGTAAGGGCCTCATCATGTGACCTCATATCTTCAAAGTCGGTTTGAAAGTCAACACCAAAGTGTACCTGGATATGCTAAAGAGTGCGGTGATCCGCTGATGCAATCAGGTGACAACTGGCAGACCCTTGGTGTGGCAGCAAGACTCAGCGCCAGATCAAAAGTCCAAAGAAACCCCGGCTTGGCTTCAGAAGGAGTGCTACGACTTTTTACCCTTCTCACTGTCCCCACCCTCTCCCAACCGGGACCTACTGGACTATTTCGTTTGGTGATACTTTGAGAACATCACCAACATAACCTCCCACAATATCAAAGTCTGCCTGATCACCGCCATTAGGTTTTTAAAAAAAGAAAAAAAATGTTATTAAATTCTACCTAGTTTAAAAAAAAATGCATTACTTTTACTCACGTTCACCCCCTAACGAGGCATATTGCCGCTTGGACATAAGGGCTACTATTTGGAACTAGGTCTAGGAAAGATTAACAAGATGTTGGTTTACATTACATTTAAACTTCTGCATATCAGTACAGTCAGGGAAGCGGGTAGCAGAAAAGGAATTCCAAAGTTTAGTTGTTCAAGGGAAGAAACTATTAGAGTAGAAAGCTTTCTGGCATTTAAAGACCTTAACAGTGAAGGGGTGCAATTTTGTTGCTAAGCAGGTTTGTCGGGGATATGTACATCGAGAGGGCACAAGTGCAATAAATTCATCAGAGAACATTCCATTAAAATACTTGTAAAACAGGCACGGAGAATGGGACAGGGGTTGGAGCTTTGTTGACAAACTGGGACCTATTAGATTAGAGACTTTTTTTTTACCCTGTCTAAAATGGAGAGACTATTAGATTGAATACTGAGGCACTCCTGCATTAATATTATGCTGTTTGGATGTACGCTCATCAATGATCTGGATGGTCCTATTGTCTAAGAAGGATCTAATTACATTTAGTAAACATCCAGGTCATCGATGAACGTACATCTAAACAGCATAGCATTAATACCGGACTCATGAAGGGCTGCTAATGAAGAATAAATCTTATTTAATTTTCATTAACATCTGTTCGTGTGAGATTTTTTGTCAAGGGACTTGGATATATCAAGGGTGACAGCCCTAGCTTATGCGTTCAGAAATGACTATAAAAATATTTGCAGGAGAATGAGATTACCTAAATCCATACTGTTTGTCATTTGGACAGGGCCAACACACTTGTGCTGTAACGTCAGGGTTACAAACAATTTGAATTGCACGAATTTGAATCCAATAAATCAACAACTTGTATATCAAGAATATTGATCCAAATCTCGATATGAGAGTTTTATATACATTCCAGATTGTGTCTTTTTAACAAAACAAAAATTACATTCGTTTCTTATTTTTCTCACGTTGACATCACTTGACATGGGAATTGGGATAAATTAAAATTAGTTTTGTTACATTTCTTTTATTAGAAAGATTGGAATCACAAAAATCTTTTTCTTTTTTTTTTTTTTTTTTTAAAAAGATTTTTACATATTCATTATTTTGAACAATTTTTTTTTTTCTCTTTTCTGTACAAAAAATGTATAATGTATAGCGGACAATATGATGATGTCCAGAGGAATGGAGAGGGGTTGCAAAACCATCCCAAAAGATATACTCTTTGTTCAGAAAAGAAGTACTTCAGGGAATGGCAGTGATCACTAACAAAGGACCAGAACCAGTCAAGAATGGAGAGATCTCAAGAGAATAGAAAGAAGTGGTTATAACCAGCCTACCCTCCCTCAGAAGAGGAGGAGGAAAGGGGGGGGATTGAACGTTTCGGGAGTAAATAGTTGGTCTGGTGAGAGCTACGGAGGCAGACTGGCTCTCCTTGGGGCTCTCAGCCAAGAAACTTTGTTGATGGGACTTTTGTTTCGGACTGGTCAAGATTTGGCACTGTATGGCTATCATTCACCTAAGTAGACGCATACCATTTCTAAACTAAAAATAAAATAAACATCTATTATCTATATATCTATAAAAATGAGAATGTGTGCATGTGTGAGGACACTTCTCAACCATTATACTCAAGTTTTTTTAATCTACAAACTTGAAATTTGGTATATAGGATATTCAGACACGTTGAAAACTTTTTAATTGTTTTTCATCCCGAAAAATGAGATGTTAAGGGGTCAAAATTGAAAAATTGGTACGTGGAGGATGTCAGATTTTTATTTGCTTGCTGTTCCACAAATGCGCATGCATGAATGGTTCGCATGGCAGATTCATTATGTTAAAAATAAGTAGGTTTGAAAACAGTTTTTAAAGATATGTCAAGCCAGTCTAATGGCTATCGAACTTGACTCACAGTCTTTAAGTTTTGGTTTTGATTTCAGCTCGAAGCTTGAGTATTTTTTTTTTTACTTACTATTTAGAAAAAACACAATATTTGCATGCACATGTCTCAGTTTCTTTTGGGGGGGGGGGTTACTTAATTTTTTTAAAGGGAACTTAACATAACGTTTAATACCGGGAAAAGTCAGGTACATCTAGTTTGTTTATAATCTGGACTTCGTTTTTGTTTGGTGTAGGGATTCACTTGAACTTGGCTTTAACCATACATCTTAGGACCCGCGTTCTCCTTGATTTTCTTGTCAAACATGGCGCTACGAAAAGAAGAGAACCTTACCTCGCCATATTTGACAAGAAAACCAAGGAGAATGTGAGTCCACAGACGTTGATCGTCAAAGCCAATCAACATCTGAAAAAGGAAACAAATAGAAATAAATTCAAGTGAAAAACTCCACATCTTCATCTTCCAATAAGTTCATGTTTCATAAGAGTTAAAAAAAAAAAATTTTAAAAAAGTTTTGTAGAATTAGTTTACACTCGGAACGTGGGGAAGAGAAAGAGAAGGAGTTGAAGGTTTGGGGAGCGAATATTTGCACTAGGGCTTGAAGATGGTAAAATAAAAAAAATATAAAAATAAGATGATATATAAAAAATTTTTTTTTTAATAAATTGAAAATAATAATGATAATAATAATAATAATCCTATTTACTTGCCTCCCCGCGAGGGCAGAGTTAGACACAAGGTCGGTTTTTCATGTGGGGAAATTCAGCTCCCAAAAAGAGAGGCACTTAAGATAGGAACAAAAATAAAAATGGTCTCGGTTATGAAGGATTTCTCCTCCACTGACCAAGGATAGAAAAGGTGAAGTGTAGAATCAGATCAGATACTACACTGTGATCTTGGCTCGAATATAATAATGATACACAAAGCTATGAAAATAATTGAAATTAGTTAAAATGAATACAGTATGATCGTAACTTTCTTAGCATAAAAAATTGGAATAGTTTGTTGGTGGCATGAACTATGTAAATTGTTCAAAATAATGCTTTTTCTGTGTTTTTTAAGGTGAACATCTGAAGAGTAGGTGACTAAATATGCAGCAAAGACATAATTTTGCCAACTTGTTAGTCGCAAACAAAATAATATTGGGCGCTTGGCGTTACTCGGGTGTTTGGAGGTGCGTATTGAGCAAAAAAAAAAAAAAAAGTGGAAGTAGGTAGGCAGGCAGGCTCCAACCCATACCATGAGGGAGGAAAAGAACATGAAAAAAAAAAAAAAAAAAAACGTGACATCTTTGCTGTTGTGCCCATCGCCAAACCGGAAGTGGTGAATGTTTAAATTAAGGCTAGTCAATTGAAAAGAGGGGATGACTTTCGAAAATATTGGTGAAAAAAGCGACCGCTCCCTTTAGAAAAGTGCCCAGTTGAGGGTGAAGGAATTAATGTTTTTAGCAAATTTTTCGATATTTGTCATCCGAAGGGTTGAGCTTCAAAACGATACTGATTTTGTGAAAATGCGTCGCTTCTGTCGAAAGTTTTAGGCAGACATACATACATACATTAAAACAGACAGGTGAGATTTATATTATAGACTAGCGGTGTTGCCCGGGTGTTTGGAAAAAAAAAGTATTAGTAAGCAAGCCGGCTTGAACCCGTGATGCAAAGGCGGAAAAGAAAGTGAAAGAAAAGCGAGATCTTACGAGGCGAGACAATTAAATAGTTGACTTGCTAAATGAAGGAGTTCACACAGGCGCAGAAATGAATGTCTCCCTGAAGGATTAAAAACAAGACCTTCCAAAGGGCGAATGAACCCTTTTTCGGGGTCAATGGACAACTAGCACCGTGTATATTTGTGTGTGTGTGTGTGTGTGTGTGTGTGTGTATATATATATGTGTTGGGGCGGAGAGAGCTCCCGTAAGCCGTGGTGAAGGCAACCTTTCTAGGAGAAGCAAATCTCTCATTTAAAAAACCATAAAGCGGGAGACCAATACCCGCATTAAGCTGGTCTACAGTTTAACTTGTTGCTGACTATCTTGCTCTTGCTTGTTACTGGATCTCAACATTTTGAACCGAGAGAGAGACTTAGCTGTCGTACAAAGCTAAAATTCTGTAACATCATCTTTGTATAGATACTCCCTCAGGCATTTGGGCCCATGGACTAAGTGTCTGAGGGAGTGGCACTCGTTTGACAAAACGTTGCAATCATCATGTATGTATATAGCAACTTTTTTGGCAATTTTTTAAGTTCCAAATCGCAGTGACTATTGATCAGAATTTAACAAATGAAGGCTCGTTGGAAAGCTAATGGCTTGAACTGTGTAGTGAGCTATGTGACATTTTCCCTTAAGGTCGCATATTAAGAGGATCATCCAGAGCCTATTTTTGGCACTTTTTACAGCCATCAAGTGTTTCAACCATAGTCCTTTGTTTTCCTAGTTTTGCATATGAATTACAAAATATCTGATATTTTCCTAAAAGCTCTCTCGATGGAGACGAGACTTAAACTTGCTACTATAGTTTCAAATGATTTCAAATAACAGCAAGGGGAGACTTGATTCCGAATATTTCTCATATGTTTTATGCATATGGATTATTTGATAATGGAGATATTCATAATCGTACCATATTTCCAAAAAAGGGGAGATATTACATATAAAGGTTTGGGGAAAATATATACTAAATAGAACACATACATAAAATACGTTTCGAAGATATCAAACGCAGAAAATAATAAACAATTTTAAAATAATGTTTATCGATATATTTCGGCGAAGAAACTGGTCCTTATCAAGATGTAAGAATTTCATGTCAATCCTACATTCACGCATTCATTCATTACATGAGAGCACGCAACTAATGGCTATCGTCCTTGTTTTTTTCTTTTTTTATAGTCCAGGAATGCACATGGCAAGTGCTAAAGGAATAATTGGTTGGTTTCTTATTTCTATTATTTTTAAATTGTTTATTATTTTCTGTGTTGGGTGGCTTTTCTATTTGATTTCTTGTTTATCAACGTTTTCAAACAAGAAAACAACTGCTGCTGCTAATCTCTTCGCATGATGGCCATCCTTCGCTGCTGCTGATAATTCTCATGCATTCACACACATTATACCACATTTGTAGGCAAAAAAAAAAAAAAAAATTAAATAACAAGCAAATAAAGAAAATATTTTTTTGTTTTGGTACTTGTACAGTTTAATAAAAAAATTTCACCTTATTTGATCGAGTTTTTTTTTTTTTTTTTTTACAGCAGAAAAACATGTTTTTATGACATCACGTTGAAGGCAGACATCTTGGATTTTTTCTTAATTTTTGTTTGGAGTTTAGAAGCGCCACAGGGAGATAACTCCAGTTAAAGCGCCGACTTTCCCTCCCCATCTTTAATACTAGCTTTTCTTCCTAAAAATCGAACCTTTTGCTCGGTATCATAACAAATTGTTTTTTCGCTGTAAAACAAAAACTACTTCATGAAATTAAGTGAAATTTTTTTTCGGAGAACTTCATTCCATAACAGATACGTACAATTTAAACTTTTTGCGATATTTTCATTTTTTAATGTGTTGATTAAACTGTACAAGTACCTTTTTTATTTTTTAAATGTACGTATGGCATTTTATTTTAATTAGGTCAAAATTCATTTCGGTATTTATGCATTTTTTAAGGAAATATTCCCAAATCATTTGCCTTCTTCGTGTGGTGATATTAGTTGGCCTGAAATATTGCCTGATCTAAACCCCTGCGACTTTTTGTGTGGGGATATTTGAATTCAAAAGTATTCACCCACTATCCTTGATCTCTTGAAGAATTAAAACGAGCTATTCCTTCTGAAATTGCTGCTATTCCACCCGAAATGATCCATCGAGTTATTGAAAACTTTCGTGAACATCCACAATTGTGTGTTAGGAATGATGGGAAAAATTTGGCCGATTTAATATTTAAGACTGTGTGAAATAAAATGGAATTCTACGTACATTTTAAAAATAAAATATTTTTTCATTTAATTGTTATTTCATTTTTTTTTAACCAACAAATGTGTCAGATCATATTGGGACACTTTGTCTCTCTCTCTCTCTCTCTCTCTCTTTTATATAAATACTAGCAGGGGTGCCCGGCGTTGCTCGGGTGTTTGGAGGTGTATGCTGTGCAAAAAAAGCAAAAAAACAAAAAAAATGGTTAATTTTTTTAAACTTTGACCCCTATTATGACCCCTTAAAATTTATAGTTTCGGGCTCAAATCACTTTATTAAGTTAGATCCAGGTTCAAGGAACCTATATCTAAAATTTCAAGTGTCTAGACCCAAAATTGTCGGAGGAGTTTGGTAGAGTTCTTAAAGGTCAAATCGTTGAAATTTGACCCCTTAACAGCCAAATTTCTGGCTGACATCCGTCACATCGATTTTCCCAAATCTCAGTACCCGGTATTTCAAATTTCGAGTCTATAGACTAAAAATTGACAGAGTTATTGCGTAGGGAAATGTACACAGACAGACAGACAGACACGTTCACTTTTATAGATATATATATAGTCTTTGAAGCTTTTTAACATTTGAAACTACACAAAAAATTACTTTTTATCATTCGTTAAAAAAAAAAAACACTTAGTAAGTCATTTAATCACCTGCAATCACTGCATTAACTCTCTCGAATTTACTATAATACCAATTTTTTTATTTTTCAAGGGATCATCAGTTGTTTACCATATATATATAGAGAGAGAGAGAGACGAATATTGGCTGAAGAGAGCTTGATAAGAATACCTTAAACGGGCCTTATTCTCGGGCTTGAAACCGACGGTACCAATGATCTGTCTCAACTAACAACTTTCTGTACACACAAAAAAAAAAAATATATATATATATATATATATATATATATATATATATATATATATATAGGTGATGTACCCGGCATTGCTCGGTATTAAATCTAAGGCTAAATTCCTTTAAAAAAAAAAAACCAAAGAAACTGAGACATGTGCATGCAAGTATTGTTTTATCTGCATAGTTCATTTTTTGTAAGTAAAAAAAAAAAAATACTCGAGCTGAGCTCAAAACTAAAACCTAAACACAATAAGTTAAGCATGATAACCATTAGACCAGCTTGATATGATTTTTAAACAATGTTTTCAAACCAACTTATACTTAAGATAAGGAACATGTCATGAAATAGTTGAAAACAGATGAAAATTCGATGATCCCACATACCAATTTTTCAATTTTGACACCTTAGCAGCCCTTCTTCCAGATGAAAATCAATAAAAACGTTCTACACATGTCTGAATACTCTATATACCAAATTTCAAGTCTGTAGATCAAAAATTTGTTGGGTATGTAGGTTGAGAAGTCTCCTCACGCATAAACACATTCTCACTTTTATCTCAATAGTTTGAAATTAGATGCTCCTTGTAAAATTGTTATTATAATCAACAATAAATCTATTTTCATTTCATACTTAGAAAAATTACCTTATTTACAAATTAATATTTACAAAACTGTCGATTTGCTTATTGAAATATTTTTTATTTGTAACAATTATCACATTTGTTTACATGAAAACCAATACAAAGACACAAATTGATATTCGAGATAAGCTCATGAGATTAGAATGACTCACGAATGACTCACACAAAAAAAAAAAAATTGTTTTATCAGGAAAGAGATATTATGTAACAATGAATTTGATTGGTTGCTTGCTTTTTGTTTAATGGCATATCAACCATTTTGGGGGTTATTTAATACCGAATCTAGTGTTTTTGCAAAGATTGTTGGTCATCTAGCCATACTCCCAGGCTTCTTCCTTCCATCTTATCTATTATGAAGGAAAGTGGGTTCATGACTTGCTTACTCCATTCGTGGGGAAGTGCTAACAAGACTACATATATATGCTTTCTTTTCCTATCCAGTATGCCCTTTTGTTTGGGAGCTTTTTGAAAAAGGTTTTATGCTTTAAGTTCTTCAAACATTTATTCATGCTGTTTTGTTTGGTTGTTTTATTTTACGGTATATCAACCCCTTTCTTTTTGGTTATTTAATATTGAACCTTGTAATTTAACACTTTATGACCTGGTTGAACTAATTCGTTCAATAAATAAAGTGGGAATTGATTCAAACACGCCTTGTACGTATTAGTTCAGTATCTGGAGAGATGACAGATCTCTCCAGACTGCAACTGTCCATTGGTTACATTCAATGTGCTGCCATCTGTCTTAGAGAGTGGAGGATTTCGTCTGTTGTCATAAACACACTTTTTTTCAAGCACTATGGATAATAATCAAGGTAAGTTTATGAAATACCAAAATTCTAAGTGGTAGTTTAACTTGAACTTCATAATTTTTCCAGTTTGAAGACAATCATAGTATCACTGTCCTTTAAACTAAACAAATATTTTTTAATCATCTACATCATAATTCAGATCATAAAGGATTAACACGGTTTTATCTTTCAAGTTCTTTATATCTTCAAGTATTTATTTGTGATGTTTGGTTAAATTATTTTGTAGAAAGAAAATTTTTGTTTTTGACTTTGTAGAACATAATTGAGTTTTGCAAACAGGTTTGTGGACAGAAACCACACTAGATGATATGAAAATCACACCTTCTCAAGTGTATGACACCATAAAAAACCTAGACACCTCAAAAGCATATGCCCCTGATCTCTACCCCAGTAGGTCATACTCTCAAGCACAGGCTGCTGCGAGGAAGGCGGATTCTCTCTACCGTGCTAAAAGGCTACTCACACCTGAGAGTATCTTGTATCTCTACAAGGCCACGGTTCGCCCAAACATGGAGTATTGTTGGCACATCTGGGTTGGTGCATCTGCCACTAGTCTCTTGCTCCTAGACTGGGGGTCCTGGATATGACCTAAAACTATATCCGATGGTGAGGCCCCACCTTTCGGGCTTTGGGGAGTGTGGAGCTACCCTTTAATTGTGTTGCTCCCAGGTCCACTCTGACCCGGAGTGGTAGTACCTGTTAGGGTCCCAACTATGGGTTAAATAGAATCTGACTTTAAAAAAAAAAATATACTCCATTAAAAATCGTTCCTCAAAATAACTAGATTCTGCATTAAATAACCTGAAAAAGGTTGATATGCTGTAAAACAAAAACAACCAACCTGATAAGTCATTATTTTGTGCATAGCAAGGGCAGATAAGTAATTCTGCTCAAAGCAAGGGCAGGTAAATCATGATTCTGCACCCCCTTGATTTAGAGTTCTGAAGGGTTAATTTACGACAAAAATTTGCAACTTTGGAAAAATCTGTTTTTACTAATAATTATTTTTTTTATTTGTCCATTTTTTTGTAATGCTTTGAATTTTTACAAATTTCATCATGACTTGTAACTACATGTTTTCACCTGAAATGCGTTTTTTTGAAAAGACACTATAGTAAAGTTGCACAAAAAAAAAAAAAAAAAATTGGACAAGGTTTGACTTCAAGTTCACAATATCAGAGCCCATCAGGCAACTGATCTACAACTAACCCAAGAACTCCTATCCATTCTTTCAATATGGCCATTGAAGTCTACTCTTCTGCAAATATCTCTTTATGCTGATGATTAAAAAACTGATCTAAGACTGTAATAAGTGGCAGATTTTTGTTTTCAAGTATGTGGCGAAGCTCTCTATAGTATTTACACAAGTAAAGCACGTATAGCATTTCTCGTCATGCAACACATTTTCTCAATGCTCATTAGCCAAGTTTCACTTCCATGTCGCTTCCAATAACTAAAAGACTGGCTCAAGATTATGATAAGTGGCAGAATTTTGTTTCCAAGTATGTGGTGAGGCTCCCTGTAAGTAAATTCTATCCATTGACGATAGAAAAACTACCATTTCAAACCGATGGACGGCGGATACTTTTACAAAGATTGATGGAAACATCTTGAAAAAAGAAAACAATAAGAGAGAAAAAAAAACTATCACGATTAAATCTAAACAAAATGGCGATCAAACGTTTGTGGAGATAAGTAAGTTAAGCGCTAAGCTTGCACAGTTCATATCAAGATTCTAATCCACTGTACTAGGTGCTAAAACCAACTGTTAATCTTCCTAAGTCGGATAATAAGGCGATTAATGCTGTCTATTTCTTCGTCGTGTGTATATATATATATATATATATATATATATATATATATATATATATATATATATATATATATATATATATGCATGTATGTTGGTGTTGGGACAATTAATCAGAATCGGGAATCGGAAAAACTGCAAATGTTTTGGGGTATCAGAATCAGAAAAATTTGAGCATATTTTCCGATGCCAAAAACAATTCCTTTAATTATCCTTTTTTATTTGGTTTTGTTTAAAACAAAATCTATCACTGTTGATAGTAATAATAAAATAATAAATATTTATTGATGTTTAAACTTCTAGTAAAGCTAAACTCTACAGACCACCCGCCACCCCACAACTTTGGCTTAACGTTTGAGAAAATGCATGCACATTTAACATGTGTTTTACGGTAATATCCAGGACCCGATAGAGTTGGAGAATTTATTGATAGTGATTTGGGCTAGACGAATGTTTTTTGTTAAAGTTTGGCAACCATTGATTGGAGCTCAGTCAAACACTTGCTATGAAAATAGCGATAGAGCAGAGACAGGCTCGCAATGTCTCTTTTGTGAGAAAGCGGTTGCTGAGAAGAAAAAAGGGCATCGTAGGAAGATCTCCATTTCACTAAATATAGGAGCAACCGGATTCATAAAAAAGTGAAGCATGCATGGTCCCCCGTGAGTGCAAAGTGAACGAGGCATAAAAAAAAAATGATCAAGTTCAGCATTTAGCCCATTTATCCCCAAAAGTACCCAGAGGGCGTCAAATCCTACTGAAAATGAACAAACGGTGCAGTTTTAAGCCTTTACATATGTAAATTTGAGTTCTGCACCATGCAAAAAAAGAAATGACTAAGTCCATCATTTGCTCCCCCTCCCCCATTTAGCCCCAAAAGTCCCCAAGGTTTTAACATATTTAAATTTGAGTTCAGCACTATGCAAAACTGCTATCCAGAACATACACAGAAAATTTTGGACAAATATGGTAAAATAGTCCCCAAAATGGAGTGTTTTTATTAGTCCTAAAAGTGCCCCTGGAGGACACCTAAGAGTTATCGTGAAGTATAGATAAAAAAAATTATATAGAAATCAGTTAGTTAAAACTTTCCAGAAACTTTTATAAAAATCCAAGGGATCAATTTTTTTTTTTTAATAAGCACAAAAGTGCATATTTTAGCCACTTTAATCCGAAAGGCACCCCTGAGGGGAGGGGAGGCAACCAGAGTTTTCCTGGAAAATCCGTTCTGTTACTTTTTTACTCATATCATGCTTAATGTTTGTGCAAAATCTTTTTTTTTTTTAAATTCCAAGACGTAGTTATTGAGAAACGTGCGAACAGACAAGGGAGAATTTACCAGTCCACCCTCCTTTTGTCAAGGAACCAAAAAAGAATTTCAAGAACTACTTCACAAATATTTCCAGTGAACCAAATATAAGAGAGATATAAACGATTGCAGTTAAGGGGACGGTCAGAATTTTTAAAAGATCTCTCGGTTGAAATGTATGAGATAACAGTTGAATATGTAGCATCCAGTAGGATGCCCCATTCACAGTTAAAACAAAATGATGAGTGAAAAATCTTGTGGAGATAGACGCATCATTAAAAGTGCATATGGATATGAACCAAACATGAAAAAAGGAAATTAGTCATTTCTTCTTTTGTTCTCATTTCTGAAAGAGTAAAGTCGCCTTCCTTTACCCATTGACTGTGGTCATTATGAAAACTATTATACTTACATCATAATAATGGAAATCTGTAATGTATATATAAATGTATATATATAAAAAATCTTTTTTTTTAATTCTAATAAATTGTGTAAAATTTGACCCAAATATTTGAGTACTTTTTTTCATATGCTTTCTGATGACGCAACCAGTTGCAATTTTACAAAAAAAAGTGCTTTTGCCCCGAACAGAGCAAACTTGAAAGAAATCAAAATCTTATTGTCACAGACAATTTGGTTCAAACATCACAGATGGAAGGTGAGAGAGAGAGAGAGAGAGAGAGAGAGAGAGAGAGAGAGAGAGAGAGAGAGAGAGAGAGAGAGAGAGAGAAAAAAAGTTTATAGAATAAATCCAAAAACAAGAAAAGTACAAAGATTGCCTTTTTCTTAGTCTATTATATATAAGATACAATGTGACCCCATCATTTGCAAGATACTATGTGGCCCCATTATTTATAAGATACTATGCGAGCCCATAATTTATAAAATACTATGTGGGCCCTATCATTTATAAGATACTATGTGGCCCCATCATTTATAAGATACTATGTGGCCCGCTCATTTATAAGATACTATGTGGCCCCATCATTTATAAGATACTATGTGACCCCATCATTTATAAAATACTATGTGGCCCCATCATTTATAAGATACTATGTGGCCCCATCATTTATAAGATACTATGTGGCCCCATCATTTATAAGATACTTTGTGGCCCCATCATTTATAAGATACTTTGTGGCCCCATCATTTATAAGATACTTTGTGGCCTCATCATTTATAAGATACTATGTGGCCCCATCATTTATAAGATACAATGTGACCCTATTATTTATTTAAGTAGTATTTTTTTAGCTCCTTACATCAAGTGGCTTCATGCCTAGTCTGAAGCGATTTCCATAAAAAAATGATTAAATGGAAGGCTAGCATACAAATTAAAATATAAAATAAAAAAGGTGGAATATAAACAAAAATTAAAAAGTAAAAAAAAAAAAGATCATTAACAAAAGTGGCTTTCAATACTGATCTTCCCTCCTCCTCATCCCTAACATATTTGTAACAAGTACACAACCACCACTCCTCTTTCCTCATTCAATAAGTCAAACAGAATGTCCGCAATTTCACTTGTAATAGCTCCACATATGTATTAAGCATTCTTGAAAGATAGTTTTAGTTTAATAGATTTGATTTTATTAAATAACACATTATATATATATATATTGTTGCAATATTTTGGGTGTATAATTGGGTAGTTATTTAAATGCTGCCCACCTCAGCATTATGTGGCACAAGGCCGGAAAGTGGGAACCCCGCAGGCTCCCCTAAAGGAGGGGCACTCCTGCAATTTTAAAAATTGCCTGAGTAACCCCGTCGGCACTCCCTGGTCGGGGCGCCTCAGGCAGCAAGCAATAAACTTGCCCCACCGGAAAGCCCGGTGGCATGGCCTGGGAGGGTGGACCTCCTAGGTATTACCCAGGCGGTGTACCTCAGTCCAACAGGTGCTGGGCCGGTTCCCGGCCCCTCACCTGTTGGGCTGAGTGTCAAGTGACGAATCCTTGACTGGTACTACCCTTTCTCCATGCAGCCGAGGCCGCTAGGAGACACATCCCATCATCTCAAGAGATTAATGGGGTGTATAATGGGGTATGATTCCACACAGTCGGACGATTCTATTTATAAACGATGATGCTAAGAACTGACGAATCAAATTAATTCACGTTCTGCTACCAACCAATCAGAAACCAGAATTGCTTCATAAATATTAAACCTTTTCTGGAGCAATTTCACATGTTCTTTCCCGGGTTTCGACACGGTAAGGATATTTTGTTCTGTGGAACTGTCTACTACAAACAAGTCACCTGCCAGGACTTGTGTGTAACAGCGAACCATCTGAAACTGTTCTGAAACTCAAAATGGCTTACACTTCTAGATATATATATATAGATATATATATATATGTTGCTAGTACTCATTTCAAAATGAGAATATGTATTTATTTCATATTAATACTATTTTATTCATATGTTCCTATTTACAATGCCTCCCCACGGGACAGAGTTAGACACCAGGGTCGTTTTTTAACGTGGAGAAAAGGAACAAAAATAACAATTGTCTCAGTTGTGAAGGATTTCTCCTCCACTGACAGAGAACAAGAAATTGAAGTGCAGCATCTGAAGAACAGATACTACACTTTGAGGTATTTATTTGCTCCCCCACTGAGCAAATTAGGCACAAGGCCGATTTTTAAAATGAGGAGTGAAGGGGAAATGGGGGCCAACTTCCCGGGGAGTAGGGGAGCTGGATAGTGACAATTGGTATGAAGGGTTGCCCCTACATTGACCAAGGTCTTATATGTGGGGTTTCCCCCACATATGGTCTTTGCTTGCAGTATCTGCCGGATAGATACTACACTTTGATCTTGTCCCGAATGCCAAATTTTATTCATATGTTAATGTAGTACGTCTTTTACGTGTTTCACTGAATACTGGAAATTCACCAAACAATTCGGTGACAGATATGCGTTCCTCAGGAAAAAAAAAAACACAGTTTGAAAGTGTATGTATATATATATATATATATATATATATATATATATATATATATATATATATATATGCACTGCCATAGACAGGCTTAGTTGTTTCCCTGTATAGTTATTAATAACTCGCACATCACATCAGCTGAAAAAAAAAAAACTGTCTTTTCTTCGGGTGTTCATATTGAAAACTCTTTTCAATATGAAGCCCTGAAGATAGATATCATCAGGCGAAAAAAATGTCTAAGTTATTAATAACTAAAGATCAAAGCAGGGGTTAGATTTGCATGACTAGTTTTCCTTCCTCTTATATATTTGCCTGCTTTGGTATCAAAGTTTTTTCATGCATCTTTATTCCTATATAATTTATATGCTAATTAACATATCACAGAATAGATCCTAAAATAATATAAATTACTAGATATGGAGTGGGGGTAGGAAGTTGACTTCGCCTGGGCATAAAATATGTTTAAATATGATATTTTAACTCGTCCAGATTTCGTATATATTATTATAAAGTCGTGATTTCAAAAGTAAAAAATATATATATGTATTTAGGTGCTATTAGCTGGAATCGAAACCGAAACTGCAGCATTCAAAGCTGGTAATGTTACCATTGTACCAACGTGACATGCATATAAACTGGTTAAAAATTAAAACTAAACTAAGATGAATGTACAAAATGTTTAACGATTTTTTTTCAATTTTCACCCATTTCTGACTTCTCAAAAACAATTTTCACCAATTAACGACTCCTAAAGGAACAACCCTAACAAATCCAATCATTTGAGGCTTCCAGTGCTGCTCTGTAACTTTTAGTTTTGAAAGAGATAGAGTTTGAAAATATGGAGACAGACAGACCAACATATAGCTATTTATATATTAAATGATTATTATAATTATTATTAATATACTAGCTATACCCTGCCACACATTGCTGTGGCTCAATTTGCTGCAATGGAAAAAATTCCAAAATGAGAAAATGCATGTTTCTTATATACTTAATTTCCCAGTACATGTGGATACACAATTTTTTGTTGTTTCATTTTCTAAGCTGATATAGAGATTTTCTGGTTTGCTGACTCTTAAACATGTAACATAAATATGAGAAACAGTCAGTGTGTAGATGTAAGCCATTGTAAAGATTGTCCCTGATCTTTGTTGATGGTGATTACAAACGACAATCGAATTGGAAAGTGCAATTTCCTAAAGTGAAATGGCATATCTGGTGGAATCATAGGAATGTGTGGAATGAAGATATCTTCACATGTGAAAGGTCCTATTAAGATTGTTGCTTCTATGATGTTGTTCATTAATTTTTTTACTGCAAGCCATGTGCCATTGCAAAGCTTGGGTTGGTCTATATTTCAAACTATGATAATTAGTACGCCAATTTTCAATTGCAATATATGCGGTGACATCCCTGGAAAATCTAGTGAATTAAAAAATTCTGTTGGACAATTAACCACTTCATCTGCTTCCACAATAGTGTTGATGAACTTATATGTGATCACCTCACCTGGAATTTTAAACTGAATAATATTGTTAATTTCATGGACATCTTTGTATTGAGCTGCCAGAATAGCTCATTCATTCAGCCAACTGAAATTCTTATAATTAATTTGAATATCTGGAAAAACCTTTTTTACCAACTCTTTTGATGTAACTAAATTACAGAAGTTAAGAGTCAACGAAATTCACCCTTAACTCGGATTAGCCAACACTTTTCCGTACCCAATTGTGATGCAAAAAGTGATGGAAAAATTTCTCTGTAAATCAAGTGTTCTGCAACTGGACATGCATATTTTGAGTTAAGTTTAATGACTTTCACATCTGAGCCAAGCATTTATTTCATCTGCTGGTGTTCATTGAGGAATTGCAGATAATGTTTGTCTGAAATCTGCTGCAAGCAATATTACTGCATTCCCAAATGGTCTGACATTGCCATGCAAATCTTGCAAGGATCGATAAAGAGCCTCAAGTGATTTTTTTGTGTGCCATTGTTCATTCATTCTAACAATAAGTTTGCATTTCCGCAATATTTTTCCAATGCTGAATGTTTTGGAGATATTGAACATGGGAGTTTTGAAAAATTGAATAGTAATTTCAAAGCAATATGAGTAGTTCTTCTACCTGGTAGTAAGGTCGCAGCTAGTCCGCATGCAGCAACTGCCAAAATCAATTGAATTAGAAAGGTTTTATCAGTTCCTCCTGGTGCTGTTCAAAGTAGCAGTAATTTCCAAATAACTTCTATTCTCACAGTAAGTAAATTTAAGTGACTAAAATAGGATTATTTCATGTTTTAACAATATCTTATTCACTGTAATTAAGTTAGGAGACTAAAATAGGATGAAGGATTCGAGATGGATAAATAGAGAGGAAGAGAAAGAGAGAGGGAAATAGAGAAAGATAGAGATAGAGGGATTCAGAATAGAGGGAGACTTAGAAACAGAGAGAGAGAGACAGACAGAAGAAGAGAAAGAAAGAGATGAGTGAGAGAGACAAAGGGACTCACAGAGAGATGGAGAGGGTGATAGAGAGAGAAAAATAGAGGGAGATAGAGAGAGAGGGAAAGAAACAGAGGGTGAACTACACTTCACCGTTATTTTCCTCGATCAGTGGATGAGAAATCCTTCTAGACTGAGGAAATTTTTTATCTTTGTTACTATCCAGAGTACCCCTTTTTCTGGAGCTGGATTTTTCATACATTAAAAACCGACTGGAACTTACGCAGAATTTGAACCAGACGTAACTAACTGGCCACTTGGCTTTGCTCGAAATATGACATCAACTGCTGGCTTTCGCCGAGTGCTGTCGATTATCAAAGCATAACAACGCTACTGAAGGAAACATTTTAATATAATAAAATCACCAAAAAAAAAAAAAATATATAACGAAATTAAAAAGACACAACGATTTACCGTCACAATTTCTGTTTTATTCTTGTAACGATTGTAAAGTCAGAATCGTTATTTTTCGGCATTTCAAAATGGTCGACTGTTGCCGAAAAGAAACGATGTTGAAAAATATTTTTTTTAATATTGTAATATTTTTTAATCTATATAATTATAAAACTCAAATGATCTTATAACGATTCATGTAACCCATTTTCTGGTTTACGACATTCGATTGTGCATGTGCGCATGACCTGCACACTAAAATATTAACGTTATTATTTCGAAATTATTATTTAACATGGGAAGAGTGGGGTTTAAAATAACTTAAACGCAATACAGAAATGAACGGTGTAAAAAAAAAAGCAGGCAGTATTAACAATTGTTTACTTGGATAATTTAAACGCAAAAAAAAAACCAAAAGAACAATTGCGACACTGAAATATTAAAATTATTATTTCGAAATTATTATTTAACATGGGAAGAGTGAGGTTTAAAATAACTTAAACGTAATACAGAAATGAACGATGTAAAAAAAAATAATCAGATATATCAAAATTTGAATTTAACTATAATGAGTATTATGGTATCTGTTCAGTGCACATTTACCTATAACTATGGCCAACCACTTATAATTCAGTAACTGTAAATTTTTTTTTTCAAAAATAATCAATTATAATAAACATAACGACTCATAGAAATCTATCTATATTCTTTTTCCATTTTAATACTTTCATAGAAATGTTTCTGTTATGTAAAAAAAAACTATTTCTTTATGTTACAAGTGTCACGCTTATACATGAATTCCATAGCTAATATAACATACTGACCCAACATGTCATGGGTAGTCTAGTTTTAAATATATAAAAACACGCTTGGATTAGATAAAAATACTATTGCAAAATGTCGAGGCAATCACTTCAGTGGTGTTTTAGATTGATTACGAAAAACAATATTTTTACATTTTTATATATATATATATATATATATATAGATAGATAGATTTACTTATATATTATTGCATGTTTTTTTTTATTTACATATTAGTATAACTGGATTGTGTCTACATTTTGTTATTAGAGAAATGACATTTTCCACTGGAGAGCCATGTACTTAACAGCTGTCTTGTTTTTAAATCTTCGAAATAGCTACATGGTAAGCAGCTGATGATTCTTGTTTTCTATTTAAAAAATTAATTTTTTTTCCACCATTCTCTTGTATAATTGTGGATTTTCTAGCAAAGAAAGTCGGCTCATGCCAGTGCTAAGTTTGCGATATGTTCAAGTTTTTCCAGGAATCTAAAATGCAGTTTTACAATGTTTTTTTTTTTTTAATTATTTTACCATCTTTTGGTAAAATACTCAAAAGATTCTTTAGACTATATATACACACACACTCTCTATTCTTTTTCATAGAGTGCAGGATTTCAAAGAATATATCTGTGCAGGGGTGTGTGTGTATGTTCTCCATTAAAGGTTGATGTTGAAATATTAATTCAAATAAGCAAAAAGTGCTAAATAATGAAGGCAAATAATGAAATAAATTAAAACACAAAAAACATCAGAGCAACACAACCATTTGATAACATAAGTTCATAAGAAGAGATAATCATGCTCATATATATATATATAATAAAAAAAAAAAGGTTTGTTATGAGGAAAAGATTTTCGTATATTTTAACAGGTGTAAATCAATTATTTAAACAAGGAAGGTGTTGATGGAAAATGAACATCAACCAGTTCATCGACAGGTAAGAAGCACACAGTTTAGCCCAAATGGAAAGACATGTACAAGCCTGTTTGTCAGTGAGGCTATTTCTACATTTTGTAATGCACGCACACACACACGCACACACACACACACACGCACGCACACATCTAATATATAAAATGCTCTATGTTTGTCAGTGAGGCTATTTCTACATTTTGTAATGCACGCACACACACACACACACACACACACACACACGCACACATCTAATATATAAAATGCTCTATGTTTGTCAGTGAGGCTATTTCTACATTTTGTAATGCACGCACACACACACGCACGCACACATCTAATATATAAAATGCTCTGTTTGTCAGTGAGGCTATTTCTACATTTTGTAATGCACGCACGCACACACACACACACGCACACACATCTAATATATAAAAGGCTATATGTCTGTCTGTCAGTCTCCATATTTTCAAACTCTATCTCCTCCGAAACTAAAAGTTGCAGAGGGGCATTAAGGGCCTCAAATGATTGGATTTTTTACAGACCGTCCTTTTATGGGTCTTTAGCCGGTTAAAGTAGTTTTAAGGAGTCAAAAATGGGTCAAAATTGAAAAAATCATTCTGTTCATTCGTCTTCGTTTATTTTTAATTTCTATTCAGTTCATATGCATGTCACGTTGGTACAGTGGTAACATCACCAGCTTTGAATGATACAATTTCGGTTTCGATTCCAGCTGATAGCACCCAAATATTTTTTTGTTTACATTTGAAATCACGACTATATAAATATATACAAAATCTAGACAAATTAAAATATCATATTTAAGCGTATTTTATGCCCGGTCAAAGTCCCCCACCCCACCCGCTAGTAAATATATATGTATATATCTATATCTGATCAGTCGTTTTGCAACATTACTTATTCTTTTTAATCCAAGAGGAAAAAATGTATACTTTCCCTGAGGAAATAATGTAAGTCTCTGATTTGTTTGGTATATTCATGCCATCCAATGAAACACGTGTAAGATGTAGCAATAAAACAATATGAATGTGAATTAAGTGAATACTTTTGTGACTTTAGAATGTTTAATAAAGTTATATATATATATATATATATATATATATATAATAATATTCCAAATTTTATTGTTTATATAATTGAGAATTCAGTAAAGGTTCATATACCAATAAATTTTCAGTATAAAGTGACTAAATTTGTAAGCTTCAAAATTACCAGTTTTTGTAATCGAGCATTCACATATTATTTTCACAAAATCAAAACAACAAAGATTGGATTGAGAGCAATAAGTATTGTATTTTCATTGTTTGTTATAATTGTTTCGCGACCATTCAGACAATTTCAAACCTTATATCGTTTGAAAATATTCACAAGAACGGGTTCTCTTCAGACGTTGAGAAAAACACTTTTTAATAAACAATATGGAATCTATTTCCCTTTTAAGGAAAACTATGTGATAAAAAATTTACCTACATTTCTTAAAATGAGATTGCTATATGTCTGAAAATTCATACTGTAAATGTTCATATTTTATCCGCTGGAACCATAAGTAAACTATACCAAATTAAAACCAGAATTTGCTCACCACAGTTACAATCCTTGGAACTATTCGAGCTGGACTTGTTGAATATGGTAAGGGGTTTAAAAGTTTAAAAAAGCATAAATCCTTAAACCCTAAGATAAAAAGCATTAATAAGACATTAAAAAAAAATAGAGGACAATCCAAACCTTATGGTTCCAGCAGATAAAACATCTGAAAAGAGCGCATTCTTGTGAATATTTCCAAACGATATAAGGTTTGAAATTGTCCGAATGGTCGCGAAACATTTGTAACAAACAATGAAAATACTTGTTGCTATCAATCCAATCTTTGTTGTCTTGTTTTTGTGAAAACAACATATATATGTGTGTGTGTGTGTGTGTGTGTGTGTGTGTGTGTGTGTGTGTGCGTGCGCCTGCTGACATGGCATTCATAAATACTGAATTTACTTCCGTCCATGTGTTAGTTGTCAGTAGCCTGGAGGAAAAATGCTAGACTACAGAAGTCAAAAGTGATTTAGTGACTGGATTCGAATCTCTTGACTAGCAGTAATTATCACTTCCAACTTCTCACACTGATGATTGCATAAGTATGAAACAGTGTTTGTAGACCTAAGAAATCGTTAATATTTATTTTTAAAATATAGTTATAAAGCCTTTTTTTTTTTTTTACACAGTGGTCACCACTTATCAAGGCCCGGAAGCCACTCAGGGATAAGGGTTATTGCAAGTACATTACGTTAGTGTGGAGATTTGATGAAGTGTTTACTTAAGGGGGCGGTTCATTAGGAATTTGTTAATGTTGGACTTGAACACATCCAAGCTGCAGTCAGGTGGGAAGCAGGCAGACGAAACAGAGTTCCACAGGCGTGCAGTTCTAAGAAAGAAGCTTTGTGCATGGAATCCGCGTTTTGATTTATGCACAGATATAGAGTGGGGGAAATTTTTCACAGTGGATTCAGCTAGACGGGTGTTTTTCGTGAAAGATTGGTGAGGGGGGACCAGAGATTGGAGTTCAGACAAGCACCTGCCATGGAAATAACGATAAAACAAGGAAAGGCTCGCAACGTCTCTTCTGTGGGAGAGAGGTTGCAAGGTAGAGAAAAGGCATCCCCCACTAAGCCATGAAGTCTATTTTGTACTCTGTCAAGGCAGGATAGGCTGTTTTTAGCAGCTCCTGCCCAGATATGGCAGTAGTATTCCATCCTTGGACGTACTTGGCTTTTATATAGATAGAGAATTGCATCAGTAGTGAGATATCTTCTGGAGTGGTAGAAGGATCCCACCATCTTTCCAGCGACCTTGGCAACAGACTTGATGTACATGTTCCATTTCAGATCAGGAGTAAAGGTCAAACCCAGAAGCTTGTCAAAACATGGGGCCTCTCCCAGACGAGAGCCATCCATCTCACTTGATGCCAGATGGGGATCAGAGCATTGATGATGTCTTTAAGATATCAAAATTGAGCCCTGTTTAGGGAATTAAATTAAGAAAAGACATTCAACTCTAACAAAAACGCATCATTCTGACTTCCTACTATGTATTAAATACCCACCAACATCGCATTCATAGTTACTTAGTTTCCTTCCATTCATGTGTTAATTTTTGGTGGCTTTCATGAAAGACCAAACAAGTGCAAAATCTCTTTCAATAAATAAACATATTTATTTATTAAAAGGTTTTAATGTCCGATATGGTAGAAAGCACAGGTCGAGCATGCCTGCACTTGCTTGGTTTTTAAATCGTTAATTTTTTTTAATTTTGCATTCCATATCAACAGTGCTTACTGTAAACGATAGACTTTCTATTACTTAACACATATGTGCTCAACTAGCGTCTTCTACTATATCGGACATTTAAACCTTATACTTCACCAACATTGGAGGAAAAACTGCCAAACATTACCACGTTATGGTATGTAAAAAAAAAAAAGAGAAAAAAACTATTGTTCCACCCTATATATATATATATATATATATATATATATGTATATATAATACTAGACTACCCGTGACCCGTTGGGTCAGTATGTTATATTAGCTATGGAATTCATGTATCAGCGTAACACTTGTGCCGTAAAGAAAATAATTTTTTGTGACATAACAGAAACATTTCTATGAAAGTATATCAAAATGAAAAAAGAATATAGACAGATGTCTATGAGTCGTTCTTTTTATAATTGTTTAATCTTGAAAAAAAAACTTACAGCCATTGAATTATAAGTGGTTTGTCATACTTATAGGTAAACGTGCATTGAACAGATACCATAATACTTAAAGTTAAATTCAAATTTTGAAATATCTATTAATTTAAACGTGGAAAAAAAAATTGGGTCGCTGAAAACGTACACAGTAAAACAATACATTGTAAAATAGTAAATTTATTTGTAAGAAAATTGCGTTAAAATAACTTAAACGTAATACGGAAATGAACGATGTAAAAAAAAAATGCAGAAAGTATTAACAATTGTTTATTTGGATAATTTAAAACGCAAAAAAAAAAAAATTAGGCTGCTGAAAACGTACACAGTAAAAAAAAAATATGTTGTCAACAGGTCAAAGTTGATTTATTTGTGAGAAAATTGCAACAGTATAGTTGTAATATAGAATAGTTGAAAAACATCCCCTAAGGGATCAGTATGTTATATTAGCTATGGAATTAATGTATGAGCATGACACTTGTGACGTAAAGAAAATAGCTTTTTTGTGACATAGAAATATTTCTATGAAAGTATATTAAAATGAAAAAAAAAAAAAAAAATATATAGATAGATTTCTATGAACCATTCTGTTTAGAGTAGTAGTAGGGAAAATACATGTCAACCAGTAGTAGTAATAGTAGGATAAGGTAGAGGAGGCATAATAGTAGGAGGAAGAGGAGGCGTAGTAGTAGTTGTAAAGAGAAGTAATAGTAGTAGTAGTAGGAGGAGGATATTGCGCAAGCAAACAACCAAGAACAACAGTTTTAGTATTATATAGATATATGTGTATATATATATATATATGCCTAATCAAAAGAACTAAATTCATCATTGAACTACATCTGCTACTTCATCTCTGACTGCTTGAACCCCACCAACTTGAACAACTTGCATCTTATCAGTGTCACATGTTCATGAAGTATAATGTTTAAATGTCCGACATAGTAGACATTAAATCGTTAACTTTTTTTAATTTTGCATTCCATACCAACAGTGCTTACTATAAACAATACATTTTCTATTACTTAACACATACGTGCTAGACTGGCGTCTTCTATTATATCGGACATTTAAACCTTATACTTCACCAAAATCTGGAGGAAACGTGCCAAGTATTACCACCGTCATGACACGGAAAAAAAAAAGAAAAAAAAAAATTTTCTGATGAAGATTCTGTTATGAATCGAAATATCAAACTTAATTTTAATAAATAAATATGTTTTGTTTATTGAAAGAGATTCTGCACTTGTTTGTTTTTTAAACCGTTAAATTTTTTAATTATGCTTCTTTTTTTTTTTTTTAATTTTTTTTTTTTTTTTTTTTTTTAATTTATTCCAGGCAACACCTGATAACCCGCCGTGTTGACACACAGTAATAACATAGTGACAATGTTAAATGGACAAAAATAAACGCATGATTCACTAAAAACATCAACTCATTTACAATGTTTCACTGAAAATAGGATTCTATTTCCTGAATTAAATTCTGAGGTCACCATTTATCAGCATGGCTGAAATTAGTTGCCATGTTTCGTAAGCAATTTCACGGAAGTATCAGTTGCGCAGTCGTTAAGCCGTAGTTAGAGATTTTGGGTCGGAATTAGACTGGTATGTTAGGAGTCAGATTTTTTTGGATCGAGACATTAGCAATGTCTCTTCTGTAAGAAAGAGGTAATCTCTCTCTGCTTTATCATTATTTTAATGGCAAATACTCGACTGAGTTTCACTCTATGACCCCCCCCCCATCTCACCCTAAGATATTCATGGCAAACAACTACATAGCTATAATCACTATCAGCAACTTCCCTTACTTTCTGTGTTGAAAACTAAATGAAAATTCCAAAAGCAGAGCTTTCCCAGAACTGCTCGTTTGGTTACTGACTTAGAAGACAGAAATAGAGAGTAAAGGACCTACAGATGTAAGTTTAAACTCCATTGAATAAACTATGGGTCTGCAAGAAGAGTAGTGAATGTGATCTTCCAGGAGGCTAGCAGTTGATCCAGATTTGTTGCAAATGTCTAGGAATCAGTGTCCTCAACACTCACCAAAAGATTGGATATTCAATTCATACAAGATGGTCCAAAATCAGTCTAAAGCATTCCATACGTTTTTGTGACATTTTTTTCAAGTTTAAAACAGAATTTTATTGCATATTGTTCTTCTAAACTGTCCTCATGTCCAGATTGCACTTTTTAAATTCACCAGCTGTGACAATCAATCTTTAGTAGGATGTATTCCAATTCCTGCTGTAGCTGTTCATTTGAACCTCAAAGCATAAAAATTGATCAGTCATCTCATAAGATGTATAGCAATAACATACTGAATTTTTTAAAATCTATGATAATTTTAAATTTAAATGTGTGTACAAAAATGTCTGAAAACTTATTGAAATTACCTTGTATCAACCATTTGGATTGTTTGCATTGGAGAGCAGCCATTTTTTTTTTTTTTTTTTTTTTTACTCACGTTCACTCCTAACAAGGCATATCGCCACTTGGATGCAAGGGGATACTATTTGGAACCATGCATAGGAAAGATTAACAAGATGTTGGTTTACATTACATTTAAACTTCTGCATATCAGTACAGTCAGGGTAGCAGGAAGGGACTTCCAAAGTCTAGCTGTCCGAGGGAAGAAACTATTAGAGTAGAAAACTAGCATTTAGGGACCGTAACAGTAAAGGGGTGAGATTTTGTTGCTAAGCAGATTGGTTGGTGATATGTATGTTGAGGGGGTACAAGTGAAACAAGTTCATACCAAACACATTCCATTGAAATATTTGTAAAACAGGCACAGAGATGCAACATTGTGGTGATGGGGTAGACATTAAAACATTAGCTGATGTTGCCTATCCTGGAGACTGGGACATTAACAGCATCTTAAATACCAAAATCAAATGATTAATGATATCGATGCATTGTCTACAAAATCGATGGCTGAATGGTGGCAATTATAGATGTGGACGGCAAACATAAAAATACACTTGTGGGAGATGATCTATTGATTTTAGTTTTACTGGTATTTTAAAATCAATGAATATTTATTATTTTATCATTACTACCAGCAGTGGCAGATTTTGTTTTAAACAAAATTATATCAAAAAAGACAGTTAAAAGAATCGGTTTTGGCATTGGAAAATAAGCAGAATTTCTTCTGATTCTGATACCAAAAGTATTGATTTTACTGATTCCCGATTAATCATCATCCCAACACTAGTATGAATACCTCCATCTTTCCAGCAGTTAAATAGTAGGGAAGACAGGACATCTTAGGGAAAATTGAATATGAACAACAAATATATTTTCATATTACTTGTTTTGATCAGTGTAGCCTTCAACCTTCATCAGGCATATTGGTCGTCATCTTGAACAAGAAAAGAGAAAAGTTACTGGCTCTGTAGATGGTTTTGTATTCTTGGAGCTGTTTTTTGTTTTTTATCTGTGGTTTCATGTGTGTGAGAAAAAAAATTAGTTGACAAAGGAGAGGCAACTCTAATAAAAATTTTATCCTTGAATAAGTTATATAAAGTTAAGGAATACAAGATGAAGAGTCAGACGACTCAAAAAAGCGGCACATATGCTAAAAAAAGAAAAAAATTACTAAGCAGACCAAACGTAGAAATTAGCAGCATATGGGAACCTCTAATTGTATGAAAAACAAAAATTTGTACAATCCCTCCTTAAAACTTCAATGATAAAAGGGAGATAGTCCCCTGTCGAACTTTATTAGAGTTGCCTCCCCTTTGTCAACCAATTTTGTTTTTCTTACACATACAAAACCGCGGCTAAAAATTAAAAAGCAACTACAAGAATACAAAACCATCTATGGAGCCAGTAACTTTTCTCCTTTCTTTTCCAAGATAACAACCAAAATGCCTGATGAAGGCTGAAGGCTACACTGACCAGAATATTGCACAAATAACACTCAAGATGAGAACAATAGTCCAATCAATACAAGTAATATAAACAATCAGCCCTCATCTAAAAAATTCAGAACTGTAATATCTTTTCAACTTAAAAAGAAATAAAGAATTAAACAAAAGATAAAATACAACACACATGAGAGAAAGGGAGAGAGAGAGAGAGAGAGAGAGAGAGAGAAAGAAAGAGAGAAATCGAGAGAGACAGATAGAGAAAGAGAGAGAGAATGAAAGACCTAAGCAAAAACCCATGTCAGCTACTCTAATGTCAACACAAGTCCTGTAATCTGTTAGCCAGTGACTCATATATACTTTACATAAAACTTTGATAACTGCCAGCTGGGATCAAGAATATAGTTGACAGGCAGTTGGAGAATCAGGCCAGAGGTCTATTGTTTAGCAGGGAGAGGGAGGAGGGGCATGAGGACACTGGAGGAATAGTGCATTCTAATAAAAAATAGTTTTAGTCCTATTGTATACTAGCAGGATGATCCAGCATTGCCCGGGATTTAATGTAGAACATTGTCCCTCTGTTTCCAGTCCAGAACATCATATTATCTTTTATATACAATCGTGAGCAAAAGAATGGGCCAAACAAATTTTATTGCACTAAAAGCTATATTGAACAATAAACAAGGAAACTTAAACGAGACTAATAACACAGAACAAGACATTTACTTTAATAAATGCTTACTATGGAATCGCATTCCCTTTTAATTTCTTTAAAAGATTAATCCTTTTAGATATGTTTCCAACCAAAATGAAACACTGAAAAGGAGATGCTATTCCATTCGCTTTGCACAGCTTTCCACAGTTTGTCATTGTTCGAAAAAATTCTTCCATCCAATGCACGAGATATTATGGACCAAATACTCTCGATTGGGTTTAAATCGGGGCTTTGACCTGGCCAAAATATCACATCAATTGAGTTATCAGAAAACCATTTTCTTGTGACTTTAGCAGTGTTTGCAGGGGCATTATCATGTTGAAAAATAATGTTCTGGGATATTCCCAGCTTCTGGTTTCTAATATTTGCATGTATTCCTTTGAACATCATATTATCTTTTATATATATTTGATAGAATCACGTTGATACATCAGTTCTCATTGGATCATCAGTTAAGTTTGGTTAGTACCAGATGGGTTCCATTTTTGAGAATACCAGGTGCTGTATGCAGAAGAACGTCAACACCTCACTGCAAAATACTGATGAGGATATACAAGCGAATAAGGACTGGTTTTGAAGCTGATATTCCCATGAAACTTCCACCTTTGGAGAAAGTCAGCTCAACTGGCCTAAAGTAGTATATATACGCGACAGTTGTAGGTTCAATCCACAGCAGGGGAAAAGTGTATGTCTAGCCGCACTGATGAATTTTGGTATGATGAAACAGTACTGTATGTGGATGACAAATTCAAGACCCCCTCTTTGGGTTGAGCACATTGTAAATATATTTTCACCCGGCGCGTATTCAAGCAATTAAGCAAAGCCCACTATTAATTTGTTTGTAAACAAATGATGATTTGAGCACTTTCTGCGATGGGCAGGTGTGGATTTAATACACATTCGAGGAGAAATATTTGTAGCACTGATTCGTGGTCCGATAGTTAAAGCTGTTGACTGTCAATGCGATGGTTGTAGGTTCGATCCACAGCTGGGGAAAGGTGATACAACGAAACAGTATGTGGATGACAATATATATATATATATATAAGTTAGAAAAGCATTTCATCCAAGGCATGAAAATTGTTAAACAAAATGTTTTTACTATAGGCTTTAAAAATAAAGGTACAAGATTCAATTTGAAATTTATTTATCTTCAAAGTGCACTTTTATAAATTTTACAAAGTAAGGTATTAAATTTGCATACCTTACTTTGTAAAATGTATAAAAGTGCACTTTGAAGATAAATAAATTTCAAATTGAATCTTGTACCTTTATTTTTAAAGCCTATAGTAAAAACATTTTGTTTAACAATTTTCATGCTTGGGATGAAATGCTTTTCTAACTTGTATCCTATCTTTTTAAGATTATATTTTATTTAATTTATTAATTTGGATTAAAAAAAGATGAATGTGATTTTGTATTTATTTATAAATACTCTCCTATTCTCTATTTCAGATTGTATTTCTCACACCACAACTCATTTTTGCAACTCCCTCTTTGTATTATTACAGGTCTGAATATTCTCTCTGTTTCAGTTTGTAATTCTCCTCACTCCACAACTCTTTTTTGCAACTCTCTCTTTGTCATACATGTCTGAATAATAAGAAAATCTGAATTTTTTTAACAAAAACTTTAAAATAACTTTTTCGGATTAATGTTTTTAAAACTTCTTTCAGAATAGAAAATCTTTACAATTTAATAAGGAACATATTTCATATAGGTTTCATCAAAAATATTCAGTAGATAACGAAAAAAATAGAGATAAAAATTTCAAAAGGACTGTATAACTGGCTACGCTCAATAGTAGTCCTAGCTAGCGAAAGACTTTGTTATTGTTATTCTATTATTATTATTTAAAACATTTTGTGTCCTGCGCTTTCGCACGAGGACTAATTTAAGAGTTTTTACCCTGTGGCAAAGCCGGATACCCCTTAGCTAGTAAATGATAAGCAATAATAGTGTGTTACTTTTCAATAAGCTTTTTTTATATCTTGTTTTGCAAAGCCGGGTATCCTTACTAGTAAAATAATAAAGTCAAAAAGCCTGAATAAATCTTACAGACTATCGCTTCAATAGAACAAAGATGAAATCAATCACACTCTGACTCAACAAATAGAAATCATTTGGGAAAGAAACGCGGCAGCTGTCCGTGACGAGACGTTTTTATTTTCATAAAAAATAGAGATAAAAATTTTAAAAGGAGGGTATAACTGGTTACGCTCAATAGTAGTCCTCGCCAGTGAAAGACTTTGTTATTCTATTATTATTTAAAACATTTTGTGTCCTGCGCTTTCGCGCGAGGACTAATATGAAAAATCAAGAATGGTGGAAATATCATGAAAACAATGCAACTGCTCTTCAGATTGTTTCGGATTTAAGTAATCATGAGCAATTTTTGTTTTTCTTTTCAAAGTTAATGAGTTCTTATTTTTCTGGTAAATCTGGATGGAAAATATTCAAAACTTGACATAATTATATGATTGTTTCTCTGCTACGAAAAAGGTGCTGTCAAGAATTGAACATTTTAACATACTGAAAGAAATAAACGATAACATTAATGACATCTTAGAATTCGGAATATAGACTTTTTGTCATTTATAAATATATGAGTAGAATAGAAGCCCGGCATACGGCATTAAAAATTGGTAATAAAATACAGTACAGTAGTATATGATGCACATGTATATAATCAAATAACATTATAAATAACACGGTAAGGCAGAGCATATACCATACCCAGGGGCTGGAAAAACATTGTACCTATTTACTATGCCTCCCCACGGAACAGAGTTAGACACCAGGGTCGTTTTTTAACGTGGAGAAAAGGTACAAAAATAAAAATTGTCTCAGTCGTGAAGAATTTCTCCTCCACCGAAAGAGAACAAGAAACAGAAGTGCAGCATCTGAAGAACAGATACTAACATTGTATTCCACAACATAACCTGAAACAAAAAACGTATCCCAGAGTTCTACTGTATATGATAGTATGTGCGTGTGTGTGTGTGTGTGTGTGTATATATATATGTATGTATGTATGCATACACATACAAGGTGACCCAAAGAAAACGGGCCCCAACTCTAATTAGACCCCGTTTCTTAGTGTTTTGTCAGAATGAAATGAAACTTTGGTCATAACTAGTTTATTATATTCAAAACATCACATCAAAACACTAGGGTCTTTGGCCTTTTTTTTTCTCCGTTCTACAGCATATGTTTTAGATTGCCTCCATTTAGCTTTTGTTTTTTTGGGGTCACCCTGTATATATACCCATGATATCTATCTGACGTTGCCTGTGTGGAGATATAGAGCACTCTGGGCAAACAAAACTTGCTTGGACACCCCATTCGGTATTCCCTGGTAGGGACACCTTAAGCGATTAAAACTAAACTAACCCCTTCTCAAAAGAAAACGGCAAAGCCTGAAAGGGTGGCCCTCCTACAACAATCAACAATGGTTTATATTCTGTTGAATTTTGGGCTGAGGGACCCTACCTCCAACACCGGAGATAATCCTCTCTAAAAACAGCTTCTTTGATTGGATGGTTTGGTCTAAGACAAAAAGTAATGCCCACAAAATTGCTTAAAATTTCACTAGAGTCACATGACAAGTATTTTCATGGTCCTTTCAGCAACTTTCAGCTATCATAAAGCCTTTCCCATTCTTTGATACTTTGATCATTTTGAAGAATTTTGTTCTTAAGGGGAATTCACTCCGCCATACACACACACACACTCCCCCTCTTGATGTTCCATTTTTAGATTTTTATCCAACCAACATACAGCTTTCTTAGTTCATATTTGTAAGGCATATAATATAACATTTTCCGTCTTTTAATTTTCTATTCATGTGAGTTGGGTTTTTTTCTTTTATTTAAATTCAGATACTTAAAATTAAATGAAGATATTTTTGTTGCACATAAAAGATTGAAAAATGAAGCATAAAAATAACACAAAATTGGAAGAAAGAAATGAAGCCACAAGCAAATTTTAAAAGCAGGAAGAAAAATTAGAAACAAACAAAAACAAAATGGAGGATGATCGCTTTTATTGACTCAGCAATTTTGTTTAAGTTTTAATAAACAGAAAATAACTAACAGAAACAATTAAAAGCAGTTTATATTGGACCTATTGAGAAAGGTTTAAATACATATATTCTCCCCTCAGACCAGGGTTACGGAGTCAAAAAGTATAAGGTCTCAGTTTGACTTTACAGAATTCAAAAATTTTTTCTATAACTACTAAGATTCCAAAACGTTTAACTAACACCTAGGACGCCAAAAACATCCGACCAATGCCTAAGATGCCCAGTGCCTAGGACACTAAAAACATTCAACTAACGCTTGGAATGACATAAATATCTGACCGATGCCTAGGATGCCAAAAATTATCTGAAGACTCCAAAAACATCCGACACATAGGATACCAAAGACATCTGACCAGTGCCTAGGACACCAAAAACATTCAACTAATGCTTACAATACCATAAATTTCTGACTGACGCCTAGGACCCCAAAAATATCTAACCGACGCCTAGGACACCAAAAATATCTAACCGACACCTAGGACACCAAAAATATCTAACCGACATCTAGGACACCAAAAATATCTAACCGACATCTAGGACACCAAAAATATCTAACCGACACCTAGGACACCAAAAATATCCAAATCCGACTTCTAGGACGTCAAAAATATCCAATTAAGACGACTAGGATTCCAAAATATCTAACACCTAATCTTAAAATCTAATACTAGAATAGTTGATCTTTCAAAAATTAAAAAATACAACTCCAACTCTGCATCCCTAACGTCAGCTATAAACTGGATGGTAGGTTAGACTAGACTTTCAAGCCTTGGTTGTGCAACTAGTTTAGAAGAACATGCACAGAAAGAGCTCATCTTATCACAATTGAAAAAGAGCTTTCCTTTCTACCTCTGTATGCTTAGCACCTAACAGTTTCTTTCAAAGAACTTCACCTCTGTGAACATCTTGCTATGGGATTGCTTCTCTGCTGGCTACAACATTGTTGTCTTCCAATCCAATGTCAACAAATGTTATAACGTGTCCTCATAAGTCATCAAATTTTATTCATTCCTTCATTTCCAATCCGTTCGTAATATTCAGTGTTCAAGTGACAATTCATCCATCCCGTTAACGATTATCCTTGAGTGGCTTCTGGCCTTAATAAGTGGTGAATAATTAGTAGAGATATCAGAAAAAAAAATCTCAAAAGTAACACTAGTCTTTCTCCGCTCGTTTTAATCATCTTGACTTAATTCCTTACCACTGAACCTCAGCAATGTCGATTCAGGAGAGATCTCATGTAGATAGTATCAGGGTGGGGGTATCCATTGTTTCTAAAAACTGAAGTTGGCCAACATATACAAGTTGTATGAAAATATACTTTCGACTTGCTACACGAAAATGTTTGCACTTCAATTATAGAGTATGAAATCTTTATGCTCTACTATTGTATTGAGCACTCTTTAACTAAATATGGATAAATGTATGCGTGCAATATTACATGTGAAAAATTTTTTTAAAAATACGATTATGCTCACAATTTTTTTTTTTAATAGGATTTTCTAAAGTTGCTTTTAATTTTCCCATGTTTTTTTTAATGAATATTTTATTAACAGAAAAGAAACTGAAAAAAATTCAACGTGTATTTTCTTTCCCTCATGCAAGTTAAAAAAAAAAAAAAAAAAAAAAAAAAAAACATGCTGGATGAAACCATTACAAATGTTTAGAACGAAAAAAAGCAAATAGCAAATGGCACAAGGCCCTTCTCTCATATAAAATGAAATCGGGAAAAAATATTTTACTATTTCCCTGATAAGAATTACTTTATATATATATATATATATATATATATATATATATATAAATCAATTGATATTTTCCGGTTTGAGACATTTTCTTTTTTGTCTTTTAAAACTTCATTGATTGAGATGTTATTTTTATATTAATGCTAACACTGGTGAAGCACACTTTTTTTCTGACATTTTTAAAAAAATATTGGAGACATTTTTATTAAGTTTTTTTTTTTTAAATAAAAATCCAAAATATTAATCTTTTTTTTTTTTCTGGAAAAATTGGCCAATAATTTCTTAATAATAATTAAGAAGGGAAGTGGATATAAAAAAAATGAATTTCGAAATATATTAGAAAATTAGAAAATAGAATACAATGTTTTTTGTTTTGTTTTGTTTTTAAAAATAGAATACAACGCTTTTCAATTGTTCGAATCTGTTTTTAACTCCCCTAAAATGCTAGAATGTTTCGGAAATGAGGGGATAATTTTACATTAAATTTTAATTCAAAAAAGATTCTCCACTCTAAAATTCTAAAAAAAATTTATTTGTGTGAATAGTGTTATCCGTTAATTCATTTATTAATTTTATTTTGTGCATGTGTGAACATTTCATTTTTTTTTTTTTTTTTTTTTAAACATTTTTAAGCAAAAATAATTTTGACGTAAATAAAATGAAATAATTAAATATGGCTGCCAGCAAATTTAAACTAAAACAGGAAGTCCAGTCTGGTAAGCGGAAAAATTGTACATCAGTAAGCAATTTTCAATTGACACTGGTCATGGTCGCCCATACTTCTGTAATGCCAATATTAATGTGAACACTGGTGAAACAATTTTCTTTCGATATTTTTAAGAAGTATGTATTAATAAAATTGTGTGCAGAGTTTAAAAAAAAAAAAAAGGAAATGAAAATAAATGTATCGATTATATATATATATATAAAAGTTTGATTGGAAAGAAAAGAAAATTGTGGAAAATAAGGAAAATGAATAAAAGAAGAAAAAAAACATTCTGAAATTCTAACGAAAAACAGATAAAAAAAAATATTGCCACTTTATCTGCATAGTTTATTTAAATGATCATTTGAGACGCTTTTCTTTTTTAATGTGCATACACTTTTATTGATAAGGAGTTTTATTTAAAAATGAAAATATTAACCCTATTTTTTATTTTTTTTTTTATAAAAGTTTGTATTTTATCCAGAATTTAATTAAAAAACAAAAAAGCAGAATTTTTTTTTTATATATATATATGTACCCATAACGGAACGAAAATGTCATGTTCCAAAAATCACTTAAATTGATCAAATAAGTCTTCAATCATATTTTACGATGTTTAACGAGTATTAATATTTTGCAGCCAATATAAGACTGATTAAAACATGCAAAAGTAATTTTAGTAGAATTCAATTGTTGCCCTTAGTTTCTAAAACATCTCAAAACATGGCAGACCCATCTCTCTTTTTCATAAAATGAGTTTTTTAGCTAAAAAACTAAACAAAAAGTACTTGATCAATTCACGTAATTTTTGGAACATGACATGCATGCATACATACATTATAAAAAAAATTTCTGTATTTTGGGGTTTGTTTGTTTTTTTTTATTAGTTTTAATTCTGGAGAAGCATCAAAAGATTGAATATAATTTCTTAGGGGTAAAAAGTAAAAGAAAATGGCGGAAAAGAAGGGAAATGGATATAAAAAAAGAAAGAAAAGAAAAAATGGATTCCGAGATGATAAAAAAAAAAAAAAAAAATGCATCGCCACTCTACCTGCATCGGTCAGTTGGCTGTCAACTTCAAATGGAGAGACAGCTCTCGTTTCCGTGTTTATCCAGCGACAAACAGCTAGAAGAAAAAGTTACCGGTTTAAGTTGTTTGGCAGGGAGTCAGGAGGAAGACATTAACACAAAAATATTTTACATATGAAAATCAGGCATTTAATTTCACAGGTTTTGACTCAAATTTAAATTATTTGTAATTTTTGTGTGTAAAGAAACGGAATGGGGGAATGTATTATCATGCTTTGGGGCTAACGTCTCATTCTTTATCTCAAACTCGAGTCTAAAAAATGTGTTTATGGGAAAAATATGCTTATTCAATTATATTTCACCTTTTATTTATACCAATCCTGTAATTAATAAAGCTTGATATAGCATCTATAATATAAATCGCACCTGTCTGCTTAAATGTATGTATGCATGTATGTATATCTGACTAAAACTTTCGACAGTTGTGACGGATTTTCACGAGATTAGTAGCGTTTTGAAGCTCGACCCTTCAGACAACAAATATTGAAAAATTGGCTAAAAAACATTAATTCCTTCACCCTCAACTGGGCATTTTTCTACAGGGATGGGTCCCTTTTTTTACCGATATTTTTGAAAGTCATCCCCTCTTTTTGATTGACTAGCCTTAATTCAAACCTACATCACTTCCGGTTTGGCGATGGGCGCAACAGCAAAGACGTCAAGTTCTTTTCCTCCTTTGCGGTACGGGTTCGAGCCTGCCTGCCTACTACCATTTTTTTTTTCTTGCTTAACACACACCTCCAAACATCCAGGTAACGCCGGGCACCCAGGCTAGTATACAAATCAATAACAGTCTATATTACAAATTTCAAGATGTTGTCCATCTTACCGTTTATTTCTTCAAGAATTGAATATATTAACATGCTGAAAGAAATAAACGGTAAGATGAACAACATCTTGAAATTTAAAATAGATGTTTTGTCATATATGTGTATATATAATTATCAACTACCTACAGACAAAATATATATATATATATATATATATTAAATATCTTGAATATATTAAATATCTTGAAATTTAAAATAGATGTTTTGTCATATATGTATATATATATATATATATATATATACTATAATAATTATCAACTACCTACAGACAATATATATATATATATATATATATATATATATATATTAAATGAAATATGATGAATAAAAGTATATATAACCTTATTATATCATCAGAACAATAAAGAAAAGGGAGAAAATTAAGAAAGATATGAAATGAGAATGGAGAAAAAGAATATCTAAATGTTATTAAGTCAGTTTTTATTTTTATTTGCATTTCGTATAATGCTGGCCCTTCTCTTCTGATGAGAAGCATTTAGCTTCGAAATGCCATAGCCTAAAGAGGATTTTTCTTAATTTTCCCTTTAACTTTTCCTTATTGTTCTGATGACATAAAGTTATAACTTTTATTCCTCATATTTCAGTTAATATATTTGTTTGCTCCTCTTAGTAGTGTTGAGCTTTTCTTATTTTGATAAGTTTTGCTTTGTTAAAGATACATTCTTTAATAACATAATTGCATAATGAAATGCTGAAATGCCGCAGGATTACAGATCGGATAATCCTGTAAACCTCAAGTCGAAATAAATATTAGTATCAATATTTTAAGACAATCCTAAGCAGATAAAAAAAGCTCAGTATACGAGATAGAACAATAATATAAATAGAAATTCTGAATTAATTATGTAGAATTACAACAAAATTTATTGAGACACTCTGTATATATATATATATATATATATATATATATATATATATATATATATATATATATATATGTATATATATATATAATGCAAATTAAATTCATTTTCTGTGACGTTCGTGTGTTCCTTATAGATAGAAAAATTGGATGATCTACATAAAATCTACAATTTTTTATTTACCTACTTGGCCTTTTGGTCAAGATGAAAGTGTAGTATCTGTTCTTCAGATGCTGCACTTCTATTTCTTGTTCTCTTTCAGTGGAGGAGAAATCCTTCACGACCGAGACAATTTTTATTTTTGTACCTTTTCTCCACGTTAAAAAACGACCCTGGTGTCTAACTCTGTCCCGGGGGGAGGCATAGTAAATAGGTACATAAAATCTACAAGTGTATTTTTATATAAAATTTACTTGGGTAAAATAATCGACGTGTGTACCTCAAAGGCGGTTAGGAGGATATAACACTATTAAAACTTCAAATATGTTCTATTTTTATGAAATTTAAATTGTAAGTACAAAATTTTCTGGGGAAGACGATGGAAGTGTTCAGAATCTCACATGCCCTGCTTAACTTACAAGAGCTTTGTGTAACATCGTAGTTTCATGTTAACACTGATCCGACGTTGTGTATGAAATCTTGGAATTTTTTTTTTTTTTTTTTTTTTTTTTTTTTTTTTGAGGAACTGGATTTTCCCTACATTAAAAACCGACATTGTGTCTGGCTCTCCTCTCATAAGGAGGCAAGTAAATAGTAACCAAAAAATTAAATGGCTAGCATTTATGAAAACAAAATGCATTCTGATGAATTTAATTTCGTGTGAAATGATTTTTTATTTTAGATAAGATTTTTATATTTCATTTTATTTAATGTTATAGCATGTTTTGATTTCAATAAATTCTCAACAATCTTTAATTATGCAAGCAGAATAGTCTTTAACAAAAAAATGAGTTCCTTCTGGTCTGATTGATCATGAGAGACTGGACAATAAAAAATAAATAAATAATATAAATAAATAAATGGAATTTTTTCGAAAGGGGGGATGGGGGTTAATTCCAAATCTAAACATCAAACGTGTTTAACAAATCTTATGTAATTTATCATTTACAAATTATTTTACTCATAACTGGGGTTCATACCCTTCCCCCCACACGATATTAGTGTATAGATGAACACAATAGATTAGATAGGATTTGACAAAAAATGAGTTCCTTCTGACCTGATTGATTGTGAGAGACTGGGCAATGCCCTGATCAATAAGAAAAAAAAATATTAATCTAAAGAAATGAATGAAATTTTTTTTTTTTTTTTTTTTTTTTTGAAGTGTGTGTGTGTGTGGGGGGGGGTCAAATCTTATGTAATTTATGATTTAAAAATTATTTTACTTATAACTGGGGTTCATACCCTTCCCCCACATGATATTAGTGTATAGATGAATACAATAGATAAGATAGGATTTGAACTCTGCAAATTCAATAATCCGTGACAATATCCATTCGGTTAATCCACACAGGTCCATGGATTAGCGTAATCTTTTTATACAATAAAACAAATAATAGAAACATCAAAACTTTCATTTTTTTTTTTTTTTTTTCAGGAAAAGGATGGAGACTGTTTATACAAGAGCCAAATGCGTCCTAAAATGGGGGTACTGTGGCCACATCTAGGAGGAGCTGCTAAGAGTTCCTTTTTCTGTCTTGACAGAGTACAAACCTGTCTTTGTAATCTAGTGGATGAGGAGCTTTTCAGCTCCTTATTACCTCTTTCACACAGAAGAGACGTTACGAGTCTGTCTCTTATCACTTTTATGGTAGGTGCTCGACTGAGCTTTAATCTTTGGTTCACCCTTATAAAACATTTACAACAACGGTCAACAATTTCCCTCGCCTTCTATCTGTGTCTAAAACTAAATTCCATGAGCAAGGTTTCTTTCCTAGAACTGTTTGTCACAATGCAACAGGGCTGCTTCCCAACTTATTACAACATAATCGTCTTCAAGCTAAATAACTTCTTGTCAGGCCGTCCTCTTAAATAATCAAACTCTATCCAAGTTCCACCATCACTGATCATCACGGTGTTGTCTCACCATCTACCTAACACTCATTAACTCTTATCCTAGAGTGGCCTGCAGGCCTTGATAAGCGGTGATGCGCAAGTAAAAGAAAAAAAAGAAAAAAATACGAAACGAGTTAATATTAATTTTAGAGGAATCCAAGAAAGATGCTGAAAACCACTATTTCAAAACACGTAATCCTCCACACTATAATAAAGAGCAACGTGTATTTATTTGTAAATATTAGTGATGGGACATGAATCAAAGCTAAAGCTCTTAGGTGAGAACTTTAGCTTTGATTCATACAAGTCCTGGCAATATTTTCTCTCCTCAAAATTTGAAAAAATCTGGAACCGTTTTCATTTTTGTTTTTTAAATTTTCTTGCCTGATGAAATCAAATATGTCATAGAAATGGTCTGCACATCATAGCAAGATATGACTGTATTTAAATAAATAATAATAATAAATATATATATATGTGTGTCTGTGTGTGTGTGCGCGTGTGTGTATGTATGTATAAAAAGTGAGAACGTGAGGACAATCCACAACCTATATACTCAACAAATTTTTGATTGACAGACTTGTAATTTGATATATAAGGTATTCAGACATGTGAAAAACTTTTTAATCAGTTTTCATCCAGAAAAAAGGGCTGCTAAGGGGGAAAAATTGGTACGTGGGAGTCGTCGGATGTTTATTTGTTTGTAAACTGTTTCACGGCTGTGCATGTGTGAATATGTTAAGAATAAGTAGGTTTGAAAACACGTTTTTAAAGATTGTGTCAAGCTGGCGTAATGGTTATCATAATTCACTCACTGTCTTTAGGTTTTGGTTTTCTATCTCAGCTCAAATATTTTTTTACTTACAAGAAGTTAACTGTTTAGAAAAAACATAATACTCGCATGCACATGTCTGTCTCAGTTCCTTTCCGTTTTTTTTTTTGTTTTTTTTTTTACTTCATTTTTTTTAAAGGAATTTAACGTTACATTTAATACCAGGCAACGACGATTATATCTAGTAATATATATATATATATATATATATATATATATATATATATATATATACCAGTAAAGCTAAAATCTATACCTCCCTACACAACTGTATTTACACGTAAAATATATATATATATATATATATATATATGTGTGTGTGTGTGTGTGATACTGTTAGACAATATCTTTATGAAAATTCCATATTGACAGTGAGTGCACTAGTTTGAGTGGAAAAACTGAATTGGATTTGAAAGTTATAGAGAAAGAAAGAAAAAAGACCTTTTCTGGTGCAATTAGTTGTCGGTAAGAAATGGAGATATAGCTGACAAGGCGTAAATTTTCAGGTACAGTACGGGGTAAATTAATAAGCAAGTCGAAATTGGCTGGCACCAATTTCATCGAATTAACGCAAATTTACATTCTTTTTCTCCGTCTACTCAAGCAGATGACTATGTGAAGATGTTTAAACCAAAATTTTGAACAATTTTTGAGTCACAAACCATCGAGTGGGGAAGAGATGATCAAAACTATACCAGAATACATTCCAACTTTTTTTACTTTTGTTTATAGCAAACAAACAAGGTATATTACCACCGAGATGTAAGGGATTACCGTGATTAGGTCAAAAGCAAGATGCATTCAGTTTTGCAGGCTATTTTTCTTAAGCAATAAATGAAGTTATTTCTTCCCAATTTCAGCAGAACTCTACGACACACTCCAGAAATAGAATGTTTACATATCTAGATGTCACTGCAAGGGATGCCAATAGGTGTGACCGGGAAGCAGTCATTCGAGATCAGGATATCTAGTGTGAGCGTGTGAAATCCACCATCTCAACTACGGTCGAAAGATGATGATGATGACTGTGATTTGGGGTCAAAACTAAAGGGAGGCATTCAAAGTCGGTAACTGTGCAGCAAAATGTTTGTTCTGATTAGTTTTAAATTTCTACACACTTTGGGAATCGGGGAGCCGGGAGGGAATTCCAAGACAAGCTGTCTAAAGAAAGAAGCTATTTAGTATAGAAAATTTTCCTGCATCTGGAGATCTCTTATAACCAAGTGTGTGTGTAGATGGGGAACTAGGACTGACGAAACCAAAGCCCGACTGTAGCCCATTCGTAATTTTTTTAAAATCCAATTAAAAAAAAAAAAATCTGCAAAAAAAATTAAAACAAGCTTGTAGGGAAAGGGTGATCGAAATTTACATGGAAGAAGATGCAGTAAACTTGTTCAATTTTGCCTTTAATTGCTGCATTTACTACATTTTTTTTAAATTATGCAGCAAGATGTTTGTTAACATTACATTTAAAGGGGTGGGATTTTGCTTCTAGTTGTGTGCATTAACATTGAGAGGGTACAAGTGTGAGGAGCCGCACATTCCGTGAAGTAAAACAAGTAGTGTGTATGTATTTGTATACCTAGTGCAGACCCTCCATCAAAAATGATGAGTTTGCACTAATCTATTATAATAAAGACTGACTGTTTGTTTGTTCACAATCTGATTAATATACACAAAAGATACACGGCTTCACAAATTAATTTTCATACTGAAAGTGAATTGTATACCTTTTTATTCCAGCATGATATATACTATTTAATCAAAGAAAATTTACATTCAAGAAGTAACGTCATTTACATATTACATTAAAGAAAATCTATTTTAATAATTAGCGCTATGTTATCAGTGGTTATTAGAAATACAATTGCTTTAATTGTTCTGTTTAGAAATATTAATTAAAGTTTATTCAATTAATTTTTTGATTTAATTTATTTTTAATCATTATTAACCAATAATCAGTTGCATTTAAAAATGGAAGTAAGCTTTATTTATTTAAGCTATGAGAGTTATTTCCGATTTGATTTTCATAGCGGACGATGGATGTGTTTTATGCTTCCATATGTGGTCTAGTTTCAGGAATATCTTAACAAGTTAGGATATTTGGTGTATCTTGAATAGTATGTAATTAAACACTCCACTTGGTAATATGTTTTGACCTGGTCATATTGGATATATACAACTGGTCTATATAATTCTAAAACTGTGGACTTTGCTTGCTTGCATCTTATCTATGATGATCGGGTGATTCCATCTTTTAAGAAACAGGATGTCAGGTATATATATAAGTGTTAAGGTGATTAATTGGAATCGGAAGAATCTGAACTTTTTTGGGTATTGGAATTGGTATCGGAATTGGGAAAATGTGTGCCTCTTTTCCGATGCCAAAAACGATTCCTTTAATTATCTTTTTTATTTAATTTTGTTTGAAACAAAATCTACTACTGGTAGTAATAATAACATAATAAATATTTATTGATTTTTGAACTACCAGTAAAGCTAAAATCTATACCTCCCTACACAACTGTATTTATACGTTTTAGAAACTATATGCAGATTTAATGCGCTTTTACTGTAATTGGGAAAAATAAGAACTTTGTAATTAAATATTTAAAGAATCGAAATCGAGAATTTGGTATGGAAGCAGAAAAAATATTGGAATTGTCCCATCACTTATATATGTGTGTGTGTGTGTGTGTGTGTATGGGCATGGCTCAGAGGCTACGGAATATGTGCAGAGAGTTGTATGTTTTGGTTTCGATTCTAGCTGATGGCACTCCAGTCAGGTTTTTTAAGTTTGGATCTCACTACTATACATTAAGTTCAATATAATAATCAATACAGAATTGTCTCTATAATAATAAATATGTAATCTGCATAAATTAAAATATCATGCTTAAGTGTATCTTAGTTCAACTAATTACAAATATTTCAGATGATTATAAAAACAAAATAAAAACACCATTATTATGGAGAGATATTAAAAAAAATGACGGAAGACTTTTAAACATCGAAGGCGTAAACAAAATATACAAAGTTGTAAACTTAATTAAAAGAAAACACACACCACACATATCAACATCTTCAACTGATTTTTCATTTATACTATCCTGCCATGACAAAGTTCAAAACTGGTTTCGAAACCTAGTAGTGTAACGAAGTGGAGTGCTCTTATGTAACATAGTGCGTATGGCGCGTCTGATAAAATTGACTAGCAAAAATATTAGCAGCAGCTGCTTAAGACCATATGCAAATTAAGTGTGCACATGTTAATGTCATTGGATGAAGAAGAGAAAAGGAAAAAAAGGGCAGCATGTGGTTGAGCAGGAGAAGCAAAGTGCGTGTGTATCCGTGGGCAAGAAAACGCTGGCTATGGCCGACGTCAGGTGGCAGGGAGAGAGACTTTTAAAAAGCACATTTAATATGGCACAGCAAAAAAACTTTTAAAAGATAATGAAATGCGTTATTGTTGAAAGAACTATAAATAAATGCATTTCGTTCGCACTTAAAAAATAGCGATTAGAACTTTTGCCTTCACACAGAATACCTGCATACTTATCCAAAGATTAAAGTATATAATCCGCTGCTTAATTACATTAGTGATCTTTTAAACCAACGCATTTCAGGTGAAAACATTATTACATACTTACGTGTCATGATGAAATTATTATAAATTACAAAAAGTAATCTTGTAAAAATAGAATTTACAGATTTCTATTGTACGTTTTAATCTAGAAGAGCTATGCAACTAATTCAGTATGACAAACTGACTTATCTCCCTTGACTTAAATTTAGAGTCCACCATTTTTAAACTGAATATAATTGTGGGTGATACTTTTTATGTTAAAAATACATCTTGCACATTTTCTGGATAACGTTTTCGTAATTTTATTTTGATAGGACACATAAGTACATAATGTTTTCACCTGGTTTAAAAGCTCACCAATATAAACAAGCACTGATTGTCTGTATAATTGCTGTTGACTAGTGGGGGGGGGGGTGTTATCCGACCTTGTTGGGTTGTAAAATACGCTTAAATATATTTTGATTCATGCAGATTTCATATTTATTATTACAGAGCCAATTCTCTATTGAATATTATATTGTACCTAATATATATTAGTGATTTCAAAGATTAAAAAAAAAATGACTTGAGTGCCATCAGCTAGAATTGAAACCAAAACATTTAGCACTCCATCCATATTCCCTACTAATGAAGCTATTGAGAGATAGATAAGAAAGATTAAATATAAAACAACTTGAAGAAATGAAAAAACTCAAGTTGAGATCGAAAGCAAAACATAAAGAAAGTGAGTCAAGTACAATAACCATTAGGCCAGCTTGACACGGATTAAAAAAAAAATCCGATGGTCCTCCCCCTGTACCAATTTTGATCCCTAAGCAGCCTTTTTTCCAGATGAAAACCAATTAAAGTTTTCCACGTGTCTGAATATCCTGTATACCAAATTTCAAGTCTGTAAATCAAAACTTTGTTGAGTATATAGGTTGAGAAGTGTTCTCACACACACATTTTCACTTTTATAGATATACAGATTGGCAAGCAATTTGTATGGGACAAAAGAATCATCAGAAACTGAATTTTTTTTTAGTTTTTTATGTTCTGACTGAAGCCGAATTGAAAAAGTGCAAATTTCGACATAAAATCTGCCTCACACTAAAGGAGAAAAGAAACAGATCCTAATTTTTTTTTTCTATTCATTTTTTTTCACGCATGTGTGCCAACTGTGTCATTTGATCTTTGTCGTTCCATTTTAAAGGTTAAACAACATAAGAATGAGATTGTGACGTTTACTTTGTTTTTCAGTTGCACCCGGTCCAATCGGTCCAAACCTGCCAGATCTGATTACTCTTCTTGGTGCACACAACCACCTAACACCTGGACATATAATATGCATTATTTGGAAAAAAAGGTGCTTGTTAAGATAAAGTTGACAGATCGATCTTTTTTTAAGATGCGGTTTTAAGCAAAAACAACAGTACCTACTTGTGTATTTTTATATTCATGGTCGCTCTCTCGTAAAACTTTTACTTGTCTAGCTACAACCACTATCAACAATTTCTCCCCACTCTCTAAATCTAAACGTGGATCCCATGAACTAAGCTTCGTTCCTAGAACTGCCTGCCTGTGGAACTTTTTCCAGCTGACTAAAATATAGCCGTCTTCAAGTCCAATGTAAACAAGTTCTTGCTGAGTCATTCCCTTAAATAAATTTTACCAAATTCTCACTACTAATGATTACTCCACTGTTGTTGAGAAGACTACTGTACAACTATTAAGCCTTATCCTCGAGTGGCATTTGGGCCTTAATAAGTGGTGACACCCCTTTGTAAAAAAAAGAAAAAAAAAAAAAAACTCATCAAAGCCAACAGAGTCTAGGTCATTGTTAAAATGACTTTTTCCATGTTGATCGAAGTATAGCTTTGATCCTGTGCAGATAATCGCCTGAGGTGATTCTGCCAAGGAATGCCATACACACATCTAGTTTAATTGAAACAGAATGCATATGAGCACATGGGAAAATATCAGCAGAAGTTGTAAGATAACTGGCTTCCAAAGATATTAGCAGCAGTAGCAAAAAAAAAAAAAAAAAAAAAAAAAAAAAAACATATGCACATTAGAAAATGTGTGGGTTTGTAAAAAGAAAAAAAAGGACACCACATGGTCGAGAGAAGCAAAATGCAGCGAAGAAGATGTACATGTAAAGAGAAATGGCTATAACATGGTGGCGAGAAACATTTAAGCTGGTGTTGAGACGGCAGGGGTTTTGTTAATCTCATGGCTGACAAAATGAACAGTTAGAAAAACAAGAAGCAGGCATTGTTTGGAAATTAATTGTAATAAAATGCCTTTTGCTAAAACAGAAAAAAAAAAAAACGAGTCGGATTTATTTATTTTTGTTTGTTTCTGTTCAACTGTACCAGGAAGCATGGGATCTAAAATAAGTTTGTAACGAACACTGTTCGAGTGTTACGGCCATGTTTCTGCAAGACTTCAGTTATGAGTCAGATTTTTTCTCAAAATTTTTTTTTTTTTTTTTTTTTTTTTAGAATAAATTCTCATTTGTGATAGTTTTTGTTAGACAGACACAATAACGGTTTTATATACTAATAGATCACCACTTCCCAAGGCAATAAACCATTCAAGGATATCGAATGTTCAATGATGGAACAGTTCTATGAAAGATTGCAAACTATGATCCACTCCTTAACAGATATTTGTTGACAGTGGACTTGAAAACGACCATAGTCTGAAAGGAAACATTCTCAAAGTAGTGTGTTCCACAGGTGCAAAATTCTTGGAAAGAATTTTGCTCATAGAAATTCTGTTTGATCGTAAGTACGTAAAGGAAGAAAGGAGAATTCTTTATGGCATTAGTAGAAAGACAGGTTCTTGCTGAAAATGTTTTATGGGGGATGGGGGAAGGACATAGATTGGAGCTCAGCTGAGTACCTACCATGGAAACACCGACAGACTAGCAACGTAACTTCTATGAGAAAGAGGTCGTAGGGAAGAGAAGAAATCATTTCCCACTAGATTGTAAAGTTGATTTTGTCCTTTGCTATCATAACATCAATTCAGTGGTAACACACACACTTCAGCACACACATATGTCAATACACACATGCACACAAAAAAAAAATAAATAAAAAATAAACATTTCAAATTTAATGCATCCATGTCGTTTCATATTTACAAGAATTCTGACATAATGTTTCCATCTTTTTTTCCTGCCCGTTAAAGATGAAACGGAATTGTCATTGCTGACAAAATTCCAAAGAATAATCGACACATTTTTTTTTTCTTACAGTTTCTTAGATTTAAATTGTGAACATTAACAAATAAACCAAAAAATTATTGGTGTGAATATTTTTTTCGACTACAAATGGATTCTCATGCTTTTGTAGAATTTAACGTGTCAAAAGTCAAACGTTTTTCACAAGGAATGAAAAAGATTTACTTTATTTGAAAAGCATTGAAAACCTCACAGATACACGTATCCAGCTACAACCATTGTAAATAATTTTCCTTTACTTATTAGCATACCTGAAGCTAAACAAAATTTCCATGAACAGAGTTTATTTCCAAGAACATCCCATCTTTTAAACAATATCATGTGGCTGCTTCCCAGCTGATTAAAATATGGTTGTTTTAAAACGGGTGCACACACTTTTCCCCGCATGAGAACTACTTATGACATAACTACGTCTAAATAATCTTCCACCCACTAAAAATGCAAAACATTTGTTATAAATATATTGTAAATTATTTTTATATGTACAGTATATATGCAGGTGTACATTGCATTACTGCGTCAACCCATATTGCACAGTACAGCTCTATACATTTTTTGTTATCACCTTAGTCTGATGACTTGAATTAGATGGAATCGGTCAGGAATGCATAGTCTGGAGAGTAGCTGCTAATAGCCACCCTCAAGAAGATATAGATGCTCATCAGTCATGGCCGAGTGGTATTTGGACTTAATGATCTCCATGTGGGGGAAAGGCTTATTCATGTAAATAAGTACACCCAAATAATGTGGTCAAGAAGGTAGCACATTTATTGATGTTGGGGTCCTCTGTGAGTCAATTCCATAATGGTCCATGAGCTCTGCATCAGCTGAATGTCGGCTTTATAGTGTCAGAATCTCATCCTTCACTTGCAATTTTCGATGCGAGTGAAACCTTAGCATCTTGTTAGAAAGGACAGCACATGAATGTATCGATAACCTCGAGTAAAGCAAAGTCTTTAAAGCGTTTGTCGAACAATTACCAATCTGTTTTATCTAGAGTGCAATCTACAGCTGCATACATGACTGCTCTTGTCTCCAGCTCTGCCGCGAGGTTATGGAAGTTTGCCAGCATTAAGGTTTTTTTTTTTCAACACCATGCGATCTACCAACAAAGTCTCTGCTATCGACCAGTCGATCATGATCATCGTAATATGCACCTGTGTTTTAAAGTATGTATGTATGCCAGTTGCATTCACCCTAAATGGGTTGAACTGGCTTCCTTCAAAGGATGAAGTTTCGTGAGAATATCAAATTCACAAGCAGTTCCCAATCGCATGTATTAAAGTCCAGTATTAACAAAATTATTGTTGCGTTCAAATAATTCTGCCCATTTGGATTTATTGGGCTACTCTTCTCACTTGGAGTGCCATTTTCACAACATTTTGGTTGGTGTAACCTCTGACCTTCTTCAGGTGTTTCTTGTCGATATTGGGAATTTAGATGGAATTTTGAACGGAACCCTTTATTTATTTCACAGGGGTAGCATGCTCTTGTTCCATCAGCCATGACTGAATAAAGGTCCAAAGTAATTTGCAATTGTATTTTTCAGTCGCCCACACTGAGAATTGAACCTTCAACTTTCAGGATAATATCACATTTTACAATTGATTTTTCCAATTGCTCTAACCACTGGGCCACGTCTCCAAGCAAGGTGTATATCTAACCATCCTTATTCTTGATGGTCTTTGGGCCTTGATACATGGCAGCTCATTTGTATAAATAAATAAAAATAAAAAAATGAGCTCATTTGTCATTTGATATGTAACGCTTACAGTTAATAGAGCATTTTCATTGGTTGGCCTTTTTACTTGCCCTATCATGACTGCATAGTTAGATACGAGGTTGATTTTGATGGAGAAAATGTACCCGCCTAAAAAAAAAAAAAAAAAAAAAAAAAAAAAAAAAAAAAAACCCTGCACTCTGGATTGGAACAAAAATAAAGCTCCCTCAATCTAGTACACTCATCTTATTCTTAGTAATGCTTAAAGTATATTTTGAATCAAACCCTGACGCAACCTATATATTTCAGCATTTTAATCACAGGGGCATCATTATTATATCTAATGACCATACAAATAACTAGACTTTAAAGCATGTTAAAAATGGACAAAAGTTATAGACCGTTGAGTTAGAACAAGTGCTTTAAACCAAACTTCTTGAGTAAATGTGACATTATGTCCATACAAACTTTTAGCCAGATCGATCCAGTAGGTTGTGGAATGGATAGACAAAGAGGAATATAATATACAGGGTGGAGCGATAAAATTGTTGTTCTAGAAAAGACGACATGACTCCATTTCCGTTTGATGAAAATCGATTTTCTTTTTTTTGTTGTAGACCATCTACTAGTTGGCCACTTGTGTACAACTTCCAAGAGCGATAGGAAGCTTCTATCATGTCCAAAAGTGATACAATGTTCAAGATCGGAGATGCGCCACTGTACAACTCATGCTCTCAACCAATCAAAGTTATGACAACAGGACCATTGCCAGCACTCTCAAAATGCATCACTTGATTACCATGAATAACAGGGATGTGACCAGGGTGATGAAAAAAATGTTTTCCAGTTTTTGGTGTGGTTTCAAGTGAGGGCCACATCATGCCACCTCACATCTTCGAAATCTGCTTGAAAGTCAACACCAAAGTATACCTGCATATGTTGAAGAGTGTGGCGATCTTCTGGTGCAATCAAGTGGTCGCTGGCAGACTCCAGGTGTGGCAACAGGACTTGATGCCAGCCCAAAAGTCCAAAGAGACCTAGGCTTGGCTTTAGATGGAGAGCTACGACTTTGTACCTTTCTCTCACTGGCTCTCCCCCCCCCCCCGACCTGAACCTGGTGAACTACTTTGTTTTGTCATATGTGGAGAACATCACCAACATGACCTCCCACAACACTAAACCCAACCTGATCACTGCCATCCAATGAATATTCGCTGAGCACTTGTGGAAAAGGTATGCTCCCAGTTCCGGATCCAGGCAGTGATTGAGGCTGAAGGCGGCTACATTGAATAGATGTCAGCTCTACTACAAAATCAAGTTACCTGAATTGATTTTTTCAATAAAAGTTAAAATAAAGCTGTAGTGTTGTTTTCTTTGGGGCGACAAATTGATCGTTCCACCCTGTAGATGGTGATAGAAAATTTGTTTTTTAGATTATTGAAAGCTGTTTTTGTTTTTTTTGTTTTTTCCCATTATTCAATATTTGTAATTAGAAATCGTATACTGCAATTGATTCTCACTTTACTCAAAGAAATCACATCCTCAGGGTTCCCATTTCAAAAAACTTTCCATGGACAGTAATTAAGATCAAAATTATATGTTTAAAAAGGGAGACAACTCGTTGACTATAATCATAACCAGAGGATTGATATTCACAAGAACATATCCTACATCATTCAATAAAATCCTCAACTGATTATTTTTAAGAAAATTATTTCAAATAAGAGTAGATTAAACTTATTTTTTGGAACAGCTTTGTAAGAAAAAGGAACTTTTAACAAAGTCAAATTATTGCAACATATTTAAAGCAATTATACATGCATACATATATATATTAGTGGCCTGGCAAGGTCACAGGGGAGACAAATGAAGCGGCAAAACTAAAGCTGCCTATCATGACACTATATATATATATATATATATATATATATATATATATATATATATATACACACACAAATGTAGGCAAATTTCGGCATATTTTATTGGTTTGAAAATATAGGTCCGTTTTTACCAATTGTCATAAAATTTTAACCATAGAATAGCATTATAAACTTCAAAAAGCTTGCAAATTTCATCCAATAAGACCAAAGATATGAGCATTTCAATATTAAATTTGGTTATAAGTATTGATATATATATATATATATATATATATATATATATATATACACCACTTTTTTGGACAATTTTATAAGTTCCAAATCTTTATTAATCAGAATTTAACAAATGAAGGCTCGTTGGAAAGCTAATGACCTGAATTGTGTACTGGGCTATGTGGCATTTGCTCTTAATGTCACACATTAAAGGGATCATCCAAAGCCTATTTTTGGCACTTTAAAGCTTCACTGCTCACTCATTTTTTAACCAACTTTCAAACAATTATTACAGTTTATAAATCACCTTCTAAGCTATATTGTGGAAAAAAATTTCAATTTTCTTTCAGTAAAACAAAAGTTATGATGAATAATTGGTGTTCAAAATCGTAAAAATATATAAGGAGGTGAGCGACGCCTTTTATGACTGGTTTCCGTAGCAAGCACATCCATTCAGCGACTACTGTTGCTACTAATTCGAAAATAGAAGTAACAAGTGAAATAGAGAGAATGAAAGCATGAAAGGGAGATAATTGGGGGGATTTTATTGAAAGCAGACGAGTTCCGTACATTGTTATTTCATATGTGTTTATGGGGGCAAAAAAATGAGATTGAAATTTAAAAAAACAACAAGTGAATTTATTGGAAGGCTAGAAAAATCATGGATTACAATAGAAAAATGCAAGTATGAAAAGTAATACGGTTAAGCTTAAACATGGAAAAGTAAAGGACTAGTTGTTAAAACTGGAAAAGAAAAGGACAAGATATTCTAGTAAAAAATATAATTTATAACTTAATATTGCAGCATTAAGATTTTTTTTTTTTTAATTCAATTGATAACATTATATAATCAATTCTTATATTAATTTATTTTTATTTCGGACTACTAGTCTCATCTTTATTAGTTGTTGTTTTTCATCTTTTATTGGTTTGTTTATTCACAACGTTTCGGCCAACTAATTCCTCTGCCTTCGTCAGGTGGTAACCGTGACGGATAGGAACTTCGAATCTCCTAACTGCATTCTCAGCCATCATTGTCATCCGTAGTTGTTGTCGTCTCACCACATTTTTGGCCAATTAACCTCTGGCATGCTTTGGGTGGGATTGAAACCGCTATCTTCAGACAATGTTCATCTGGAACTATAGAGATTCAACTAAAAACTGCGCCACGGGCCCCGAAGGGCGATCAAGGTTGGATTCTTTGATCTTATAAATCCATGTTTATTTATTATCTGATCTTCCATAGTTGGGTCCGTACCGATTGGTATATATATATTATTCCTTAATTGGAATTCATTTTTGAGATGGGCATTATATATATTAATTTATACAACTAATAAAGATGAGACTAGTAGTCCAAAATAAAAATAAATTAATATATATAATGCTCATCTCAAAAATGAATTCCAATTAAGGAATAATATATATATATAATCAATTCTTAATACTGCAATATTTTAAGTTATAAATTTATTATATTTTTTACTAGAATATCTTGTCCCTTTATTTTCCATGTTTAAACTTAACCATATTACTTTTCATGCTCGCCTTTTTCTATTGTATTATATGTATATAATCTTTGTAAACAGAAGAAAATATAAAGCTTCTTTCTTTTTTTTTTTTTTAAAACTTGAAGGTCACCATTTATCAAGGCCCGGAAGCCACTCTAGGATAAGGGTTAATAAGTGTCGAGTAGTTAGGAAGACAACTCAATGATGATCAGCAATGGTGGAACTTGGGTAGAGAAGATAATGGATCAACAAGAACTGTTTTTTTATTGGTATTACATGCAAAACAAGGAAAAATGCCACTTTGAATGTAGGGGGCTGCTATTTGCAAAATAATTTGCAGGGACATTATGTGGGGAGTTGAGCAGCTAGATTACTGTTTACATTACACTTTAACTTTTGCATGACAGTACAGTCAGGGAGGCAGGAACCTACGAGGGAATTCCAAAGTCTAGCAGTTCGAGCAAAGAAACTATTAGAGTAAAAATGTTTTCCGTTATCTCGAGATCGCTACTGTGTAGTGACGGGATTTTGCTGTTTGTTGAGTTTGTCAGGATTATTTACGTCGAGAGGGTACAAGTGCTTGGAGTTCGTCGGCACATGTTCCATTAAAATATTTGTAAAACAGTCACAGGGATGCAGTATTTCGTCGATGGGACAGAGGTTGGAGTTTGGTTGACAAAGCAGGATTTACATTAGATCTGAAAACGACAATGTTGTAGTCAACTGGAAAGCAGCACCACAGCATTGTGTTCCACATACGGACAATTCTAGGAAAAACTCTGCTCATGAAATTTTTGTTTACTTCGAAGCAAAGATAGAGTAAGGAAAATATATTAATACCGTAGTACTTTTAACATGCGTACGTGTGCCACAGTTTTCAGATTAAAAATTATTCGATCGGGAGATCCTATTTATTAAAAAGAAGGATATAAGGTGATAACTACGGCTAGGACAAGAGCATATTCTTTTCAGTGTTTTGACTCTCGAGTATATATCCGACACAGACACAATTAATCAACCGAGAACCACATCACTCTACATAAAAACATATAAGATATCAATGGATATATACTTGAGACTCAAAACAAGGAAAAGAATATGCTGTTGTCATAGACGTAGTGATAACATACTATGAACATTAAATTAGTAAATAGATAATTTTATGTTCAAAGTATGTTATCACCTTCTATCCCCTCTTGATTACCGAAGACGCAATGTAAAAAACAAAAACATATCTTCTTGGTTTGCTGGTGAGGATCCAAGGATAGTATCCGTTTTGTCTAAAGATGATATAATGATATTATGGGGTTTATGTTTGTGCCGGGCGTCCATACAATCAAAATATGTCATAGACTCCAATAAGATTATTACAGATAAACCGTAATAACCAGATATAGTCTGGCACTATATTAAGCAGATGCATTAGATAAATACTTTTACAGTTTTAACAAAAGGGCTACAATAGCTTGGCCTTCAGGAAAAGATCAAAGTGTAGTACCTGTTCCGGCAGATACTGCAAGCTATGACTAGCAAAGACCAGATGTGGGGGCAACCCCACATGCCTGACCTTTAACCAGCTCCCATTTCCCACCTCTCGGGAGCTGGTCCCCCCCTTTCCCTTCCCCCTCCCTTCACTCCTCACATTAAAAATTGGCCTTGTGCCTAATTTGCTCGGTGGGGGAGCAAATAAATACCATCAAAGTGTAGTATCTGTTCTGCAGATGCTGCACTTGGGATGGTTTGTACCAGTCAATGGAGGGGAAACCCTCTATACTGGGACAATTATTATTTTTGGTAGCCAGAGTGCCCCCTTTTTGCCTACTTTTAGGGGAGCTGGTTTTTACCCCACATTAAAAACGGCCTTGTGCCTAATTTGCTTTCGTGGGGAAGCAAATAAATACATCAAAGTGTAGTATCTGTTCTTCAGATGCTGCACTTTTATTTCTTGTTCTCTTTCGGTGGAGGAGAAATCCTTCACGACTGAGACAATTTTTATTTTTGTACCTTTTCTCCACGTTAAAAAACGACCCTGGTGTCTAACTCTGTCCCATGGGGAGGCATTGTAAATAGGTACAATAATATTGCAGGGTTTCCATTCACGCTGAACATCCACAGAATTCCCAGCAGTAATATATTACATATGAAAGATGCCACTGTGGAATTTCCACAGGTCCGGCTAGTATATATATAATCATTGTATGCAGGACAAAAAACTAAAGCTGAGTCATTTACTAACAAAGAGTGAATACCTATGATCACATGATGTACGGGTTTGTGAAATATTGTGTGAAAACAAAACTAATAAAAATGGATTCTGAACGTCTTATTGTCTTTTTACTTTCATGAGAATCTCGATATTTATGTCAGGTTTTAAAATGTACATTTTACAAATATGCAAGCGGAGTGTTGAGGAGAAGCAAAAAAAAAAAACAAAAAAACAAAAGTGAAAAAAGTGCTACGTAGAATGACCAAGCGAGAGACGGGGGGGGGGATTAAATTAAAAAAAATAAAAATTAAATAAAACAAGCATGCTGCAGTTGTCATGTACGAAAGCTGGCACAAACGTGTCAGTGGACAGCTGAAGATCTGGGCAACAATTACGGACAATCTGGCGGTACTATCAGGCCCACAAGTATTTGGTCTCTAGCGCTGAAATTGGGAGTAGTCAGCCATTTCCTACAACCTGGTCCAAGATCTTTGATGTGGTCAGTGTACTTTCGCAGTACACATAGGTCAAGGTTCTACCCTTGACGATCAGTCCGACAGAAACTGGACCATTTCGGTGGCCTTTTTGCTGCTGGATTGATGCAAAATGTTCTTGTAGCCCTAGGAGGGTGGATCTCCTAGGGCTACACAGTGCAGGAGTGTCCAGCACTCATAGAAATTCATTTTAACCTAGGAGGTTCACTCTCCTAGGTCTTGCCTCCCAGCTTTCAGGGGGAGGGGGGAAGCAAATTTATTGCTTGTTGTCTGAGAAACCCTCATCAGGAAATGCTGACGGGCCTACTCAGGTATATTTTTGCAGGGACGAGGTGCTTTTCTTAGAGCACTGACTCATTTTCTCACCTTCCAACTTCGTGTCACATCCTCTCGCAGTGGGAGAAAAGTAGATATCAGCCTAAGATCGTTGAAACTGGATAGTGATCGTTCCAGATGCAGTTCATGCTTAAGAGGAAGCCGGCTCAATCCAGCCCGGATGATAGCTACTAAAAGTACATCTAAGTAAGTACCTGTATGGAAAGGGCAGTAGAAATGTGCACAGATGAGGATGCAGTTGTCCAGCACTCGTAGAAATTCATCTTGAATTGTTGCGTTGTTGGCACATCTATTGTATTACATCTCGGTCGTCTGTGTGTTTGTATGTCTGCTAAAAACTTTTGTCATCCGCATCGAAGCGGCACATGGTATCATTAGAAAGAGCAATCTCTTGGACACATAATATCAAAATATTAGAAAAAAATCGTCCATTATTTCATGTACAAATATTTTGTTTGAAAAGGAGGTCAGGTAAAAACCTTGTTTCGACGCTATTTGTAAATTTCACATGCGCGAACGGTCGATTCATCGTTTCATTTTAAAAAGCTGAATTTGAAATGTCACAACATCTGTCGTCATGGTCCAGTTGATAGCGTGTTTGCTTATGAACTTAACTTTTGTGAGTTTGTGTTCCCCACGTGGCATTTTTTTATTTTTTTTTATTTTTGCTTACAAAATTTTGCTTTCAGTTTTGTTTCAGGCTGATGGCACCAAAGTCCTTTTTTCTTTGTTTTATTTAATTGCATTTTACGACCAGCAAGGCGCCCCCCCCCCATGTTATTATATATCTTAAATGTCTATTCCAAGGTCCAGGAATCCTGACTGAGAAATTGGCCGTGCTCTGATTCAAACAAAATTGGCATTGAAATAGCTTCTTGTGGTATCTGTGTAGACCTATTTCTGGTGCAGGAGTGAACTGATCCAGGATGAACCACAATGGTCATTGAGGAGATTGTAGGCCAAACTGAGATCAAAGTGTAATCATCAGTGCTCAAAGGAGAAAAGGTTAAATTTTTTGAGTCGGGTTTTCAAAGGGCAGATCCAATAAACCGAGCAGCATTCTAGTAGTCTTTGAACTCAAATTATTTGATGGCACTATGGACTATATCTCCCACCACTACAACAAACCACAAGTAAGGACTTATGAATAAATATAGGCATTTGCCTATAAGAAAAATAAATAAATAAACAAAAATGATTGTAAATAGATTTTGTTTTTGAGTCATTAAATTGTAACTCAACACTAATATTACATTTTAATAAATAATAACGATAATTATTATAGTTAATAAACAAAACTATTATAAACAAAAAATATAAGAGGGCATATCTATACACATCTAGATTAAAACTATATCAAAGAAAAGATGGCCCTATTCCCCGCCCCCCCCCAAAAAAAAACGAACAAAAATGTGGTAAATTAGGTCAAGTGAACCTCTGCCTAATAAACGCACACCCATTGAGTGTGATAAATGGGTGCGTGAATAACAAACAATCTGATTGGCTAGCTAGTAAACTTAGCACCACGTGACCATACAGAAACATACAGCAACATCAATTCCATGCAATCACCTGACGAATCCTAACGTGTATGAAATGCGGAAACTCCAGTGTAGTTTGTCATATATATATATATATATTGAAAACACAGGTTATAACTTAATACTGACCAATACAAGCATAAATCCTTTTCACCTCTTCTGTCTTGTCCTCACCTAGCGATATCTCCTCTCCTTAATTTGAATGAAATAAAACTTTCCGTAACAAAGAATTTAACATTCTTGAGTTTAGCTGTTAAATCAACACCATGGCCTAATGAAGTAATGTCTCTAAAACGGGACATTGCAGAAACATGCATGCACACATGTAACCAATAATGTTTGTATAAATAAATATACTATAAACACGCTCTGTGTATTCATCGAGCACTCTTTGATGAACAAAGTAATTTCAGTGGTCTACATCTAGGAAACTAAAACTATGCAACCATTATACATAAAAGAAAAAAAATTTTCAACTTTGTCTTTTTTCCGAGGAACATAAATATGTCTCTGATGAGTTGTTTGGTAAAATTCCACAATTCAACAAAACACGTGTAAGACAAATTCTACTAAAAATAAAATAAAAGGAGTGTGATGTGAATGCATTTTTTGGTTTGGTATGTTTACTTTCATATATATATATATATATATATATATATATATATATATATATATATTATATACACACATACTAGCAGGGTGACCTGACGGCCGAGATCGAAAGATGATCAACAAATGTTTCACCCTCCCATATTTTTATTGTCATCAAAATTGGTGAAATCGACTATTTTTCAATCACATCGATTGATCGTCTGCTCTAGTTGGGGACATATCATGGTGCACCGGAAGGAAGCTTCACATACCTCCCCACAATGACTTAGTTTAATATACATTATAATCTACATTGCACTATAGAGAAGCTACTGTTGATTTTATAAAATTATTTCTTATATGTAATGGTTTGAATTAAAGTTGAAAATGCAAAAATATCATGCTTCAATTGTGCTATAAACAGAAACATTCATTTTGAATGCGCTCCTGTCATACCAAAGAACCTACTGCTGATTGTATAGGCCTGGCCTTACTGCTTGTGCGGTGATAATGGCTTGAATTTAAGTTTAAAATGAAAAAGTTAAGTATCATTGTGAAATTGTGCTTTAAACTGAAACATTCATTTTGAAAGCACTCGTCATATCGAAGAAGCTACTGCTGAATTTATATGTTAAGCCTTTCTGCTTATGTGGTAATAAAACTTCTCAAATGCATTTGTGATGTTAGGCTGTTCAAGTTGTTAACCTTAGTCAAAATATCTTGTTCCTTTTTTATTGGATTGTTTTGATTATCGATACTTATTGAAGACATTCTGATATAAAACCTATCTAAGAACACTGCCAGGCACATAAAGTACTTTTGTGTGAAATTTCATAAAAGCTGTCCCAGACGTATTCGAATCAATAGGGAACAAACTTACACACACAAAGTTCCTTTTATATAATAGTAGATATATATATATATATATATATATATATGTTAATCTCGATTAAAAACTAAATGTACTACAGAACTTGATTTTTTTTTCCTAATAAATTTTGAATGCAATGAGATACATTAATAATAGAAATTCACACCATGAATAAAATAGTCGTTAAAAATGAAAAGAAGAAAATAAAACTATAGCAAATTCTTGAGAAAAGTTCCGCTAGTCTAATAAAAGTGCAAGAATATTCCCAAAGGAGACGTGGACACTATCGAAACATTTTTTTTTCTACATAAAACGTGACTGTGAAATGTCCTAGATAGTTGGTTCCAATAATAAAATCATTACAGATGCTTCGAAGATTATTCATCATTATTTTTTTTTTTTCTTTGATTCCCATTCTTGATCTGCGTGAGAAAAATAAAGGCATTTTTGATGAGGTGCGTAACAAGTGATCTCAATTTAGAATACAGATTGTATTAAATGTCAGATCACAAACGTTATGCAATACGGGTTTGTATTGTCCACCCGAAACAATAATTAGGTCATTTCAGAGACTTATATCTATACATGAATAGATGGATTGTACTTAAAATATTCATGCAGCTCTAGGTAGCCAGACTACCTGCCTCGTATTTAGACTTATACATCAATAGATCTAACTGTACTTACATATCCATACATTTATGAGGAGCTAGAGGACTCCACCTAGTACTTGAGACTTATGTTTATATATATGAGAGGGAGAGAGAGAAATTTAAAAAAAAAAAAAGGAATAAACCAAGTTATGTGTTCATCAACGTTTCGTCTTTATTTCGAGACTTCCTCTGGATGATGGTCCTGGATATGACCTTAAACTGTATCCAGTGGTGAGGCCCCAGCCTGCCGGCTTTGAGGAGTGCGGAGCCACCCTTTTATTGCCATTGTTCGCAGGTCCACTCTGACCCAGAGTGGTAGTACCTGTTAGGGTCCCAACTATGGGTTAAATAGAAAACAACAAATATATTCTATTAAAAGATTTTTCTTCAAAATCTTTGGATTCGTCATTAAATAACCTGAAAAGGGTTGATATACCATAAAACAAAAACCAACGAACCAATACTCTGGATGAATTGAATTAAGAAAACAAAACACCCAATACAAATACTTCAAAATATATTTTTGATGTACCTATTTACTATGCCTCCCCACGGGACAGAGTTAGACACCAGGGTCGTTTTTTAACGTGGAGAAAAGGTACAAAAATAAAAATTGTCTCAGTCGTGAAGGATTTCTCCTCCACCGAAAGAGAACAAGAAATGGAAGTGCAGCATCTGAAGAACAGATACTACACTTTGATCTTGTCCCGAGTAAAGCAAAAAATAAACCGTGACAGAGACTTCTTGAATCCGGGCTTATCGCAAATTCAAGCACAATTAAACAACGCGGAAGTTTTTTTTTTTTTGTTCTGTTTTTTTTCTATAATGTATCACCATTAATAAGTAAACTTCTTTTAAAAGAACATAATTTAATTTTAAACACAGCTTAACTCTTTCACACTATAGGAAACAACTTCTATAATAATTAACACGTATAATCAGTCAATAAATGACGTAACAAAAATACACTCATTTCATTTCAGTTACATTCATACTTGAATTATAACGAACATATTTGTTCCAAGAAGAATATGAATTGCATTATATCTTTTAAAATATATTAACGGCTATATGATGTTATAAAAACATCTCTCTTTCACAAGACAATAACCTCCTTTTTTAATTTCCAACGACTTTTCCCGTTTCTGTCGTACACTTCATTACATGAAAAATATATATTCAAATATTTGTACTAGTGTTTTCTTTTATTAATTTCATTCATCCAGAGAAAGTCTCGAAATAAAACCAAACGTTGATGAACACATAACTTAGTTTGGTCCTTTTTTATTTCTCTATTTCTTCCGAATACTATTTCCATTATTCTCATCATATATGTGTGTGTGTGTGTATATATATATATATATGTGTGTGTGTGTGTGTGTGTGTGTGTGTGTGTGTGTGTGTATATGTGCATATATATATAAGAGTGTGTGTGTGTATATATATATATAATATATATATATATATATATATATATATGAGTGTGTGTGTGTGTATATAATGTATATATATATATATATATATATGAGTGCGAGTGTGTGTATATAATGTATATATATATATATATATGAGTGTGTGTGTGTGTATATAATGTGTATATATATATATGAGTGTGTGTGTATATAATGTGTATATATATATATATATATATATATATATATGAGTGTGTGTATATAATGTGTATATATATATATGAGTGTGTGTGTGTGTGTATATATAATGTGTATATATATATATATATATGAGTGTGTGTGTATATAATGTGTATATATATATATATATATATATATATGTATGTATGAGTGTGTGTGTATATATAATGTGTATATATATATATATATGAGTGTGTGTGTATATAATATATATATATATATATATATATATATATATATATATATATATATATATAGTGTGTGTGTGTATATAATATATGTTTTTCAAAAAATAGTTATTAGATCAGGGTTAAGGTTTCGAATGAAGCAGATTTAATTTTTTTTTTCCATGATATTTTCCCTTTTGGCAATGGTTTCAACCATTTGTTTGATTAAAAATTCGATAATATGCATAAACGCTTACTTTCTTGAGTGGTTTTATGATTCTGACCAGGACTGTGTGTATATATATCTTTCTTAGAACTGCACGCCTGTGGAACTCTGTTCCGTCTGCCTGCTTCCCTCCGGACTACAACTTGGACGTCTTCAAGTCTAATGTTAACAAATTCCTAATGAACCGCCCCCTTAAGTAAACACTTCATCAAATCTCCTAACTAACGTAATGTACTTGCAATAACCCTTATCCCTGAGTGGCTTCCGGGCCTTGATAAGTGGTGATCACTGTGTAAAAAAAAAATAAAAAAAATATATATATATATATATATATATATATATATTTATATTATTTTATGTATGTAAACATATAAAATATTTTATGAAAATCACACCAGACAGGGCATTAATCCACTTGATTTAAAGAACTACAAAAAAAAATTTATTGTTTCACAAACACATACAAACAAACACACAAATTGGAAACAACGTTTATTTTATTGATTGAAAACAGACATAATGCAATAATCGAGCGCTGTAATGAAGTACGATAAATATAAAACTGAGCATTAAGGCAAAACATGAAATTGATCATACATTTCCTCATGTTATTCGTGCATAATTAAACATCGTTGATTGGATCTGAACTCGACATAGCCAATCCCATAGCCTGCAAGAGCATCTATTTGGCCAATTGCCTATTCCTATCACGAGATTTACAATAAGCATCTGAATTGGTTTCAGTTCGAATAACCCTAATAAAATAAACAAAACAAGTATTACTTATCTAAATATATCTACTTTGGCTTTGATGAAAGAGAAAATGAAGACGCGGGCAAGATTTAGGTTCAAGTAAAAAAAAAACAAAAAAGAAAAAAAACATGAGAATTTTTTTTTTTTTCTTTTTGCCATTATTAAAGAATGAAACTTTTGAAGACGGATATTATAATCCTTCTGACAGTTTGTCAATCAGATGAACTGTTCCTTTTTCCTTGTCTTCTTCTTCTCGCATCTTAATTTCATCATGTCCCCTTTTAAAAATAAAAAGAAAAAAATATGGTCTCTCTCTCTCTCTCTCTCTCTCTCTCTCTCTCTCTCTCCCTCCCTCCCTCCGCAAAGGTGAAGAAGAAATTATTCAATACATGAAAAAAAAAAAATATTATATATCAAGGAAGAATGCGCGAGAAATATGATTTAGTCGAAGATTCCAAACTTAAAAAGATGTATCAAAGAAAATTACAGCCGCAATAAAGCTTAAAAGATGTCATTTTAAAATTTGATAGATGTCACGTTTAATCTGAGTAAAAAATTTAACTTGTGAAAAAAAAAAAAAAAAAAAAAATTTCATCCATGATATTAAATCCAAGTCCGAAGCCATGTCATAAAAGATGTCAACAATTTTTGGTTTATTTGCTTCTCGACTAAAAATACTAAACTTTTCCACATTTTAAAATAAAAAGAAAAAAAAAATGGAAAACATAAAAACACATAAATAATAGACGTTAAAATAATTTATTTAAATTCATACAGTCGTCCCTTTCCTTCTTTTGCAAAATCGTATGTTAGTTAACTGGCTGGCAGTCAACTTTACAACCTTGAATCTAACGATGTGAATTCAAATTATATCAGCAGCAGCAAAACGATGGTGGCTAAGTGGTCAACGAAACGAACTGACAACCTGGGTGTGACAAGTTCGAATCCAGTTTGTTGAACAGAAACACTTTGACTTAGGAATGTTGGCAACCTTCACACGCTCCTTCTCGTAAGTACCCAATGTTGTCTTTTTTTCCAGAAAAGATTCTAACTAGAAAGATATAAGAGAAACGAATGCCAACAAAAATCATGTGATTCATATGAAATAAATAATACTAAACTGCAGCAGCACCAATCATATAAAGTGAACACACCCCCACTAAGAGAGATAGAAGTGATGGGAATAACATCAGGATCCGACATCCTTTCGTCATCTTTGCTTTGCGTGTGAAAAGCAAAGACATCTGACACTTAGCATATTACATAAATATCAAAGTACTTGTCCGTACGTCCAGTGTCACCAAAACCCATCACCATTGCAAACATTAATTAATAAGAAACGAATTACCTCCCTTTATAGTCGCTCTTTATCGGTCTTCAGTAAAAGGTTTTATTCGAAATTACGCAAGGTTCGTACAGACTTTCAATGTTTATTTTCAAGGACTTTTCAAATTTTTTCAAGGCCTTCTATAAACAAAATTCAAAGCCGGAGTGATGGGGCATTAGAGTGTCCCGTCCGCATAAAAAAAAGTTTTTTTAGGGGGAGGGGGGTATTTTTTATTTATGGCGGTCGACACTACTCCTTCAACCCTTGTGCCTCCTACCCTACCGCAAAAAATTAAATTATAAATGAAAGCAAAAATATAGAGAGATTTGAATCCCCCCTCTCTCTCACTCACACACACACACACACACACACACACACACACACACAGTGAGAAACAAAACTGATAATTAAAAGAAATGGAGTTACGTAAAGGGAGGTAATTGTTGTATCGACAATACTACTATGCAATTTCAAAACAGTGTATTTCGATTTTATTTTTATTATTTAAAAATATTTTGATGGTATTTTTTTTTTTTATTAATAGGTAAAAATAATTTAATAGTATTTATTTCGCTTGTACTTTTAATATTTCGACACAAATTTTTATTGGACATAAATAATGGAATTTTCAAAGTAGTAATAGAAATAAGTCCTTTTCAAGGCAAAATTCAAGGACTTTTCAAGTCTGTATGAACCTTGTTACATACAGATTCAGAGTTTAATAGGTTCCACCTGAAGAAGGTCGGAGATTACCTCGGCCTACATGTGAAACTAACATCCAATATGAGAACAGTATTCTAAAAAAAAAAAAATGCAAATCATGAAGCCTCATCTCAAAAATTCAAAAACAATTTCTATTTGTGATTTATTATTTTGTTTTTTCTTTCGAAAAACATTTTTTAAGATTTTGTCTACCAAAAAGGAAGAAAGTGCTTTTGTCTACCTGTCGCGCTGCTAAGGAGGAGAGAAAGGCCATTGACGCAACACTTAAAAGATGAAGATGATTGAGGTGCATCAAAGGGCAATGTGAATGTGATCGCACACCAACTTCAGTTATCGTGCGGAACGAGACGATGAAAAGGCTATTAAGAATGTCAAGTAACAAATACAAAAGATAAACAATTGCTGACTTACATGGAAAACAAAATAAAAACCAGGCATTTGGAATTTAACACTAACAGTATTTCCAGATAGTCAAGGAGTGAATATAAACACACACACACATACATATATGTAATTATTATTGCTAGCGGGACCTGTAGAAATTCCACAGGGGGACTCATTCATATGTAATATATTGATGTTGGCTTTCTGTAGATGTTCAGCGTAAATGGAGACGCTCTGATATTATTTTAGCTGTTTTGTTAAAACTGCAAAAGTATTTATCTAAGCTAGCAGGGATGCCCGGCGTAGCCAGGCTGTAAAATACGCTTAAATATGATATCTTAATTCTTGTAGATTTCGTATATATTATTATAGAGTTAATGTTCTATCGATTTTTATATATTATAAAGTTGCGATTTCAAAAGTAAATAAATATGACTTGGGTTCATCAGCTTGAATCAAAACCAAATCTCAAACTATATATATATATATATACACACACACACACACACACACACACACTCCTATAAATTCGTTTTTCTTTTGTGTGTATTGATATTCATATTAAAAACCCCTCTTTTCTATTTATTTAAAAAGAAAATACAATTTTCTTATATATGGGTTGTGGAATTGCATTCACTAGTAAAAGATCTAGCTAATTTGCATATTCTTTTAAACATTCATTTTAATTAATTCCCTATTAGTTTTTTCGGTTTTCTTACGGGATGATCATCTTTAGTTAACTATTACGCGTAATTATATTCATGCAGATATTCTACTTGATTTATACTTGCATAATATTTGCGTAAAAAGGTTATAGTAAACACAAAATTGTTTCCATATATATTTATGTCTACGTATATATTTTTGTTTAATCTATTTATGAAAGTGAACGTGTCTGTATGTGTACATTTCCCTACGCAATAACTCTGTCAATTTTCAGTCTACAGACTCGAAATTTGATATACAGGGTACTCAGATTTGGGAAAATCTTTCTGATCGGTTTTCGGCCAGAAATTTGGCTGTTAAGGGGTCAAAGTTCAATGATTTGACCTTTGAGAACTCTACCAAACTCCTCCGACAATTTTGGGTCTACACACTTGAAATTTTAGATATAGGTTCCTTGGACTTAATAACTTGATTTGAGTCCAAAACAATAAATGTTAAGGGGTCATAATAGGGGTCAAAGTTAAAAAAAAATTTGACGTATGCGGTCTCTACCAAATTACTCGGACAATTTCTGGTCTAAACATTTGAAATTTTACATAAAGGGAATTCAGAGATAGGGCACGCTTTTTAATCAGTTTGGGTCGAAAATTTTTAGTTACCAATATATAAATGCATGTATGTATGTATGTATGTATGTATATATGTTTGCACCTCTGCCTAAAACTTTCGACAGAGGCGACGGATTTTTACAAGATCAGTATCGTTTTGAAATTCGATCTTTCAGATGACAAATATCGAAAAATTGGCTAAAAACATTAATATCTGCACGTTCAACTGGGCAATTTTCTACAGGGGAGGGGGTCGCTTTTTTCTCCGATATTTTGGAAAGTCATCCTCTCCTTTCGATTGTCTAACCTTAATTTAAACATGAGTCACTTCCGGTTTGGCGGTGGTCGTAAGAGCAAAGACGTCAGGTTTCTTTTCCCCCCTTCGTGGTACGGGTTCGAGCCTGCCTTCCTACTACCACTTTTTTTTTTTTTGTTCAACATACATATCCAAACACCCGGGCAATGCGGAGCTGAAATGCTAGTGTATGTATATATATATATATATATATATATATATTCAACTTGGCTACCAATATATATATATACATATATATGTATATATTCAACTTGGCTACCAATATATATATATATATATATATATAAAACTTTAGTTCCTTCAGCTTTAATCGAAATCGAAACCAAAACTTATGAGGAATTCTTGGTAAAATTATTTATAAAAAAATATAGATGCCTTAAGTGTCATCAGCTATAATCAAAACCGAAGCCAAAATTATGAAGAATTCTTAGAAAATTATTTATAAAAAAAATTAAATGACTTAAGTGCTATAATCGAAACTGAAAGCAAAACTCATGAAGAATTCTAGGTAAAATTATTTATCACAAGAAATGGAAGTACATAACAATTAAACAACCCGGATGCAAACGTGACACAGAAAATAACACACACCTCTATCGCATTAATATATAGATTATTATTATTATTATTATTATATAAAAGTCACTTTGTGAGTGTGTGAGAGAGAGAGAGAGAGTTCCTTTCTTTTGCAAATTTCACACAAAAGTAATTATTTATATTTTTGGCAGTGTTCTTTGATATGTTTTGTGCAGAAATTTATCTGATAAGTATTAAAAATCAAAAAATCCGATCTTAAAAATATTCTTTCTCTTTTATCGATAAAAAACAGAACTTTTACAGGGGAATATTTGACGTTACACTGGTGTAACCTTTGTAGGTGTAACATAAAATATTACCCTGTAAAATTCTTTTTTTTATCTCTAAGAGAAGAAAGACTATGTTTAATATTGTCAAGTCCAAATATCAGCTGGCATGATATTGTAAACAGATGAAACTTGATGAACGACATTATCATTATTTAAAAAAAATTTTTTGCAAATTAGTTAACCGGACAAATTATTCCTCGTAATGTATAATATTTAATAGAGGATTGATACATAAATAAAAATATCATGTTTAAGCATATTGTACGACCGGGCAACGCCAGGACGCCAGCTAGTATTTTTTTTTTTTTTTTTTTTTTTTTTTTTTTTTTTTATTATATTTTCACCCCAAACAAGGCACATTGCCACTTTGGTGTAGGGGGCTACTATCAGGGGAAACATCTACTGGGGCACTATGTAGGGATTAGGGCAGCGAGATGTTGGTTCACGTTGCACTTGAACTTATGCATGTCAGTACAGTTGGGGAAGCAGTGACCTGGAATGGAATTCCAAAGTCTAGCAGTTCTGGGGAAGAAACTACTGGAGTAGAACGATCTTTTACATCTAGGGATCTCTACAGTGTGGGGGTGGGATTTTGCAGCTTGTCGGGTCTGTCGAGGGTGTTCACGTCGTGGGGGCACAAGTGCTTGCAGTTCTTCAGAGCATTCACCATTATAATACTTGTAGAACAGGCAGAGGGATGCAACGTTTCGACGATGGGACAGAGGCTGAAGTTTTGATGCCAGTTTAGGGCCTATCAGATTTGCGACTCTCTTTTGAACCCTGTCAAGGAGAGAGAGACTAGTAGCCGATGCACCGGCCCAAATATGACAGCAATACTCCATACATGGGCGAATAGTGGCCTTATAGAGGTACAGGATACTTTCGGGTGTTAGAAGTTTTCTAGCACGGTAGAGAGAGCCCACCTTCCTCGCAGCGGCCCTGGCAATGCCCTCGATGTAATTGTTCCAGCTCATGTTTCCTGTGAACGTTAGGTATATATATATATAGTTTTATCATTTACTTGAAACGTATTCATTTTGTTCAGACCGATCCTAATGGATTACAAAAATCTTTCTCATAAATTTTTTTTTTTTTTTGTAATAAGAATTTTATTTATTTATTTATTTTTTTTTAATAAAATTTGATTTAAGTCCAAGCTTAATGAATGCTTTTTATAGGAAACGAGAAGGAACGACAAAGTGTGTCGGTTACATGAATTATGTAAGGTGTCCAAAATGGAGTTTTTATACGTTTTTTTTTTTTTAAGGTAAACATCTGATGAGTATATGACTAAATATGCAGCCATAACATAATTTTGAAGACTTGTTAGTTGCAATACGAAACAATAATAATAATGGATAGCTTTTTGAAAAATAATGAATAACCAACTGAGAAAATTTGATATTTGGAACTCGGAGAATTATTATATTACACTATATATATATATATATATATATATATATGACAAAAAGTCTATATTTCAAATTCCAAGATGTTGTCAATATTACCATTTATTTCTTTCAGCATGTTAAAATGTTCACTTCTTGACTGTTCCTGTGCTACAAAACAAGTACTATCATATAATTATTATATCAATTTTTTAATATTTTCTGCACTGACTCATTATCATCGGAAGAACTGATTAACTTTAACAGAAAATAGAAAAAAAAATTCAAACAGTAGTTGCGATAGTGTTTTATGATATTTAAGCCATTTTAGGTGTGGAGGTTTTTCATCCTTTGAAACTGGTAACACAAATTGAATCTTAATTCTTTCGTTGGAAAAACTTTTTGCTTGTAATTCAAATAATCTCTTGTAATAACTGCATTACTTTTCTTCCAAGAAGTTTTAGAAACAGTAGATTTATTGTCGTTACTAATGGTAATTTTGTTTTGCCTAAATTGAATAAAATAATATCTTGCTCTTTTTATTAAGCACTGTCAAATTCAATGGTTTTCACGTTTGGACAATTTTAACCGTAAGCAAATTTTTATATAATTTTTGCATAAGCATTAATATGTAGCTACACATTCATGAACACATTTTGAATGCACCCCTATCATATCAAAGAACCTATTGCTGATTTAGATGTCGAGCCCTTCAGCTTGTGTGGTAATAAAACTTCTTAAATCCACTTGCGATGTTAGGCTGTGTAAGTTGTTAACTTTGGTTAAAATCGCCTGTTTCTTCTTTGAGATTATTTCGATTATCGAAACTTATCGAAGACATTTCAATACAAAACATATAAGAACACTGCCAGACACAAAGTACCTTCATGTGAACTCACACACACACACATATAATAGAGATATATATCATCTGTTTCCCCTCTCTCTTTTAAGATGCAAGTTATCCTGGACTGGACTGACCAGCCGAAACTTTTCCTTTTTTTTTTTTTTTTTTTTTTTTTGTCGTCCAATAAGTCTCATTATTCAACAAGACGACGATACCCGAGTGCAACGACTTGCTTCCACTTTTATCATCTAAATGGTGCGGAGGTTAATTAGTGCTTTCAGCCCAATAGCAATCGGGAGGGGGGGGGGTTACTCGATAGTTAAGAAATTAAAGTGGACAGGCCACTAAGTGGAAGTTGATGCCACTAGCCTTCTTATTCAGGCTACAAATGTTCTCGGTAACTTAAACATGTAGACGCTGAAGGGGGTGGATGTGGGGGGGGGCTGTTGGTCAAGAATAAGAAATATCCTAAGATAATAAACAGAATCTTTAAAGATAATAACTTCCACTCTACCCCACCTCACTCTGAATATGCTGTAGTGAACAAATAAATTATGTAGGTATTTAAATATGTATATCATCATCATTTGATTCCCGTACTGGCATGCGGTGGACGACTTTTAGGATAAAGATACAGAATTTGTTTACACAACCACCATCCCTCCACATGTTAAAAATGAGTTTCTAAATAATAATGTTATTATTTATACATGCGACTAGGAACCGCTTGTGAACTCAATATCCCCTTGAAACTTCCTCCGAAGGAGGAAACTGGTTCAACCTACCTAAAATGAATACCACTGATATTTGGCATTGTTAATTATGTTATTTAGAAACCAATTCTGAACATGTTAAGTTGAGACCGTTGTTAACTATTCTGTACTTTTCACCTCGTAAAAATGACTTCCAAACTAACCTATCTCTGGCCAGGTCTTTATCCCTCTTCATGATTTCTTCCCATGTTTTCCATATGGCCTTCCCCTGCCAACTGAGACTGCTACCGCAACTCCTTTACTCTGTAATCTTTCAGTTGAACTCTGCAATCTGCACCAGATTTCCGCAAAAATCTATGGCATAATGGATAAAGTACTTGGTAAAATTTAGTTGTAAGTTACATTCTCCTGGAGGTTGAAGGTTCAATCCTCAGTGCGGGCAACATTCAAAAAATACAATTGTGAATTATTTTGGACTTCTACCCAGTCATGGGTGACAGAACGAAAACATGCTATCCCCATGAAATAAATAAAGGATTCTGCTCAAAATTCTGTCCATATTCCCGAGTTCCTGGATTGAAATTTGACTTTGCACCAGACAGGGGAGAGGAGGGGATGACGCTTTCTAAACATACCTATGTATACTCACTCATGCAATTTTTTATCGATTCTTATATATTATATAAAATTGAAATTACAAAAATAAAAAAGTATATCCATATGACTTGGGTGCATCAACTTAAATCGAAACAGAAACCAAGATTTATGAAGAAAAAATATATGTTTGTATAACTTGAGTTTCTTCAGCTATAATCAAAACCGATGGCATAATCATGTTGACAAACCGGTTCCTGCTGGATCACCGAAGTTAAGCAACGTCGAACCTGATCAGTACTAAATGGGTGACCATTTGGGACTTTCAGGTGCTGTATGTGCTCTCCGCTTATCTTGGCATTGTTTCCAGTCATCCTGGTCTTCTCCTTGCCACTGGACTCAAACAGTGCCGATCCAAGAGAGGTGTGGTTTGGATTGCACAACCCTTGCCTCACAATTACATGCGCAGCTGCCTCTACAGGGGGTGTCCTTTGTCTTTCAAGACTGAACGAAAGCATGGATGGATGGAAGCGAAACCGAAATAAAAACTTAAGAATTCTTGGTAAAATTATTTATTACAAGAAATGGAAGTTCATACAATCAAACGACAATCACTCGGAAGAAAGATGTAAATGTGACACACAAAATAACACATGCTATCGTATTGATATATAGATTAGACGATTATATTTAAAAGTTATGATTACCCAAAAAAAGCAATCATCACTGCTTCTTTAGGCTCCATTTTAACCTGTCCTTGTGCCATCATTTACCTGCTTTGGAAAGCAAGTGAATCCCTATCGCAGTTTATTTTAAAGAATATTATCCTGCAATCAGCAAGACTAATATTATTCTAAACCTGATGACTGTCTTAGAAAAATAAATAGATTAATAAAGACGTTAGACTTTTTTTTTTTTTCGTTTTGATTTGATTTTTCTTATATCATCATCTATTTTGTATCTTGCCCTTAAAATCCTTATCAGAGTTGAGCAGCAGTTTTAAAGATTCCATGCAATCAGTTCGAAGTTGATTCATCATGCCAGGATAAACATAGCCAATCTCAATTCTTGGAACATCCAAACTAGTCATTTCAGGAATCAATTTGTTAACGCTACAGCAGATTTTTATCTAGTTATTCAACGTAATGAAACGGTAACACCGTGATTCCATTATGCGGACGTTTTCTCAAACTATCATGTCATGTACTGCCTGGAAATGGCCCCATCCAATTCGAGTTTTGACATGTTATCAATTCAACAAGACAGGGACGCGATTTACAACCATATTATTTGTATCATTAGGCAAGAAGTAAAACAGAATGGCTTTCGTTAACAATCGCACGTCTTTGCTTACAAAGCCATTGGGCGGAAGTGACGTCAGACAAATTCTAAACTACGTATTACCAACACTGTATATAATGTAACTTTTTTTCTTTTTTTTTTCCTAAAGCAAATATAAAAAATACAAGTCTTTATTTGAACTTTTATAACAAAATTATAATTTTTATAATAAAAATACATTTATCAACTTTTTTTGTTTTAATCAAACATTAGGTGTTGGTATATACAGGCTGACCCCCCCCCCAAAAAAAAACAAAAAAAAAACAAAAGCTAAATGGAGGACATCTAGAATATGCTGCAGAACGGAGAAAAAAAAGGCCAAAGACCCTAGTGTTTTGATGTGATGTTTTGAATATAATAAACTAGTTATGACCAAAGTTTCATTTCATTCGGACAAGACACTAAGAAACAGGGTCTAATTAGAGTTGGAGTCCGTTTTTTTTTTTTGGGGGGGGGGTACTATATATATATATATATATCAAACATAAAAATTAAACTGTTAATCTGTGTGAGTGATCTCCCCTGAAAACTCTCCCTGCCGGTGAAGCGGTTTCCGGTTGGAAGTTGTATAGCGGCCATTATTGTATATACTCGGTAGTTAGTAAGGAGTCGAATAAAATATTCTCTACGAATCCGTTGTCGAAGTCCGTCATTTATATGTTTATATTTTTCTTTATACATATTAACAGTCTTGTATTTATCTACGAATAACTGTTACAAAAATATTGATGAGCTGATTTTTTCCAATATGAACTGTTTTTTTTTAATCGTTTAAAAACAGCCCATAAATATATTTTTTTAAAAAAAACAACAACAAACAAAAAAAATTCATAACATTTTTTTAAACAAAATCTCGTTGAAAACAAAAGTTCATAAATATGTTCTTTATAACAGTTATATTTTTATGTTTGATGTAAAAAAAAAAATAGCAACACCTATGATGTTTGATGTAAAAAAAAAAACAATTCATAAACATTTTTATTATAAAAGTTGTAATATAACTTGTTTGAATAAAACTTTTTTTTTATATTTGCTTTAAAAATAAAAAGCTACATTACATAACAGTGTTGGTAATCTGTAGCTTAAAATTTGTCTGACGTTATTTTTTTTTTTTACAAAGGCATCACCACATTATCAAGGCCCAGAGGCCACTCAAGGACAAGGGTTAAAGAGTGTACAGTAGAAATTGGTCAATATAGTAATCATTAGTAATGAAAATTTGGTAAATTTGATAACTTATATGGAACGGCTCATCAAGAACTTATTTACTTTAGACTTGAACACAACCATATTGTAGTCAGCCGGAAAGCAGGAAAACGGAAGACAATTCCACAGGCGTGCAGTTCTAAGAAACGGAAACCATATTGAGTGTCACTAAGAAGGTTATTTTTGTTGAGATGGTTGATTACTTCTGTATTTAACACAGATTCTAGCAACTTACTCATGACGCACAGGAGACTTATTGGCCTGTACTGAGAGGGGGATGAGCGATCACCTGAATTCTTAAATACAGGGCATACTGATGAGATTTTCCAGGGAGATGGGAAACTATTCTCCTTAAGACAACGTTTCCACCGAATGAAGAAGAGCGACTCCTAACAAAAGTCAACTGAATTAAGCTTTAAAGTTCTGAATTTTTTAGATGAGGGCTGATTGTTGATATTACTTGTATGGATCGGACTATTGTTCTTATCTTGAGTGTTTATTCGTGGAACGTTTTTGGTTGGATTGTCCTTCGACCGTCCTCAGGAACACACGTCCCTTTGTGGAATGAGGTCAAAATAATTGACAAGGGTGCAAAGTGGAGGTAAGGCAACTCAAGGAGGCAGTACATATGCTAAAAAAAAAAAAAAAAAAAAAGTACTAAGCAAACCAAGCCTAGACTTTAGTAGCATTTGGGAGCCTCTAATTGTAGAAAAAACAAACAGGTACAACCTTAAAATTTGGACAATGGAAGGGAAATAATCCCCTGTCGATCTTTATAAGAATTGCCTCCCCTTTGTCAACCAATTTTTTCTCAAATTCAAAACAATGACCAAAAAATAGAAACTAAATCAGAGAATATTAAAATATCTATGGGACCAGTAACTTTTTTTCTTTTCCAAACAACAACCAACATGCCTGGGGACGGTCGAAGGACAAATAACACTCAAGATGAGAACAATAGTCGATCAAAACAGATAATATGAATTAAGCTTTGCTCAAATTGAGACTTCAGTTTTTTTGCAACATGGTTGTAAGAAGATGGAAAGAATGTAGTAAGTTCAGGATATTACTATCATTACTAACCAGCAGAGCGTTACCACTGCTTTTTTTTTTACTTAAAAAGTTTTTTTTTTATCACGTTTACTCCTAACAAGGCTATTTGGACATAAGGGGCAATTAGTTGGGACTATTTCTCGGAAAGATTAACAAGATGTTGGTTTACATTACATTAAATTAGAATTTTTAATAAATAAATATAAAAAAAAAATATTGCCCGTATTTTGATTTTCATTTTCACAGTGTTTCAAAACCTGATAGGTGATGACCTTTCTTTTCCCATCCATCTCTTACCCACAGAAGAGACATAGCTAGCCTATCTCTGCTGTATCATTATTTTCATGAGTGCTCATCCAAGCTCCAATCTATGGTCTCCGCTTGCCAAACTTTCACAAAAAAAAACACTCGTCTAGCTAAAACCACTATCAATAATTTCCCCCATTCTCTATCTGTGCTTAAACCTAAATGTGGATTCCATGAACAAAGTTTCTTTCCTAGAACTTCCCACCTGTGGAACTGTTCCACTAGTCTGCTTTCCAGCTGACTGCAATATTTTCACCCTGGTTAGATTGAGCTGTCTTCTTCCCTGGTCTGTTTTATATTCTGTGGCGTACGAAATAGTTAGCACAACAGAAAATTGCATAAAATCATCGAGAAGTTTCATTTTTAAATTAAAAATAAGGTACTTGTACAGTATAGTACCCATATGAAAAGAAACAAAGAAAATCTTAGATGTGACATACATGAGTTATTACAACCAAAAATCATGTAATATATTCGAATAGTATGACTTTTAAATAAGAAATATGGTGCTTCTTCAGTATAGCACGCAGATGAAAAAACAAACTCTTACCCATGACGCACAGAAAAGTTATCACAGCAAAAAATTACATAAAATCATCGAGTAGTTTCATTTTTGAATAAGAAATAAAGTATTTGTACAACAGTATGCAAACTCATCCAGGAATTTTAGGTAAATTCTGTACCGCACTTTTATTATTTGCTACAAATGGCGAGAAGGCATTTAATCACATTAGCAAACTCTAATCATTATGCCAAATACAGGGTGTTCCAAAAGTCTTGGGCACGTTTCAGGTCCTCATATCAGCTTAATTTGAATGGTAGTAAGATGAATGCATTAAGTTTTTTGTAATTTTGCTATTGATTTTTTTTTTCATTTCTTTTCAGATCCAGTGATGACGTTCACTCAACAAGAAAAGGCGTTTTGTGTGCTTGAATTTGCAAAAACTGAATCATGGACACTTGTTTAATGTACATTTCACAAAAAAGATCTTACACCTTGAGTTTTTTGGGGGGTTTTATGGGGATTTTTGTTTCTTCTAGTCTATAGGCCTCCCATTCTAAGAGACGTGAATGAGCTGAAGGCCCGAATAATAGAAGCTGTTGCAACCATTGACAACGCAATGCTAAGACGCATTTGGCAAGAATTGGACTATCGACTTGATGTGTGTCATGTGACCAATGATGCTCACATTGAACATCTTTGAACATTCCATGAAAAACTTGAGATGACAAACTTTCTGAATATATCAGATTTTTACATCCTAAATAGTTCTCGAGATATTCAAAGTGAAAATGTGCCCAAGACTTTTTGTAGTTTGTATTTTTTGTTTGTTGTATTAAGCATTCACTCTATAAACTGTTACTTCCACTTCTTTAACTCTTGATAAATACCTACTCACCCCGCCACTCATTTGCCAAACGCACACACCTTATCATATTTATTAGTGTTGCTACCTCTACTTCTGTGACTACTACTCGAGTGGTTCAATGTCAAAATGTGACCAAAACTTTTGGAACACCCTGTATATTATCAGAAAAGAAAGACAGTTTAAATCAATTATTTTTTTTTAAATAAAAAAATTACTATTCAACTAAAAGGGCAATATGACAAGAAACATTTAATGTTGAAATATTATCTTTCTTGCTTTAAAGAGACTAAATTAGATTTCTTATTGTGAGAAACTGAAAAGACTGCTCAGCAATTAATTTTTTTTTTTTCAAACAAGGCAATATTTTTTTTTCTATCATATTTAAAAGACAATTTAAAGTTTAAAACAAACATAAATCCATCATCTGTTGTTTTAATGTTTGACACATGTTTCACAAGAAGAATAGAACAATAGAAGAAAAAGTGACCAACTCAACCCCCTCCCACCCAAACTGGGATGGTTTTTACTATTGTTGGTCGTCCATAATGTTCGAAGAACACTATTTGTTTTGGTAACTTATTTGTGTCTTCGGAGATGGCTACACAACCTCATGCTGGAGGCACAGGATCTGGCACAGTACGAGCACCGAGAGTCCATAGTTTGTATTGGTTTTACTATAATGAAGGGGCATTATTAGTGTATTGTGGCCGTTATGCTTGAACAGTGTTCGTTACAATTCAAACCTCTCTCAGCACCGTTCAGCACCGTCAAAAAGGAACAAAGAAAAATAAATAAATCCGACTTGGCAATTCTTTCTTTTTTAACACAGGTCGTTTATTACCGTTTTTCTTTCTCCCTGTCTCGACGCCAGCTTAAAAGTCTTTCTCTGCCACATGTCCATCTCACCTGGTAGCATTTCTCTTCTTCCCTGACCACGTGGTGCATTTTCTCTTTTTCTTCTTTTTCTTCTCGCGCAAGCTCGCGACACTTCCTAATTTGCATATGTACTTTTTTCCAGCTACTGCTGCTAATATCCTCGCAAGCCAACTATCTTACAGCTTCTGCTGATATTTTTCTCACACGCTCGTACACGCTGTTACATTAGTTGTTCCGACCAAATTTACCTCTCGCACACAGACTACGATGAAGGGGCATCATGAATTGTTCCCGCCGAATTTGCTACGAAAGACATGCACCAAAGTTGTTTTTTGGCTCATCAACTGATGCATTATTCAAAACGAAATTAGTATTATCTCTCAATATCACAAGATGTGACACAATGTAGGAAGGTGAGGACTGAAAAGCTAGCACCAAAAAAGTAGGACTCTAGCTTACAAAATGCCTGACCAGTCCTATCAGAATTCCTCAATAGGGGCGGTTCAGGTGATTAACTATAAACTAATCCCTTCTCAAAGAGAGAAGATAAAGCGTGGGAAAGTGGACCCCTAGAACTGCACAAAACAACATGTAAAGCAATGTTTTCAGCTGATGGACAACAAAAACAATAAAGATTCTATTCAAGCATTCTATGCTAACGTCTTGCTCAATTCTATCTGCTTCAAGCGAAGATCCACCATTTTAAGAAAAACTGTTTGCCTTTCCTACCCAAAATGAGATGGGATTCAAACTATAAATGCTGCATTGTATGCCGACGCAGAAGTATTTATCTCCGTCCCATTGTGGAAATATGTGACAATATCTAAAGTATCTTGAATAGCACTTTGGCCAACAAAAAAATTAAAAAACCAGCACCCTAAAGGAATAGCACTTTGGCCTACAAAAAAATTTTAAAAACCAGCACCCTAAAGGAATAGCACTTTGGCCAACAAAAAAATTAAAAAACCAGCACCCTAAAGGAATAGCACTTTGGCCTACAAAAAAATTTTAAAAACCAGCACCCTAAAGGAATAGCACTTTGGCCTACAAAAAAATTTTAAAAACCAGCACCCTAAAGGAATAGCACTTTGGCCTACAAAAAAATTTTAAAAACCAGCACCCTAAAGGAATAGCACTTTGGCCTACAAAAAATTAAAAAAACCAGTACCCTAAAGGAATAGCGCTTTGGCCTAGAAAAAATTTTAAAAACCAGCATCCTAAACGAATAGCACTTTGGCCTACAAAAAAATTTAAAAAACCAGCACCCTAAACGAATAGCACTTTGACCTACAAAAAATTTTAAAAACCAGCACCCTAAAGGAATAGCACTTTGGCCTACAAAAAAATTTTAAAAACCAGCACCCTAAACGAATAGCACTTTGGCCTACAAAAATTTTTAAAAAACCAGCACCCTAAAGGAATAGCGCTTTGGCCTACAAAAAATGCCTGTGCAACCCTGTTGATATTCCCTGGTAGTGGCACCTTAGCAATAAACTAACACCTTCTCAACGCATGACAAAATAATGCCTGTGAGAGTGAACCACCTATAACTGCACAGAACACACCTAAAAAGTGACGTTTTCAATTGATAGGCTTTAACAAAAGTCAGATTTCATTCAAGCTTACAATCATAGCATTTTGCTCAATTCAACGGCTCCAATATTTGAATACTTGGTTGCCTCAAGCTTAGTACCTTAACTGAAGATGACATCCTCCCAAGCATTATCTCTTCTTTTGTATTTTCACTGCATGAGATTATTTAATTTGTGATGTAGTGCACCCTTTTTTTTTATTAAGCTGGATTTTCTCATTAAAAACTGACCTTGTGTCTAACGTTGCCCTCGTAAGGAGCTAAGTAAATATGAACTCGGCAGCGCTATATTAGGGTTGTATGGATGAATACAGAGTTACATCCCTACAGAAGGACGAGCTAACTTTGTATTCATTTATTTGGAACAAAAAAAAACAAACAACATATTTTGGAAAGAAAACCCTGCCTAGTTTGTTTTCATGAAAATGGCTGCAGACAAGGCATGAAGCCACCTGATGTAAGGAGCAAACAAGTAAGAAAGATAATTATTGCAAACACAGGAGATCAAGAATATACGTAGGAGGAAAACAGTCAGCAGGAAGAGAGTTCCACAAGATTGCAGTTCTTGGAAATAAACTACTGGAATAGGAAACTGTATCACAATGATATTGTTGAAGACCACTAGGGCAACACGTCAAACAAGCTGAAACAAAGGAAGCAAGGAAAAGATGAAATAATTCTGGAGAATACATGCCATAATCGTATTTATAGAAAAGCATAATCATGTCCATGAGAGAGAGATTGCAGAGAAGAATGGGTGATACATTTTTTGGGAGTGTCCTTTCAAGATAAATTTAATTTGGAGAGTAAAAACGGAGAGTTGACATACTGTAGGAGATTTATTTAAAAAAAAAAAAATTAAAATGGGGACAGGATTCGTTCACTTAACTAGCTAAGAGGCTAACTTACACAGGCTGATGTCCGAGAGAATGCGGAATTAGGGGCACCATGCTCAGGCAGAGAATACAAACTCTTTTTCATACACCCAAACTCAAAAATTTTGTTGATTCCCGAGGAATGTAATATTTTTCTATCACAACTGATTTAGACCTTAGGCTGATGCTTAATGATCGCAGAAAATATCACTTGTTTTTCCAACATTTTGAATCCTAACCGAAAGCGTTTGATGTCATGAAACAGCAATTACACATGCTGGTATTTGTAATTAAAAAAAGGATTCTTGTCAACGTTCGTACTACTTTCAATAGTCCAACTTACTCAGTTCGGTTTCAAGAACTGGATTCCCCTGCGCTCTTGACCTCAGGTTT
>NC_136507.1:41756742-41766742 GCF_053919585.1 Euprymna scolopes
AAGTAGAACGATAAAATTGTCACCCTAGAAAAGACGACATGATTCCATTTCCATTTGATGAAAACCAGTTTTCTTTTTTTGTTGCAGACCATCTACTAGTTGCCCAGTTATGAACTAATCCCAAGAGCATTAGGAGCCTTGTAGCATGTCTGAAAATGACACAATGTTCAATGAGCGAGATCAGAGATGCGCCACTGTACAAACTCATACTTTCTACTGATCCAAATTATGACAACAGGACCATTGCCAGCACCCTCAAAATGCATCGCTGGATTGCCATGAATAATAAGGACGTGCCCAGGCTAATAAAAACAAAGTTTCCAACTACAGTTATGGTTTTTGGTGGGACTTCAACTGAAGGCCACATAATGTGACCTCATATCTTCAAAGTCGGTTTGAAAGTCAACACCAAAATGTACCTGGATATGCTAAAGAGTGCGGTGATCCCCTGATGCAATCAGGTGGCCACTGGCAGACCCTGGGTGAGACAGCAGGACTTGACGCCGGTCCACAAGTTTAAAGAGACCCAGGCTTGGCTTCAGAAGGAGTGCTACGACTTCGTACCCTTCTTTCACTTGGCCCTCACCTCCTCCCTTGACTTGAATTCCCTGGACTACTTTGTTTGGTCATACGTTGAGAACATCACCAATATTACTTCACACAACACCAAAGCTAGCCTGATTGCCGCCATCCACCGAGTATTTGCTGAGCTCCAGTCAGTGTTTGTAGAAAATCCACGCTCCCAGCTCCAGATCTGCATCTAGGCAGTGATTGAGGCTGAAGCTGGCTACACTGAATAGCTGTCAACTATACTACATAATCAAGTTACCTGAATTGATTTTTTTCAATAAAAGTTTTAAAATAAAGCTGTAGTGATGTGTTCTTTAAGGCGACACTGTTATCGTTTCACTCTGTATGAGTACATACACACACAAAGATTTTTTTTAAACAATTTTTTCTTTCTCGTGAGTATTTTTGTATTTTTTAAGTGGGGGTATTTTTCTCCTATGTTAACAGCTTTTTGGTTAACCTAGTCATTACTCTCCGGATATCGAATGAACAAATCTATCGATTGTGTTTTCTTTCTATATTTTTCAAAAAAAAATCTCAATTGAATATGAAATTCGTACAATAAACTGCTTTACTAGAAATCCACGCTCTATTTCCATCACACTAAATCGACTACACAATGAGGTTATGCAATTTCGCTTTCAAAAAAAAAAAAAAAAGTATAAAATATCAAAACAAAATGGAAGTTCTTTCAAATTATTATTTTTATTTATTTATTATATATATATATACTTACACACACACACACACACACTACATTCTTTCTTTTTTATTTATATTATTTGATTTTTCCCATCGGTATGTTTCAGGGTGTCTTATTTCAATATTAAACTCACTTTGCCTGAGTTAAGCACCCATTTCACTATAAATGCATGCTCTATTTCAATAAGACTAAACATTCTTCATAATACCGTTAGGCGATTTCGCTTACTTACAGAGATTTTATATATATATATATATATATATATATATACTAGCAGGCCACCCGGTGTTGCCCGGTCATAAAATATGCATAAATATTATGTTTTATTTAATACAGAAACTGAAGCATGTGCATGTGAGTATTGTTTGTTTGTTTTGTTTTTTTGTTTACATAGGCATCGCCACTTATCAAGGCCAAGAGACCACTCAAGGATAAGGGTTAAGAGTGTACAGTAGTCAACTGGACAATGTAGTAATCATTAGTAATGGAAATTCAGTAAATTTGTTACCTTAAGTGGAACGGCTCATCAAGAACTTGTTTACGTTGGACTTGAAGACAACCATATTGTAGTCAGCTGGAAAGCAAGAAAACGGAAGACAGTTCCACAGGCGTGCACTTCTAAGAAAGAAGCTTTGTTCATGGAATCTACGTTTCGGTTTAGGTACAGATAAAGAGTGGGGGGAATTATTGATAGTGTTTTCAGCTAGATGAGTGTTTCTTGTGAAAGTTTGGCGGGAGGGGGGACCATAGATTGAAACTCAGTCGAGCACTCGACCTGAAAATAACGATAAAGCAGAGACAAACTCATAACATCTCTTCTGTGAGATAGAGGTTACAGGGAAGAGGAAAGGACATCTCCTACGAGGCTATAAGTCCTTTCTAGCAGCTCCTGCCCAGATGTGGCAACAGTACTCAATCCTTGGACACACCTGGCTCTTCTATAGATAGAGAATTACATCAACAGTGAGATATCTACTGGATCAATAGAAAGATCCCACCATTTTTCCAGCGGCCTTGGCAACAGATTTGATGTACGTGTTCCATTTCAGATCAGGAGTAAAGGTCAAGCCCAGAAGCTTGTCAAAACATGAGGCCTCCCCATTCATTTCAATTGATGCCAGATGGGGATCAGAGCGTTGATGATGTAAAGATAAAAGCTTGGTTTTAGATGCATTAAAAGTAACCAGCCACCTCTTTCCCCATTGTACCACATGCTCAAGATCAGAGGAGAGAGAATTGGAGAGGACTTAGTTGTTTACAGTCTTAGATGTGCTACCATAGATGGTATTGCCATCAACATAAATGTCTACGATCATGTAAGGATGTGATTTGGAAGATCATTAATGTAAATCAGGAAGAGAGTTGGGCCTAGGATAGACCCCTGAGGGACTCCCGCATTAATACTGTGAGCTTCTGATTTCTGCCCATCAACTACTACTCTTATGAAAGAGAAATGATTTAATAATAGAGAAGACATTTTCAGCTATACCTTAGCTGGAGATCTTGTGAAGTAAACCTTTTTTTTCTAAAGCGTTCACTTCTTGTAAGTAAAAACAATAAAAAAATACTCAAACTGAGATCAAAGCCAAAACATGAAGACAGTGAGTCAAGTACGATAACCATTACACCAGCATGACACAATCTTTAAAAGGCGTTTTCAAACTACTTATTCTTAACATAAATAATCTTTAATGTGAAACCGTTGATAAACAGATAAAAATCTGACAACCCCACATACTAATTTTTCAATTTTCACTCCTTAGCAGTTCTTTTTTTCTGGATGAAAACGGATTAAAAAATTTTCCGCATGCCTAAATACCCTACATACCAAATTCCAAGCCTGTAGAAAAAAAAATTTGTAGAATATATGGGTTGAGAATTTTCCTCACACACATTCACACACATACGCACACAAACACACACACACACATATATATATATATATATATATAAGCAGGGTGACCTGACGTTGCTAGGGATTGAATCATGATCAACGAGTTTCACACGCCCATATTTTTATTGTCATCGAAATCAGTGAAATTGCCCATTTTTCAATCAAATTGATTGATTGCCTGCTCTAATTGGGGACTCATCACGCTGCACCTGGAGAAAGCTTCAAATGCCTCTCGTAGTGACCAAGTTCACAATATATTATAGTCTACATTGCACTGTAGAGAACCTACTGTTGATTTTATAAAATCATTTTTATATATAATGTCTTACATTAAAGTTTAAAATGCAAAAGTCAAGTATCATGCTTCAATTATGCTCTAAACAGAAACATTCATTTTGAACGCGCCCCTGTCATATCAAAGGAACCTACTTGATTTTATATGGCTGGCATTATTGTTTGCGGTGATAATGGTTTGAATTTAAGTTTAAAATGAAAAAGTCATGTGTCATTGTGAAATTGTGCTTTAAACAGAAACATTCATTTCAAACGAGCCCCTGTCATATCAAAGAACCTACTGTTGATTTTATATGTTGGGCCTTTCAGATTGTGTCATAAAATTTCTCAAATGCACCTTCGATATTAAGCTGTGTAAGGTGTTAACTTTGACCAAAATTGCCTGTTTCTTCTTTCATCAAATCATTTCAATTATCGATTATTGATACTTATCAAAAACATTGATACAAAACCTATCTAAGAACACTGTCAGGAACATAAAGTACCTTTGTGTGAAATTTTCATAAAAATCGTCCTAGTTTACAAGTTCATAGAGAACGAACCTACACACAAAGTTCCTTTTATATGATAATATGTGTGTGTGTGTGTGTGTGTGTGTGTGTGTGTGAGTGAGTGAGTGAGTGAGTGAGTGAGTGAGTGAGAGAGAGAGAGAGAGAGAGAGAGAGAGAGAGAAAGAAAGAGTGAGCGAGTGATATGTCTCCACCCAGACCATACTGAGTAAATACAACTAATTTTTAATACATTGTTTTTCTCACGTTTAATACTAGTTTCCAACAAAGCTGTCAGTATGATCAATATTTGATTTTGTCGGCACTCTTATGAGTAACTTGAAATCAAGGATTCTCAATAGAAATATATAAATCAATTATGGAACCATTTTAAAAGAAATGGCAGCGAAGACTCTTGCAGACGGAAACATTCAACAGTGTTGATGATGGCAGCAGTTGAAAATGTGTCGTAGCACAGAAATCTGAATAATATGTCTGTAGAAATCTTTGATTCATTTAAAGTCATTTTTCCATAGTTTAGGGTTTTAGCAATCTCACTCTAAAATTTTCACAATTTAATGATTTAACCATCTTTAAATTCTACCCTGACTAATCATTTGCTTTCCCAGTTTTCCTTGTTCGGCCAACCTTCCTGCGCTTTAAGAGATCCATACTTTCTGCAATAGCTTATCCAAACGTTGGACTTGAAGACGACCATATTGTAGTCAGTTGGAAAGCAGGAAAAGTATATATTTTTATATTGTCATTTTCTTATTTTATTGATGGAGACTTTTCGATATCGCCTAATTCTACTAAAGTCCCTAATATATTAGTCGTTGCATCTTTATCATCTTGTTACCTAGCAACCCCTGCTTCCTATCGCTGGCATAAAGAGCAATCATAACCCACACACTATTGTTTTTATGTTTTTTTTATTATTATTATTATTTTTTTTTTAATTCAATGCTCACCCCAAACAAGGCACAGTGTCACTTTGATGTAAGGGGAGAGAGACATAAGTTGCAGGGATACCAAAACATACAACGCTCCACCTTCATCCCTTAGCCTCTGAGCCACGCCTATGCGCATATATTCACCTGTCATCTTTTTTTTAAAAGATGGAATTGCCTGATCGTCAAAAACAAGATTCACGTTTAGGTTTAATATCCAACTTTATAAGTTTTAAAAAGGTTTCTATGAGTATCATACTGCCGTTGTAACTGTAATTAGTAATTCACTGCTATATCAGTGTGAAGCTAGTAAAAATGATACTAGTTGTTAAACTATTTATATGAGTGATGGACGAGATAAAACACGAGAGGCCATCAACATGTAAAATTGTATTTGTATTATCTAATCAAAATAACTTTTGCACTCGTCATAAAGAAATTTGTGGTTTGTTAAAATACAAGTATGCTTCACCACTGCTTGGATAAGGGAATAGATTAGACAATGCTAACGAACACATGCTATAATAGTATTTATAAAAGAAAACAAAACTGAGACACGCAAAATCGCATCAAAAAAAAGTCATAGATCACATCTGTAGGTTGATTTGTTTTTTTTTGGGGGGGGGGGGTTATGACAGAATAACCCTTGCCAGGTCAATATTTATTTGCCTTTTCCCACAACGGGAAAATTTCGTTTCTTTGTTCAACAAAGATGACTGCTGGAACAAACACGATGTTAAGTCTTTTATGAACTTTTTTTTCTTCTTGCAAAATTATATTGTCATGAATTTTTTCTACCTAAGCAAAGAATTTCTAATTTTTCTGAAGAGTATATGCACGAAGAGAGACAGTATTGACATAATAATAATAATAATAATAATAATAATAATAATAATAATAATAATAATAATAATAATCGTTTGTTTACGCATAACGAAACAGATCTGTAAAAAATGTACCAAAATTTTAACATGATGGAGGAGCTGTTTTGTATAAAAATTAAATATTTGGACCTTGATATAATAAATATATATATATATATATATATATATATATATATATATATATATATATATTCAGGTTATTATTTTCCAGAGGTAAAGTAACCGATGAAGTTTTAACGAGGTTAATACGAGATCAAAGTAAATCAAGATATTTTTATTTGTCTTACACACGCATATACTGACATATATATATACGTATACTACCAAAATAGGAGGAGAAAAAAAACATGTTAACGCGGACAGTCTTTTACCCTTGATAAAAGAATGTTTCTATACTGAAAATTTGGACATCTATCTATCTATCTATCTATCTTTACTCCTATAAATTCGTTTTTCTTTTATGTGTATTGATATTCATATTAAAACCCCTCTTTTCTACTTATTTAAAAAGAAAATACAATATTCTTATATATGGGTTGTAAAATTGCATTCACTAGCAAAAGATCTAGCTAATTTGCATATCCTTTTATACATTCATTTTAATTAATTCCCTATTAGTTGCTTCAGTTTTATAATGGGATAATCATCTGTAGTTAACTATTACGTGTAATTATATTCATGTATATATTCCACATGATTTATACTTGCACAATATTTGCGTAAAAAGTTTATAGTAAACAAAAAATTGTTTCCATATATATTTATGTATACATATATATTTTTGTTTAACAAATTTTGCCTACCAAACTCATCCTAGATTTTTTGATCTACAGACATGAAACTTCATATATAAGGTATTTGAATCCATGCAAAACTTTATATTTGGGTTTTAACCCGGAAAAATTGGCGCAAAAGTGTGAAAATAAAAAAAAATGAAATTTGACAGGTGAAGGTTGAACGCCGGCATTACGAATGTATAACGTAGTAGCTATTGATTCATGTTTTAATTTTTAGCCTTGCAGTAAGCATGTTTTCATAGCCCAGTCATTTACCGGAGAGGCAAAATAAATCGTGAGCTGAACGTTTTAGTTTCGATTCTCGGTGGTGACGCAGGAGTCATTATTTTTTTTTTTACTTTTTAAATCCTTACTATATATTGCATCCAATCTATCTATATATCTATAAAAGCGAACGTGTCTGTGTGTGTGTCTGTGTACATTTCCCTACACAATAACTCTGTCAATTTTTAGTCTCCAGACTCGAAATTTGATATATAGGGTACTGAGATTTGGGAAAATCTATGTGATTGGTTTTCGGCCAGAAATTTAGCTGTTAAGGGGTCAAAGTTCAACGATTTGACCTTTGAGAACTCTACCAAACTCTTCAACAAACTTGGGGTCTAAACACTTGAAATTTTAGATAAAAGTTCCTGGGGCATGGATTTTACTTAATAAATGTTAAGGGTCATAATAGGGGTCAAAGTTAAAAAAATTGACCGTTTTATTTTTATTTTTTTTGCTCAGCATACACCTCCAAACACCCGGGCAACGCCGGGGACACATGCTAGTATATCTATAAAAGTGAACGTGCCTGTGTGTGTGTACATTTTTCTACGCAAGAACTCTGTCAATTTTAAGTCTACAGACGCGAAATTTGATATACAGGGTACTGAGATTTGGGAAAATCTTTGTAATTGGTTTTCGGACAGAAATTTGGCTGTTAAGGGGTCAAAGTTTAACGATTTGACCTTTGAGAACTCTACCAAACTCCTCGGAGAATTTTGGGTCTATAAACTTTAAATTTTACATATAGGTTCCTTGGACATGGATCTAACTTAATAACTTGATTTGAGTCCAAAACAATAAATGTTAAGGGTCATAATAGGGGTCAAAGTTTAAAAAAATTGACCGCTTTTTTTTTTTTTTTTTTTTTTTTTTTTTTTTTTTTTTTTTTTTTTGCTCAACGTACACCTCCAAACACCCGCCAGGCTGAAATGCTAGTCTATTAGTCTATATAAAAGTGAACGTGTCTGTGTGTGTGCGTACATTCCTCTACGCAATAACTGTCAATTTAAGGTCTACAGACTCGAAATTTGATATACAGGGTACTGAGATTTGGGCAACGTGGGCTAGTATACCTATAAAAGTGAAAGTGTGTGTGTACATTTCCCTACCAAATATCTGTCAATTTTCAGTCTAAAGACTCGAGATTTGACATAAGTGGTATTGAGATTTGTGAAAATCTTTTTAATTGGTTTTCGGCCAGAAATTTGACTGGCAAGAGGTCAAAGTTCAATGATTTGACCTTTGAAAACTCTACCAAACTCGTCAGTCAATTTTGGTTCTAAACACTTGAAATTTTAGATGTAGGTTACTTGGACATGGATCAAACTTTTTAATTTGATTTGAGCCCAAAACAATAAATGTTAAGAGGTCAAAATTGGGGTCAAAGTTTTAAAAAAGTTGACCTCTGCAGTCTGTACACAAATTACTCAGCAAACTTCTGTTCTAAACATTTGAAAATTTATTATTCAGGGTAGGGCAAGCTTTATAATCAGTTGGAGTTAAAAATTTGAGCTGCCAAGGGGTCAAAGTTAAAAAGTTTTGACCTTTGCAGTGTCTAGCAAACTACTCAGACAATTTTGGCTTTAAACATTTGAAATTTATACATAACAGGTATTCAGACATGCAGCAAGCATTTTAATCAGTCTTTAGGCGAAAATTTCGCTGCTAAAGGTTAAAGTTGAAAGAGTTGACCTTTGCAGATTCTACCAAATTTCTTAGCCAATTTTGGGTCTAAACACTTGAAATTTTAGATGTAGGTAACTTGGACATGGGTAAAACTTTTTATTTTGATTTGAGACCAAAATAATAAATGTTAAGGGGTCAAAATTGAGGTCCAATTATAAAAAATTTACCTCTGCGATCTCTACAAAATTACTCAGACAATTTTTGTTCTAAACATTTGAAATCTTACATAAAGTGTATTTACACGTAGGGCAAGTTATAAACAGTACATAGGGCCCGAGTAAAGCCGGGCTGAAGTGCTAGTTATATATCTTCCATATATATAAAAGTGAAAATGTATGTATGTATGTACGCTTTTCCTCGATGTCCACAAAAGGCTTCTTTCAGAGAAGCGCTCACTCGCTTCACAACTTTTTAAAACTTTTTATATCATCTATAAATTGTAATATCTCACACTTAACCACGGAGCTCGCCTGTCTATTTAATTTTATTGACTTTCAAACATTAATTATTCAACATTTCCCGCATCGGCACGCATTACATTCGGTTTTCGGTATAAACAAAAAGCGAAACTCGACTCTAATCACTGGCCGAAAGCCAGTGGTCTCTAGAGAGCTAACTAACGTTTGGTCAATGTCGACTTCGTCATATCAGACGGTAGCTTTCATTTCGAGACGAGACGCTCCCCCTAATAAACGGGGAGCGGGTTTTTAAAAACAAACAAACCGATTTATTGACCTCATTAAAAACTGTCCCGCACAAAATGCTAACTGCTGATTACCTATCGCCGTCACATCAATCAAAAACGCGCACCTGTTTTTTTTTTTTTCACACTTTACTATTTTCCAACTGCGCGTCAAGGTTTCGTTTTTTTTTCACGGGCACCTGTTTTTTTTTTCACATTTCGGGGTTTTTTTCACACACACCCACAAACACCCGGGCAACGCCGGGTACCCCTCGCTAGTATATATATAAAAAATACAGAATGCAGTAAATAAAGAATTCTCGGGCAAAAAAAATTTAATTTAACCTATCGCAGGCTTACCACTTTCACAAGCCGACTTCTAAAAAGTGTACAATTACAGAACAGAATTTACCTATATTAGAAATAAAGACGTTGCGGGCCTGTCTTTGTTTTATCGTTATTTCCATGGGAAATGCTCATATGAGCTTCAACCTCTGGTCCCCCCTCGCCAATCTTTCACGAAAAACACCCGTCTAGCTGAAACCACTGTCAATAATTTTCCCCACTCTTTATCTGTGTCTATATCACAACGGAGATTTCATGAACAAAGCTTCTTTCATAGAAGGGCACGCCTGTGGAATTCTCTTCCGTTTGCCTGTTTCCCACCTGACTACAACTTGGATGTCTTCAAGTCCAACATAAACAAATTCCTGATGAACCGCCCCCTTAAGTAAGACACTTTATCAAATCTCCAGTTCTAACGATTACTATGATAATATCCCATT
>NC_136507.1:41769242-41944242 GCF_053919585.1 Euprymna scolopes
ACCGTATCTTTCTGTTAAGTTACATTATTGTTTCGGCTACACGGCCGTTTTTTGGCCGTCTGTAGCGTCCTCAGACTTTTACAGAAATGTTCGTTATTATGGGATGAAAGAGTGGAAGAGTGAATGAGGTCAGGAGGGGTTTGCGAGGAGGGCGGTTCCCTCCTTGTTTCCTTACTCTCTTCCTCTTCCGCCCTCCTCGCAACCCCCCCCCTGACCTCATTCACTCTTCCACTCTTTCATCCCAAAATAGCGAACATATCTGTAAAAGTCTGATGACACTACAGATGGCCAAAAAAACGGCCGTGTAGACGAAACAATAATGTACCTATTTCCTATGCCTCCCCACGGGACAGAGTTAGACACCAGGGTCGTTTTTTAACGTGGAGAAAATGTACAAAAATAAAAAATTGTCTCAGTCGTGAAGGACTGATCCTCCACCGAAATAGAACAAGAAATGGAAGTGCAGCATCTGAAGAACAGATACTACACTTTGATCTTGACCAAAAGGCTGTAACTTAACAGAAAGATACGGTAATAAAAAATAAAACGTGTGTATATATATATATATATATATACACACACACACACACACACTAGCTTGCTATGCTGGTTGGTTATAGCTTGCAACTTGAAATATCAATTTAAAATAAAGATTTCATTTTTATCTTTGTTGTAAGCAGGAAACAAAATCTCATTCATACAAATAAATAATAATTTGGTAATTTTTATACAAATTTATACACTCACACACATATACATATATCCATGTACACTCGCACACACATATATATATATATATATATATATATATATATATATCCATATACACTCACACACATATATACAACCGAAACAATCATTAAATTAAATAATCGCAAATGTTAATTAATATAATACCCTTTTTCGAACCTAATATGCAAATTAACCTTGCAACTGATATCGCATATACATAAGCAATATATAAAAAAAGATGGTATGTCAATTATGCAAAGTCTAATTAACTTGAAATATACGGCATAATTCACGTTGACACACTGGTTCTCGTTAGATCACCAAAGTTAAGCAACGTTGAACCTGGTTAATACTAAAATGAGTGACCATTTATGAATTCTAAGTGCTGTATGTGCTCTCCGCTTATCTCAGCATTGTTTTTAGTCATCTAGCATTTCTTCTTGCCACTGGACCCAAGCAGTGCCGATTCAAGAGAGGCGTGGTTAGAGATTGCGCAACCCTTGCTGCACAATTACATGAGCAGCTACCCTTACAGGGGGGATCCATTGTCTCTTGAGACTGAACGGAGGCATCAGTCAAAACAAATAAGTGTGTGTATATATACATATATATGTATATATACACACACTTATTTGTCTACCACAATAAAAAGCACTGTTTTCCGAAATGATCGTACAGATAATTGATTTTGTTGTTGTTCCTTCTTATGAAACGGATTTTTAATTTAGTTGAAATTTGATTTTTCAAATTTTAAATTATCAATCACATTACTTAATATATATATATATATATATATATATATATATATTCACACACGGACTTCACATTTGTATAAGCAATATCGGTTGAAGAGGTTCTAATTACTTGTAACTCGCTGACCAAAACATGCTCATGAATGTGTAGCAACATATAAATCCTTATGTAAAACAAACATAAAGTATGTGTCTGTCTGTGTGTGCATATATATATATATATATATATATATATGCATGCACACACACACACAGATCTTTATGATAGAAAGTAATGGAGTTAGAATACTGGGTAACATTGAGTATCCCTGCGCATATAAAATAAAGTCATTTATTATTATAGATTTAGTGATGACTTAATACTGTTGATGGTTTTTGTTTCTCTTTCAATAGTGTTATCTTACTTTTGACCCAGAAACCTGCTGCTATTTATCTATATATAAAAAAACAAACAACATTCTATTTCAAAGAAGCTAGTAGTTTGGCAATGGCGGCATAGATATGGCATCCATTGTACGGCGGACTCGATTGCCGGACTTAATTTGCCTGTGAGATGACAATCATTATGAAGTACAATCAGCCTTTGACTAATCTGCCCTCTCTGAGTGACAGACAAGCGATTCCCATATAATAGGATGTCTTTAACGCCTATCCTTACCTACCTCCACACATAACACAGATATAGACACATTACTTCATACCAACACAGCCACCACCACCTCCTCTATTATCACCGACGACCTAACGACACATTTGTGTAATCAGATTTTAGCCAACTAAATCTGTGATAATATATGTATTATTACCTGAATGTCTGCACTGCTTATTAACAAAGATTAAAGGTATATTAACCTAGATGCTTACCTGCTTACTGTGCTTCGGTGATATAAGATTATCTTCTTAAGGTGATGCGAGACCATGTCTCATATCTTTACTGGTTTGTTTTCAATATTAGTTTTTTTTAGTATTATTTAGTTTTTGTATCAGAAAAAAAAAATCCCCTCCTCTTGTCTTCTCTTTTCTCGATAATACAATTACACCCGACTCCAACTCTCCCAAAGTTTACACCCCAGCTCCGAGGCTTCCCAAAGTTTACACCCTGACTCCGAGGCTTCCCAAAGTTTACACCCCAGCTCCGAGGTTTCCAAAACTTTACATCCCGGCTCTGAGGCTTCCCAAAGTTTACACCCCGGCTTAGAGGCTTCCCAGAGTTTACACCCAAACTGTGTGTGCAACCTCTTTCTTTTAAAACCTCTTTACCTCTCTTTATTTCAACATAATAAAGAGAAAACTGACCAACTCTTTAACATAGTTTCAAACAACCATTAGTAAAGATGGAAAAATAAAAAAAAGTTTTTTGTTTTTTTTTAACTTCACCCTTCCTTCCGCACTAATTTTGTCCATGGTAACCCAAAAGAAATGAATATTACAATACATAAACAAGAAAACTGATGATGAAAATAAAATTGAATAAATTACAATATTTATTAATCCATCAAATATTCAAAAAAGGAATCAAAATAAAGAGTAATCCTTAACTCATAGATTCTCAAAGACAGGCCCTTTTCATCAGAGTATAAAAATTAGCAAAAAATGCATTACTGGGAACTAGAGTGGGCTCATACTGGATCCGATGATGATGTATGGTTTCGAAGTGCATCCTAGGTAGTTTCTGATTTTTAGCTAAAGACAAGGGCAGGTTAAGAATTTTTTTAACCATGTTGGGCAATCACATAAGAGATGGTGTTCCAAGGAGTCAAGAAGGGCATCTGGACGATAAAAACCTTGTCTCATAGAAATAACTTATAAAAAATCTTGACCAGAGATAACTTTGGAAGTTTTCTAAAAGCCGTCCAACACATGCCAGCATGTAAAACGGATGTTAAACTGAACAAATAAATTGAAGATATTGCCAAGACTGCTGAAAAGAATGTGAACTCTCGACAGCGCTAGAAAATTACTCACATATAACAGTATTTTGTATCTCTAGCAAGCCACCATTCGCCCATGAATGGAGTATTGTTGTCACATCTGGGTTGGCATATTAACCACTAGTTTCCTTCTTAGACAAGTCCAAATAAAAGCCTCTCCAACAGGTCCCACACAATCAACCAAGCTCCAACCTCTTCTCAGACTGTAATAACGTGTAGAAATTTAAATATAATGCAAATAAATATAGTTGTGCAGAAGTTTTTGCAGATTACAAATTCCAACTGTGTTTTTTTTTAAATTTCTATTCATAACAATAAAGACCTTTATTTTCTATAATTTGCTTTCATCTGTCAATCTATATATCTATAAAAGTGAGAATGTGTGTGTGAGAAGACATTTCTCAACCTATATACTCAATGAATTTTTGATCTACAGACTTGAAACTTTGAACATAGAGTATTCAGACATGCGAAAAACTTTTTAAATCGGTTTTCACCAGGAAAAAAGGGCTGCTAAGGGGTCAACATTGAAAAATTGGTACGTGAGGAGGGGGAGTCATCAGATTTTTATCTGTTTGCAATAGTTTCACGACTGCGCATTTGCAGTCGAGAAACATGACAGCTTCCTTATGTATAGGATAAGTAGGTTTGAAAACACATTTAAAGATCCTGTCAAGCTGGTCTAATGGTTATCGTACTGGACTCACTGTCTTTAAGTTTTGGTTTCGATCTCAGCTCAAGTATTATGTTTTTTTACTTACAAGAAGTGAACTGTTTAGAAAAAATATAATACTCGCATGCATATGTCTCAGTTTCTTTCCATGTTTTTGTTTTTTTAATTTCATTTGTTTTTTAAACAATTTAACGTTATGTTTAATATCTATGGTATTTTTTTTATAATAAATAAAAAATCTGTAATGATAAAAATGTAATATTTATGCATATTTTTTTCCATTTCACGTACATCAAGTCTGTTGCCAAGGTCGCTGGAAAGATGGAGGGATCCTTCTACCGCTCCAGAAGATATCTCACTACTGATGCAATTCTCTATCTATATAAAAGCCAAGTACGGCCAAGGATGGAATACTGTTGCCATATCTGGGCAGGAGCTGCTAAAAACAGCCTATCCTGCCTTGACAGAGTACAAAATAGACTTCGTGGCTTAGTGGAGGATGCCCTTTTATCTACCCTGCAACCTCTCTCCCACAGAAGAGACGTTGCGAGCCTATCCTTGTTTTATCGTTATTTTCATGGCAGGTGCTCGTCTGAACTCCAATCCCTGGTCCCCCCTCGCCAATCTTTCACGAAAAACACCCGTCTAGCTGAATCCACTGTGAAAAATTTTCCCCACTCTATATCTGTGCCTAAATCAAAACGCGGATTTCATGAGCAAAGCTTCTTTCTTAGAACTGCACGCCTGTGGAACTCTGTTCCATCTGCCTGCTTCCCTCCGGACTACAACTTGGATGTCTTCAAGTCTAATGTTAACAAATTCCTAATGAACCGCCCCCCCTAATTAAACACTTCATAAAATCTCCTCACTAACGTAATGTACTTGCAATAACCCTTATCCCTGAGTGGCTTCCGGGCCTTGATAAGTGGTGATCACTGTGTAAAAAAAAATAAATAAATAAATAAAAATATTTTACAACCGGGCAACACCGGGTGGCCTGCTAGTTTGCTTATAAATGCCTCGCTTGTAAAATTTTTTAGGTTTTGATGTGAAATATCAATCTAACTCATGTTCAATCTCGCTGCTAAACTCCCTGCATAGAACTCTTGTAGACATGACATAACATAGTAGCCCTTTACACTCAAGAAAAAAAATGCTAATGACACGCACACAGGTAGAATTATGACTAATCTTCTATTATACTAGCCCGGGTGTTTGGAGGTGTGTGTTGAGAAAAAAATAAAAAAGTGGTATTAGGCACGCAGGCTCGAACCTGTACAGCGAAGGAGGAAAAGAATGTGAAAAAAAAAAAAAAGTAACGTCTTTGCAGTTGCGTCCATCGCCAAACTAGAAGTGGCAAAGGTTTAAAATAAGGCTACTTAATAGAAAAGATGGGGATGACTTTCGAAAATATCGGCAAGAAAAGCGACCCCCTCCTTGTAGAAAAGTATCCAGTTGAGAGTGAAGGAATTAATGTTTTTAGCCAATTTTTGAGATTTGTAATCCGAAAGGTCAGGTTTCAAAATGATACCGATCTCATGAAAATCTGTTGCCTCTGTCGAAAGTTTTAGGCAGACATACGTACACATACATTTAAACAGCCAGCTGATATTAATATTATAGATAAATCTCAGTTGTTTGTGTGTTTGTATGTCCATTAAAAAATGTTGTCAACTGCATCGAACTGGCATGAATCAGGTATTGTTAGAATGAACAATCGTCAATTATTTTATGTAGAAATGTCGTTTTGTTTGAAGCAAGGGGGGGGGTCAGGTAAAAATCTTAGTTTTGACGCTGTTTGTTAATCGGGCATATGTGAACGGTCAATTTGTTGTTTCATTTTAAAAAGCTAAATTTGCTACGTGATAACATTGGTGACGTCTTGGTCCGATTAATAGCGTGATCACTTACAAACTTAACTTTTGCAGGTTTGTGCCCAATACGCGGCTTTGTTTTTGTTTGTTTGTTTTAATAACGTTTTCGCTTTCCTATTTTTTGAAATTTTCAAATCTCTTGCATGTACCCACCACATGGCGTATTTCTTTTCTTTTAATAACACAACAAGATGGCATCCAAGTCCCGTTCTTTTTTTTTCTTTTTTTTTTAAATTGACTATTATAATATATAGGAAATCTCCATAAATTAAAATATCATATTCAACTGTATTTTACAACCAGGCAACGCCAGGTACCCCTTCCGCCCTGATTATTATATAATAGAGACGAAAAGTACATTTAATTTTCGCTGTTGCAATAAAGCAAAAGTTTATTTAGTTTTCAATGTTATAATAATAAAGAAGTCCACTTGAATTTGCAAACCTTATTGCTATCATCGTCATTTATGAAAGCGACCATTCGTCGTGAGACTTGCATTTCATCTAACAAGGAAAACTCTTACTTTCCTCTGCTTTTTATTTTATGGCTCTTGAGACAAGGCAACTCCAGTCATTCGCGTTCCACATAGATTTTCTTGAAGGAGTCCAAGTACCCTGTTGAAATATCTCTTGATATTTTCAAAACTCAGTGTTTAGATGCAACTCGGTTTAATGTGAAAGCTGAAGGTCATAGGTTTTAATTGACAAATCCGTGACCCCCCCACCCCCGCATAGACCATCTTGTTCATGTCCACAGTCGAAGACTACAGAGTCTTTATTATAGAATCAGCAGGAAACCAAAGATTTTTTTTCATGCCATTTAATCAAAGCCGGCGTTGTCTACCTCAGAAGGTATGGTTTAGGCAGTGCTCTGAAGGCCACTTCCATTTTGTTTTTGATCCCTTTGTTAAAAAAAAGTGTCTTTTAATGGCATTTTTCATACGTAGTGATATCTATGTGTATAGAATTGATTATGTTTATCTTTATACCTCTATATCTATTACATAAAACAAACTTTGTGTATGGGTTCATTCTCTATGCTGGGCTGATTTTTATGAAATTTCACACAAATGTACATTATGTGCCTGGCAGTGTTCTTAGATAGGTTTTGTATCAGAATGCCTCTGATTAGTATCAATAATCATTAATCGAAATAATCCGATGAAAAGGGAACAGGCAATTTTGACCAAAGTCAACACCTTACACGTCCTAACATCACAAGTGCATTTGAAAACTTATTACCATAGAAGCTAAAAGGCCAGACATATAAAATCAACAGTAAATTCTTTGATATGGCAGAGGCGCGTTTGAAATTAATGTTTCTGCTTAGAACACAACTGAACCATGCTACTTGACTTTTGCATTTTCAACTTTAATAATGCCACCCAAGAGTCAAAACACGTCCGATCGCTTCCTTTGATCGACCATGTGCTATCCTTTTTTCTCCTCGTTCACATGATGTCATCGTGTGCACATTTGCTTAATTTGCATATGAGCTAAGACAGCTGCTGCTGCTAATATTTTCGATAGTCAGCTATTCTAGACTGTCGCTGATTTTCTCACATACACGGCCATATGCGCAACGTTTCGGTCAATATAACCTCCGACCTTCTTCAGGTTTATCTTGTTAAACTCAGAAATGTTTCCATCGAACTCAAGAATTTGGACAGAATTTCAAACAGAACCCTTTATTTACTTTATGGGGGTAGCATGCTCTTGTCCCATCACCCATGACTGGATGGAGGTCTTAAGTAATTCGCAATTGTATTTTTTTTTCAGTCGCCCACACTGAGGATTGAACCTTCAACCTTCAGGAAAATATCTCTTTTGCAATTGATTTTTTCAAGTACTCTAACCACTGCACCATGGGTCCTTGCAGACAATTTATAAACAATAGATAATATATACACGTAATAAGTAGAAACATTAATGTATATATGTATAGATATACGTTAATATATAGTAATAATTAGTAATAAATAATGATATTTACAACTAAAAATAAAGTAGGTTTAAGGCTACTAAAATTTGTACCAAGGATCCGTACAAGATGGTCCGAAAGTAGTTGGAAAAAAACGTATGGAATGTTTCAAAGTTTAAAACAGAATTTTATTGCATATCGTTCTTCTAAAGTGTCCTCACGTCCAGATTGCGTTTTTGAAATTCGCCAGCTGTGACAGTCAGGCTTTAGTAGGGTGTATTCCGATTCCTGCTCTAGCTTGTTCATTTGAACTTTAAAATCATAAAAATTGGTTAATCCTTTCAGAAGATGTATAACAATAACATACTGAATTTTCAGGAGTCTACGACAATTTTAAATGTTTGTACGAACAAAGTCTGTAATGGATATTCTTCTTGCTTATAATTAGTATATTACAATTATTATTATTATAATAACTAGCGGGGGTACCCGGCGTTGCCCGAGTGTTTGTTTCCGGGACGGGGGGGGGGAGTTTTAAAAAATGTTATGGTAGGTAAGTAGGAAGGATCAAACCCGGAGTCATGAGTAAAAGTAGGAAAATAAAGTGTGAAAAAAAAAACAAAAAAAAAAAAAAAAAAAAAAAAAAAACATCTGCAACGTTAACAGTTCGGCCACCAAGAAAAGTCCATTCCAGTTGTTTAGGGAAAAAAAAAAAAAAAAAAAAACGACTACGGTAGGTCGGCGCGAACGTGAAAATATAATGTGAATTGTCCAGCACGCTAACCACTACGCCACAGAGCACTGCAGCTTAGTTTAGTGATTTTAAATAACTTCACATGAAAGAACTACGAAGCCAAACCGGTGTTCTCTTCTCAACTGTTCCTTGTGAACGATCCCCAAACGGTGTTAAGTGGTGGCAGGGGGAGGAGGAATTTATTAGAGAGAAAATATTTTACCACTTCCATTGATCTTAACCGATTTTGGCCGTGACTTCTCAGCAGAAAAAGTATAGAAATCTAAGATTATCGAGGAATTTGAGAAATAATAAGCCTATAACACACCTCAGATATTGTTCTGCCGTTTGTGCATATTATATTTGCATGAAATATCTTGATTTTTAATCCTATTAATGTCAAAATCAGACGGGAAAAAATGAGTTCATTTTATTTATATAGAGATAATAATTATAATAATAATAATGAACTACTAATCAGGTTGATAGGTCTTCAAAATGGACAAAACAATTATTTTTAAAAGAGAACAAGCACTTTAACAAACACGCTTGAACTGTCCACTTAGCAAAAGCTTTTTTGGTCTTCTGTTATTTGTGCTCACGCCTGGAATGTCAACGAGAGGGTCATTATGGTACACAACCAACAAAAGACAAAAAAAAAAAAAAAAAAGAGAAACACTAATTCTCGGATAAAAACATGTTTAACCTGCACCTTATTCAGTGACAAGGTCTTTTTTTGGCAGTTGGTGCGGCATCGTTACAATTAGCATTCGCCCGTAATCAAAAGAAATCAAAGAGCCAATTAGATGCGGGAAATTGCTTGACCATTCAGAAGTCGGAATGGTTAAACCAATGAGAACGCATTAAACGGGTATTCCAACAAATACTATCTGAGGTATTGTCAACTAGGCTCCAACCTATGTTGCATCCCTGTGGCTGTTTTACAAGTATTTTAACGGAATGTGCTCCGATGAACTCACTGCACTTGTGCCCCCTCAACATACATATCTCCGACAAACCCGCTTAGCAACAAGATCACACCCCTTCACTGTTGAGGTTCCTGAATGCCAGAAAGTTTTCTACTCTAATAGTTTCTTCCCTCAAACAGCTAGACTTTGGAATTCCCTTCCTGCTACCCTGACTGTACTAATTTGCAGCAGTTTAAATGTAATGTAAACCAACATCTCGTTAATCTTTTCTAGGCATTGTCCCAAAAAGTAGTCCCCCTACATCCAAGTGGTGACATGCCTTGTTTGGGGTGAATGTGATTTTTAAAAAAAAAGGATAGCAACAAAAAAATTTACTTTTTCTGAATTTTTTAGATAAAGATTGATAAATCATTATTTGTATCATTTAAACTACTGTTCTCATCTTGAGTTTTATTCGCACAATATTTCGGTCGATAAAACCTCCGACCTTCTTTTAGTGTATTTCATGAAATTCGAAATGCACGGAATTTCAAACGCAATTTCCTTCTGCAAACATCCGTGACATAGTGGATAAAGCAGTTGGCTAAATCCAGTTGCAAGTTACACTCTTCTGTAGGTTGAAAAGAAGCATAATTAATATAAGTACATATTAAGTATAAAAATCTTTTGAAGCCAGGTAAGATATAGGAAAACTCACAGTGAAAGGAAATACATTCATTTGAATAATACAAAATAACGCTTTAATTACTTAGAACGGAAGTGTAATTACATTTGCAGATATATAAATAATGTTTGGATGTTATTTATATATGGTAATAATTAGAATAGGAATAAAAATAATATATAATAAGATAATTTATTTCCGTTTGTAATAATTTATGACAAACAATACAATAGATTTTAACATGCATTTCTGATTAATGTGTATTTGCAATCATATAACACCGCATCATCACGGATTTAACGAAGTAGTGTTGTCGTGTCAATGTATTTCTAATAGCAAAAAAGAAACTAATGCACGCAGTATTAATAACCACAATAAAGATACTTGATAAAATTCGGTTGTCAGCTACATTCTTCCACAGGTTGAAATTTCAATTCTCAGTGAGTGCAACAATCAAAATACAATTGCAAATTACTTAGACCTTCTGGCTGAGAAAACGACAGCATGCTACTCATGTGGATTAAATAAAGGATTGCATTTGAAATTCCGTGCAGATTCCAGAGTTCGACAAGATACATTTGAAGAAGGTCGCAGGTTGCATCAACCGAAATTTTGTGAAAATAACACTCAAGATGAGAACAGTAGTTTAAAGAATCGATATAATACAAAAAAAAAATTATCCTTAGATCTGATTACCTCAGACGAAGATGAAATCTGAATAGTACATGCAGAACAAGAGACTCCGATGGTATGGTCACATTAAAAGAATGAATAAGAGTTTTTGGGTTAATAGATGTAGAACAGGTGAGGCAGCAGGGTCAATTGGCAGAAGAAGACCCCAGAAAAAGATGACAGGAAGTGGTAGAAATAGACTTGAGAAAGAAATATAAATAAAGATCTGACCAAAGATGGATGATTTTAGAAATTGATTTCCAAACGATTCTAACACATGCCAGCATGTAAAATGGATGACGATTGTTTCAGTCTCGCGTTTATACATTAAATTAGCATTCTCCCTTTCATATTTTTTGCATTTCAAAACTGATTGATAAAGATGGCAGTCTAAAAGTTCCCTGTGAAAAAATGAGTTATGTATTTTTAACAATATATTAAACTATACTTCTATAACATGTTTTAAAAAATGCAAAATAGGTTTAATAAACAAAACTGAATTGTAATTAAGCAATTTTTTCTTTTTAGTATCTCTAATATCGTCTAATATATATATATATATAAAGCTGGATGTCTGTGTGTGTGTGTCTGGTCACGAATAGGCTCTTATATGGTTGACTATTTTAAAAAACTGACTACATATAATGATAGAAGATGTATAGAGACACAGGAATGGGTATGTTTGATCTGGCAGAACGGTGGTTCATTAAAATTGTGGGGTCTGCGTTCGTGCCTGATCCACAAAGTATGGAAATAAAAAATTTTAAAAATTAAAAAAAACGTTTACAAGTGTTTTTGATATAGATGTACATAAGAAAACTTTGATAAGTATGGTTTAACTTAAATAGGGATGGTATAATAAAATTGCGGGGTCTGCGTTCACGCCTGGCCTCCATGGAATGGAAATAGGCACAAACTTTAATAAAGACTTTTCATATCTATCTGCGTAAGTATACTTTGATAATTATGTTTGAGTTTGAAGAAATATGGTATAATAAAATTATGGGGTATTCGTTCGCGCCTGACCTCCATAGAATGGAAATATGTCACAAAGTTTAACAAGGTTTTTTAATATAGATCCACAGAATATTGTGATAAGTGTTTCAGTGTGAACAGGTATGGTATAATAAATTATGGAGTTTATCTATTTTATTTTTACTTTCATCATATTTTGCTTTGGTTTTGATACCCTCAAATTTGAAGCTATCTCTTTACAACCCTTCCTTTTCATAACCTATCATACTTTCATAAATCAGAGTCCATTTTCTGCAGGCTGTTTATGAACCCAGTCAATGACGGGTACTTTTGCTAGTATATATATATATGACATGAATATTTCATTATAAAATATATTTGGAACTTTATCTAGAGATAAAAAAATTCACACAAGAAAAAAATAGTTGAGATAATTTTTTTTACGAATGCAGAACTTAACTTACGTATGCATTTCAAAATATGAAATTATACTGCATCTCTAAATATGAAATTGTACTGCATCTCTAAATATGAAATTGTACTGCATCTCTAAATATGAAATTATACTGCATCTCTAAATATGAAATTATACTGCATCTCTAAATATGAAATTATACTGCATCTCTAAATATGAAATCATACTGCATCTCTAAATATGAAATTATGCTGCATCTCTAAATATGAAATTATACTGCATCTCTAAATATGAAATTATGCTGCATCTCTAAATATGAAATTATGCTGCATCTCTAAATATGAAATTATGCTGCATCTCTAAATATGAAATTATACTGCATCTCTAAATATGAAATTATACTGCATCTCTAAATATGAAATTATACTGCATTTTAAAACTAATTAATAAAGAGGTACTTGAAAATTTTCATCACTAAATGAAAAAAAAAAAAAAAAAATTCAAGATGTTAAACCATGCTCCTATAAAGTTCACCAATGGACACTATTTTTGTAGAAATTTTAATAAACTCATATTTACTGCATGTTACTGGCTTTTCTGTCCGAAAAACTCATTTTTTTGTGCTATCGCGAAAAATATCAGCTTATCAAAACATATTCGTTATTTAAATATATTTCTTATTCCGTGGAATTTCCACAGGTCTTGCTAGTAAAAGAATATTCTGTATAATTCATTTCTAATTTTGTTCTATTTTCTTTTATATGCATGTAATTTTATTCCCGGTGAATATTTTCTAGAGATGAAGTAAATAATTAAGTTTTAACAAAGTTCATATGAGGGTTCTCAATACCGAGGTAGGGCAAGATATACTTTTTATTTCTTTTACATAAGCATTTATATGTCGATACACATTCATGAGCATGTTTCTGTATAAGCAATATCGCCTGAGGAGGTCTCTAGTTACTTGTAACTAGCTGGCCAAAACATACTCATGAATGTGTAGTGACATATAAATGCTTATGTAAAACAAATGAAAGTGTGTATATATATATATATATATATATATATATATATATATATATATATACAGACAGAGAGAGAGAGAGAGATAAAAAGCAAACAAAGCCAGTCACACGTCCATTGACGTTTCGTCTTTATAGTAAAACTTCTTACGAATAAGTTGATGGATGTGTGTGACTTGGTTTGTTCCTTTTTTTATCTCTCTATCCCGTCGGAATACTATTTCTATTATTCTCATCACATATGCTATAGCTTTGTTCAATAAAATTAGCAATAATTTCCTATTTATAGCTTTGATTTTTCCAAGACTAAGGCCAATAGGCATTGTCTGTCTGTGGTGATTTATTATCTTTCATTCTTATTAGCTCAGTATATCAAATAGCTTCATGTCTTGTCTGGAAAGATTTGTACAAAAAAAAAGTTTCTTTTTTTTTCTGTAAAGAAGCCTACAGCTGGATTAGTGTGTGTGTATATATATATATATATATATATATATATATATATATATACAAAGTAAAAAAAAAAAAAAAACCTCAGGATCCAACATTTTTAAGCCATTAGTACTATAATTTATTTCATCCCACGAGTATACAAATGGCAAGTCATGAATTACGTTCCTGATGAGTCTCCCCCGGGATGAAATAATGTATAGTACTGATGTCTTAATGCTATTTTAAGTTTTTATTCTTAACTTTATTCTTGTTCTGCACTCTTTTGCTAGACACTTCATCCTTCACGGATCCAGCATATATATATAACTATTTCATTTATTCACATAAATTTACTATACGAAAGTATAGATTTATGCGTAAACTTTAAGTATTTACTTCAAAAGTGCTCAATACGTAGGTAGAGCTAGTTAGTAATTTATAAAATATATATGGCGATTAAGCTACACTGAATATTCTGCGTTTCATCCAACTATAGGATTCATCAGGCTTATGCGCCTAAGCCTGACGAATCCTATAGTGGATGAAATGCAGAATATTCAGTGTAGCTTAATCGCCATATATATTTTATAAATTACTATATATATATATATATATATATATATATATATATATATATATATATATATATATATACACACACACACACACGAAGGTTATTCCCAAAGTAAAGCATCGTATTTTATAACTCAAAAAATTGAACTACAAAGATGGGAATGGTATGATTAAAATGAGCGACCTTTTGTGCTCCAGAATTTATTTTTCTCAATAGTCACCATTATTCTCAATGAACTTTTGATGGGAATTCAATGACACATCTCTGCTTTTAATGCACGTCCATGACAGGGGTTGTTTTCTTAGAATCCCACACCGTCAATATCTGCAACAGAGAGATGTAACTTCCAGATCATGAATGCATAAGTTTAGTCATCATAACAATGCAATTTGCAATCCCATCTGATTTATTCGCGCAGAAAACAATGTATTACTTTTGGAACGCTCCTCGTGTGTGTGTGTGTGTGTGTGTGTGTGTGTGTGTGTGTGTACAGCGTGCCGCAAAAGAAGCTGAATTGATCAAATATAAGATGGAACAACAGAAGCCACAAATCAATGAAAAAAAGATTTTAGAGCAACTGGAATGACGGTAACGAAGTCATCAGAGGTCGTTACACCACCGAGGAGCGGATATTTATCATAGAGTGGTATTTTTGGTCGAATTCAAAATTTTTGGACACCCTGTGTGTAAATATATATGTATATATATAAAGATAAAACAAATTTGATGGTTTGAATTAAAAATGGATTTTGCTATTTTTCTACACCCTTGAAAAAGCCTACGAAAAAGTAGGCGAAACGTTGATCAATAAAAGAATTTATAATATCTACATAAGAAATATATAGGTGTACTAAACTGTTAAAAACAGGTAAAAGTTATATATCATTTATTTAAAATGAATGCTTTATGTCAAATTGATGGTTGAATATGATTAAATTTGTGCTTAATTTTGCACCAAATAATAATCCCTATTAATCCCTAATTGTGCATCGAACGGATACCATAATACTTAGTTTGCTGCACTTAATTATAAAGTTGCATACAAAATTTCAAACCGATCGGTCCAGTAGTTTGAGTAAAAGTGATATGGACAGGCAAACAAACCGACTAATAAAATTATAAAATTATAGAAATATAAAATTATATATGCACACATATCAGCAAACAAACCATAAACTTTTACGAGCATCCTCCCCACATCTTCCTTGACAGATTTGACTTTGTAAAAATACATAGCCACATACAAAATCATGAGAAATACAGTATAGGATTCAATATATATATATTTTTTAATTTCCTCTGATTAAAATGCAAACGTTCAATGACTCCATTTTCTTTTTAGCCAACAATCCAACCTAGTTATTAGCCGATCGGCTCTATATGAGCCCGGCCACCCGACCCGGCCACACCAACTAACAACCAGCACAATTTATGTCTCATAGCAACAAGACTTGGAACTTCTCGCATTACATAAGCGACTGACCCAGAGAAGCAAATACACAGGTAACACCAAGTCACCACGGTTGACTTGAGACAGTGGACAGGTGCACCTGTTGCCGAGAAAGGCTGGCTTCTTTTATCTTGTTCAACACGAGGACAACGAATACACCGATAGGAGGAAAAAACGGAAATGTTTTACTATTAAGACAACAAAGCGAAAGAGTGGAAAAGAAACAAATATATAACAAATAAATGTTCCTATCTACTTGCCTCCCCACGAGGGCAGAGTTAGACACAAGGTCGGTTTTTAATGTGGGGAAAATCCAGCTCCCCAAAAAGGAGTACTCTGGATAGGAAACAAAAATTAAAATTGTCTCTGTCATGCATGATTTTTTCTCCACTGACCGAGGAGAGAAAAGGTGAAGTGTGGCATCAGAACAGATACTACACTGTGATCTCAAAGGCAACATAAGGTACTCTTCTACCTAACTGGATAATTTTTTGGCGTTTTAATTGTAAAGCGTTTATTCAGTTTGAAACGCATGCAGTTCTGAGTCTTTAAATTAAAATGATAACAAAGATGGCAGGCATGAGGCTGTTACCTTTGTAGTATCAAGAATCGCTAAAAACTCGAAAATAAATAAATAAAAAAAATACTTGTAGTAATCGACCCAATTAAATATCAGTGACAATTATTGGGTTGATTTCTATCAGTATTGTGTTTTATTTTGGAACTTTAGGCGATTCTCAGGATTCCAAAAATGAGACTCATGTCCGCCATCTTTGTTGTCATTTTAACTTTAAGCGCTCAGCACTCCTTGCATTTTGAACTGAATAAACGCTTTAAAATAAGTTAAAGCACCAAAAATTTATCAAGGTAGATAGAAGAGTAACTTATCTTGCCTTTGGTAACATTTATTTATAAATATATTTGTTTTCTTGACCACGTTTTCGGTTTGCTGTCTATAGTAAAATATGCCCAAAAAGGTTTGCCGCTTTGTAGGCATTCTTTCTATAGATTTTTTTGGAGATTAAAATAACCCTAACCCCTCACTCATAAATTAAGTAGTTGGAAAACAATATGACCCTGAGAAAGCATAGCGAGTGCCAGAGACAACCCCATAGAATACTTAAAAGCAATCAGCTGCTTATATGATTTAAACGTGTGTGAAATTGAAAATTTAGTAAAACCATAACTTCAGTTATGTCATGCGCGTTTTATTCTTTTTTATTATTACTTCATGGTTAAAATCTCATTAAAATCAGATGCAAAAAAAAAAAATATTTTGTGTGTGTGTGTGTGAGAGAGAGAGAGAGAGAGAGAGGGGGAGAGAGAGAGAGAGAATCACAGATTTGATAATCAAATGATGAGATAAGCCGTTATTGAAAATCCATGGATTAAGGAAATAAATATAATTCTTTTGCATATATGCCTTGTTTCAAACAATAAGTTCTTAATTTGATTATAGTTTTAATATTTTTTTAATCCAAAGAATTTAAATTCTTACATATATATTATTTACTATAATAATTATTGAATACCTACAGACACTAGGGTTTCGCACTAGCAAGGTCGCCCAGCGTTGCCCAGTCGTAAAATACACTTAAATATATTTTAATTTACACAGATTTCGTGTTTATTATTATAGAGATCAATTATTAAAAATAAAAAATGAGTTTCAAAATTGAAACGATGTCTACAAGTTAAGCAAAACCTGAAGATTATTTGTGCTCAATATCGTTGGGCTGTGGAAAGGATTGTGAATTTTATTAAATAAAGGCTGGTTTCCATGACAACAATGTTTTTGATAGACAAGATGCAAGTAAGGTCGGTCGGACGGAATTTTATAATTATACTAGCAGTTCAACTCGGCTTTGCTCGGGCTCTATGTACTGTTCATAACTTTATGTGCAAATGTATGCCCTTGTTCTTCTAAGATGGCGACACGAGAGAGTTCCTTTTAACTTACTTATAAAATTTGTTTTTCTTAGTCAAAAATAAAACTACTTAGTTAACTAATGTGATTTTTGGAATACGACATCTTCATTCCGTGATTTTTGTTTATTTCTGCATTTTTTTTTTGGGGGGGGGGGGTGAACTGTGGACTTATACCGGTTCAAAGTAAATACAAATATGTAGGACTGAAATAAATATAAAGAAATCACTAACTGCGTTTTATCTTGAGCATTACAAGAAAGCATCCGCGTTTCCTCTTTGGTAGAGAGACTCCTGCAAATGCATTGGCATCGTAATTGCTGCACTCTCTGACAGGATGTCTCAGAAAAAAGACTATCATAATTCAACGGCTGCACGGATGAGTGTCCTAAGGGCAACAGTACGCAGCGGCCAAAACCTACTTTTACTCGGGAGAGTGAAACAGAAAGAGAGGAGGTGGAGGGGGGGGCAGTGGAAACATTTTGAATAGATAAGTAACGGTCAAGGTGATACGAATAAAAGGCCTGTCAGCAATGAAACTAAAACTCCGCAACAGGAAGCAAGTTAGTAGGAACCAAACTTACTACTAAATAACTAATTAAATTGACCTCCTCAGCCAGCTTACTATAGAATAAAACCCAATAAATATAAACTAGTAAAACCTGTAGAAATTCCACAGCGAACTCTTTCATATTGATGCTGGCATTCTGTAGATGTTCAACGTAAATGGAGACGTCCTGATATTATTGTACCTATTTACAATGCCTCCCCACGGGACAGAGTTAGACACCAGGGTCGTTTTTTAACGCGGAGAAAAGGTACAAAAATAAAAATTGTCTCAGTCGTGAAGGATTTCTCCTCCACTGAAAGAGAATGAGAAATTGAAGTGCCGCATCTGAAGAACATATACTACACTTTGATCTTGGCCAAACTTTTATTAAAACTGCAAAAGTATTTATCTAAGTTAGCAGGACCGGCTGGCATGGCCTGGTCATAAAATACACTTACATATATTTTGATTTATACAGATTTTGTATATATTATTATAGTCAATTGTCCATCGATGCTTATATATTATAAAGTTTTGACTTCAAAAATAAAAAAAAATGTATCCATAGGACTTGGGTGCATAAGCTTGAATCGAAACTGAAACCAAAACTTATGAAGAAAATTATATACAGGGTGTCCGTAAAGTTACTATACAGGCTTATTGTTTTATTGTATTATATTTGTATTAATAGTTAATATTTATTTTTTTTACAGGTTTATTTACTTGTAAGACTGTATAGTAACTTTACGGACACCCTGTATAAATTTCTCACCTGCTTCAGCTTGTGTCTTTCCGTTACTTCTGCATTGTACCGCCTTCTACAATCCTTTTATATATATAACTTGATTTCCTTCAGCTATAATCAAAACAGAGACCAAAACATATGAAGAATTCTTGATAAAATTATTTATTAAAAAAAAAAAAAAAAAATAGATGACTTGAGTGCCATCAGCTATAATCGAAACTGAAACCAAAACTCCTAATTCTTGGTAAAATTAATTATTACAAGAAATCGGTCATAACAATTAAACTACAGTCACGAGGACGAAAAAAAAAAGTTAGCTTTGCAAACAAAATAACACAAACGCTATCGTATTAATACATGGGTAGGAGATAAGAAGACAAGTAAGAGAATGTCAATATGAGTGACAGTAAAATAAAAATTATATATATACTAGCAGGGGTGCCCGGCGTTGCTCGGGTGTTTGGAGGTGTATGCTGTGCAAAAAAAGCAAAAAAACAAAAACAATGGTTACTTTTTTAAAACTTTGACCCCTATTATGACCCTTTAAAATTTATAGTTTCGGGCTCAAATCACTTTATTAAGTTAGATCCAGGTTCAAGGAACCTATATCTAAAATTTCAAGTGTCTAGACCCAAAATTGTCGGAGGAGTTTGGTAGAGTTCTTAAAGGTCAAATCGTTGAAATTTGACCCCTTAACAGCCAAATTTCTGGCTGACACCCGTCACATCGATTTTCCCAAATCTCAGTACCCGGTATTTCAAATTTCGAGTCTATAGACTAAAAATTGACAGAGTTATTGCGTAGGGAAATGTACACAGACACACAGACACGTTCACTTTTATATATATATATATATATATATATATAAAATTATGTACTTAAGCTTTTATGCATTTTTATTCTCATAGCATTTATATGCTAGTTAACATATCGCAGAACGGATCTTGTAATCTAAAACTTACTTATTAATAGTTTATCTTTTTATATTTTATTTATCTATATTTTTTTCATATATTAGTAAAATTAATAACCGTATTATTTTACATTTTTTTTTATTTGGGAAGTGGTATTATGCACTGAAGAGGCATGTATTTAACAGCTGTCCTGTTTTTAAATCTCTGAAACAGCTACATGGTAAGCAGCTGATGATCCCCGTTTTCTATTTATAAAATTTTAGTTAAGGTTTTCTCTTTTCATCATTATGTTGTGAAATTCTGTTTTAAAATTGAAGACTTTTGTGATATCGGCTTATGCAAGTGCTGAGTCTATTTCTATTTAACAATTTTAGTTAAGGCCCTTTTTTTTTTTTTTTTTTTTTTTTTTCATCCATATATAAATGAATTCTTCTCTTTGGTCATTATAAACTTTTTAGAAATCGGATTATGTAGGTGCTTAGTCTGCGATAGGTTAAAATTAATATTTTTTTTCCTTCCGGGAATCTAAACTGCATTCTTTATTTTTATTTTTGCATTTTTTTTTTTAATTCAAAGTTACTTTAGAATATACAAAATCTGAAAATTGGAAGAGAAGTTGAAAATAACATAATATAACCTAATAAGTTGAAAATTACATAATATAACCTAATAAGTTGAAAATAACATAATATAACCTCATAAGCTGAAAATAACATAATATAACCTAATAAGTTGAAAATAACATAATATAACCTAATAAGTTGAAAGTAACATAATATAACCTAATAAGTTGAAAATAACATAATATAACCTAATAAGTTGAAAGTAACATAATATAACCTAAAAAGTTGAAAATAACATAATATAACCTAATAAGTTGAAAGTAACATAATATAACCTAATAAGTTGAAAGTAACATAATATAACCTAATAAGTTTAAAATAACATAATATAACCTAATAAGTTGAAAATAACATAATATAACCTAATAAGTTTAAAATAACATAATATAACCTAATAAGTTTAAAATAACATAATATAACCTAATAAGTTGAAAATAACATAATATAACCTAATAAGTTGAAAATAACATAATATAACCTAATAAGTTGAAAATAACATAATATAACCTAATAAGTTAAAAATAACATAATATAACCTTATAAGTTGAAAATAACATAATATAACCTAATAAGTTTAAAATAACATAATATAACCTAATAAGTTTAAAATAACATAATATAACCTAATAAGTTTAAAATAACATAATATAACCTAATAAGTTGAAAATAACATAATATAACCTAATAAGTTTAAAATAACATAATATAACCTAATAAGTCGAATATAACATAATATAACCTAATAAGTTTAAAATAACATAATATAACCTAATAAGTTGAAAATAACATAATATAACCTAATAATAAGATAATTTCAACTTCTTTTCGGATTTTGTATTCATGCCCAAATGACTTTAATTTTTTTTTGGTGAATTGATAGTTGCTACTCCTTTCGATAAGTTAATGGCAAGATAGATTCTCTAATTGATATTATTAAATGAATGAATTTGGGCTATGAAACAGTTACTGTCAAGAATTGTAAATGTCAACGGAATTAAAAGAATAAACTGTAAGATGGTCAACATCATGAAATTTGGAATATAGACTTTTGTCATTCATTTGTTATATGCTCCGTAATCCAATTGAGCTTCTTAAATTAAGGATTTATATATATAAAACGTGAAATATAATTGATTAAATTATATTTCCATTGAAAAATAGATGTCATACACAGGTATACTGTTTCCCTGTACCACAGTTCTTTATCGTGGTTAAACAAGCACCCATCTAAAGCCTGGGATCGAACCAATAAGCATCAAGTTGATAGTCAATAGCTCTATTTATTAGGCCACTGAGACAGGCATAACGACAGTATAAAAATATATACTAATGCATTTAGATTTATATGGTTATTCAATATGTAGGTAACATGATCTTGGCCTTCGGGACAAGATCAAAGTGTAGTATCTGTTCTTCAGATACTGCAAGCAAAGACCAGATGTGGGGGCAACCCCACATGCCTGACCTTTAACCAGCTCCCATTTCCCACCTCTCGGGAGCTGGTCCCCTTTTTCCCTTCCCCCTCCCTTCACTCCTCACATTAAAAATCGGCCTTGTGCCTAATTTGCTCGGTGGGGGAGCAAATAAATACCATCTGTTCTTCAGATGCTGCACTTCTATTTCTTGTTCTCTTTCGGTGGAGGAGAAATCCTTCACGACTGAGACAATTTTTATTTTTGTACCTTTTCTCCTCGTTAAAAAACGACCCTGGTGTCTAACTCTGTCCCGTGGGGAGGCATAGTAAATAGGTACATCAATAAAGTATATATGCCATGGTATTTCAAAGCTTAATAAAGGACTTATGCTAGGTCCGTATATATTAGAAGGGATAACCGAATTTCATCTTTATTTCAAGACTTTCTTGGGATGATTAATTCAAAGAAAATATAATGGAAATGGAGCTGCCTGTCCTCACTGTGAAAGGTAGTCCAAAGCCAGGATTGGCCTTGCGGGCCACTTCTGCATGTGCTAAATGCCAGAACACAACCACGATCCTCACTGCTGAGGAGTCGCCAAGAAGGAAAAGAGGATATATATATATTAGTGTTGGGCCGATTAATTGGAATCAGAAAAAAAAAAATCAACAAATTAAGGGGTATAAAAATCGGTATCAGTATCCAAAAAATTGGTGCCTATTTTCCAATGCCAAAAACGATTCTTTTGTCTTTTTTTTTTATTTGATTTTGTTTAAAGCAAAATCTTCCATTGCTTGTAATAATGATAAAATAATAAATATTTATTGATTTTAAAATACCAGTGAAGCTAAAATCGATAGATCAACCTCCATAAGTGCAAATTTACGTTTAGGAAAATATCTGCATATTTAACATACATAGTTTACAGAAACCTGGGAAAACATCAACTCTATAGTTAAATATTTAGAGATTTATAAAGAATCGGAATCTCTAATTTAGTACGGAATCGCTAATTGTATCAGAATTGGGAAAAATATTGGAATCGTTCCATCACACACACACATATATATATATATATATATATATATACTAGAAGAATACACATCTAAAGGAGGTTACATCAGTTGAAACGTTGTGAATCAAACAACTAAAATTATGATAATACGCGATTCAAATAAAAGAAATTATCAAATCTTCAACCAAAAATTTCCAAAACTTTTGGATTAAACTTGGTCAACATGAAATTTTGAAAACTAGGTCTTTCTTGAACTATATGGACATAAATGCAGAAAATGTCAATCTTGAACTCTATCCAGATTTCTGGAGACTCTTTACTGTATGCATGACCGAAAAATGATTACGAAAAAAAATGGAAAAACACGGCAGTAAGAAAAAAAAAACGCTCATTCGCTAAAGGTCAGCAAATATCACAATAGCAAGAAAAGAAGGAAAAAAAATGGCAAAGTACTTTTCTGTTTCTTGGATGCGGCAGCAGTCACAGTCTGGTCATTAAGTGGCCTGATTCTTCGAAGCAAAGTGGTCATCTTTGGCTGGATTTCAGTAAACCACTTCAGGCATAGTTACCACTGACCAGCAATAAAGTTCAGCTGCACAAACATTACGTAATAATTGACGACTGTCGTAGGTTATATCACATGGTTTATTAACGACACTCATCGTAATAACCGAAAAATTAACAAGGAAAAAAATTATCCAATAAAGAAAGGCAACCCTGGTTTTGCATTTACTGTAACCAGATTAGAAACGGATGTGTGAAAATAATGTTGAAAACGATATTTTTTCACAAAAGACTAAATTACGTACATGGCTACAACAGTGGAAAATTCCAAAAATTAATGATACAACGTTTCTGAATTTTTGAGATGCGGATTGGTTATTCATATTATTTAAATTCTTCAAACTACTGTTCTCATCTTGAGTGTCATTTTCACAACGTTTCCATCGATGTAACATCCGAACCTTCTCCAGGTGTATCTTGTTGAACTCAGGAATGTTTATGTCGAACTCTGGAATATGGACGGAATTTCTAACGGTACCCTTTATTTACTTCATGCAGTGGTTAGAGTACTTGGAAAAATCATTTGTAAAATTGATATTCTCCTGGAGGTTGAAGGTTCAATCCTTAGTGTGGGCGACCGAAAATTACTTAGAACCTCTATCCAGTCATGGTTGACGGAATAAGAGCATACTACCCCCGTGAAGTAAATAAAGGATTCCGTTCGAACTTCTGTCCAAATTCCAGAGTTCAACAGAAACATTCAACAAGATACACCTGAAGAAGGTTGCAGGTTACATCAACCAAAACGTTGTGGAAATGACACTCAAGCACAGTAGCCTGAAGAATCCAAATAATACTAAAACGACTACAGTTATGCTTTTTTTATTCTGCCCAAATGAATAAGAGGGGATTGTAAATTGCATTGTTATGAATTTATGCATTCATGACCTGAAAGATATTGACGGTGTGAGACACCAAGAAAGCGATCTTTATCATGGACGTGCGTCATTGAATTCCCGTAGGAAAATAAATTCTAAAGCACAAAATGTTGCTCGTTTTAATGATACCTCTCCCATCTTTGTAACTTTTCATCTTTTTGAGTTAAAAAAAAAAATAGGAGGCTTAACTTTTGGAACACCCTTCCATGTATATATTTCCAGATTATATTCATACATACACAGGTTTAAATTGCAACAAATTGTATAACGATACTTATGTACACATATCCCTATCTCTACTATTATATTAAAGTCAGTTTGTGTGAGTTCCTTATAAGTTCCGAAACGGTTGACCCTATCTTTTGCAAATTTCACACAAAGGTAATTTATATGTCTGACAGTGTTCTTAGATAGGTTTTGTACAGAAATTCATCTGATAAGTATCGAAAATCACAAAAAAATCCGCTTAAAAATAATCTTTCTTTTCTTATAGATATAAAAGAATGATTTTTACAGGGGAATATTTTACGTTACACCGGTGTAACATTGGCCGGTGTTATGTAAAATATTCACCTGTAAAAATTCTTTTTATCTATACGAGAAGACAGACTACTTTTAAGATCGTCAAGCCCAAATATCCGCTGACGTGATATTGTAAAACACAGATGGAATTTGATGAACAACATTATCATTCTTTTTATTTCTGCAAATTAGACCTCCGGGCAAATTATTCCTCGTAATAGATAATGATCAATAGAGAATTGATTCTATAATGATACATACGCAATTTGCAGAAATTAAAATATCATGTTTAAGCGTATTGTACAACCGGGCAACACCGGGTGGCAAACTAGTTTTCTATGTTAGCGATTAAATATAAAATGAATCAGAAAACACTCAACACAATTTATCATAGAAATCTGATATCCGGAAACACAAATGTTTCCAATAACTTTAATTTGATGAGTCATTCACGTTATTAAATGAACAAAACAAAAATCAGTAAATGAACAGATCAGAATTCTTTTTATTCGATCTTTTAAGGAAAAAAAAAAAAAAAAAAAAAAGAAAACGCATTTTGAAAACGCCATTGTTCTTGTGTTTATCAATATTTGTAGATGAAACACGAAAACTCACGTTGTTGCTACGCTTAAATGCATTTTTTTTTCTTTCTATTATTAGATATTTAAAATATTTAAATGCGAAGTATTATGGGTTAGATGTTCATTTTTCCATTTTAAATAATATTGAAATAATAAACTAGTGGTGGGATGGTTCAAATATTTTTCCAGACTCCGATACAATTACTGATTCTGATTTGCATTTCCTGTTGTAGTGGTGATAGTATCATTAGTACCAGCAATGGAAATTTAAGTTTTAAACAAAAACGAACAAAAAAGAATTAAAAAGAATCGGGGTTTTTTTTTTTGGGGGGGGGGGGGCTGTTTTTTTTTTTTTTGTTTGTTTGTTTTTTTTTTTTGAGGGAGGGGCATCGGTAAATAGGTACAAATATTTCCCGATTCCAATATTTCAAAAAGTTAAGATTTTTTCAATTCCAAATTCCGACTAATTGTCCCTCACATTAATAATAATATTCATATCATATTCTATTTAGCGTCTCCTCTGCATGTAGATATGTGCTGGACGTTTTTAAAAAATGGACTTCCAAATTAACCCATCTCTGTCCAGGTGTTTATCCATCCCTCTTTCTCTCATTCATCCTTATTACTTCCTTTCATGTTTTCTTTAGTCTTCTCCCACCAACTGACCCTGTTGCATCAACTGTTCTACATCTTCTAGCCCATGAATTCTCATTCATTCTTTCAACATGGCCATACGATCAAAGTCTACCCCTCCGCACACATCTCATACTGTACACATTTAATCTTACTCAGAGGTCATCAGATTTTTGCCTTTAAGACTCACAATACACAAGCATCATATAATCTATATAAATAAAATAGATGTATGTGTGTGTGTGTGTGTGTGTGTGTGTGTGTGTGTGTGTGTGTGTGTGTGGGTGTAAATATTTAACCGATAAACTATTGGTCACATAACACTGAAATTAACAGGAAATAGTAATCATGCACCAAGGATGGTTTATTACGAGTAAAATCTTTGTTTGGATGGATGAATAACGCGTACAGAAATATGTCGGCAAGTTTAAATGCAAAAATGTTCATTTCAACCTTTTTTTTTTTTTTGACAGAGGAGTCACCACTTATCAAGGCCCGGAGGACACTCGAGGTTAAGAGTTAATGAGTGTACAGTAGTCAATAGGAAAATATCGTAGTAGTTGGTAGTAGTCGAAATTTGGTAAACTAAATTACTTAAGGAGACAGCTCATCAAGAACTTGTTTACATTGGACTTGAATACGGTCATATTGTAGTCAGCTGGAAAGCAGAGGGAAATGAAGAGAGTTTCACAGGAGTGCAGTTCTAAGAAAGAAGCTTTGTTCATGGAATCTACGTTTAGGTTTAGGCACTGATAAAGAGTGGGAGAAATTATTGATAGTGGTTTCAAGTAGACAAGTGTTTTTCGTGAAAGTCAGGCAAGAGGGTGACCATAGATTGGAGCTCAGACGAGCACTTGCCATGAAAATAACTATAAAGCAGAGACAGGCTTGCAACGTCTCTTCTATGAGAAAGAGGTTGCAGGAAAGAGAAAAAGGCATGCCCCACTAGGTTACGAAGTCTATTTTGAACTCTGTCAAGACAGGATAAGGTGCTTTTAGCACAACTCTCTCACGTTCTTTATTACTCTTTTACAGTGGTTACTGGCAGTCATGAAGGTGGCTTTAGTCTCAGTACATCTATTACACTTGAAGCAATGGAAATAGTGATTTCTGTGCACAATGGCAGCAGCACATGTTGGAGAGAACCATGGCCGGCTGTTAGGTTTTTGCTGGAATTTTTTGGAGGGTATGAAGTGGTCTATACCTACAATTAACCATTCCATCACGTCTAAATACAAAAGTCGTATCATTGTTCAGTTGTGCTTTAAGCTGAAACGTTCATTTCAAACGCACCTCTGTCTTATCAAAGAACATTGTTGATTTTATATAGTAGGCCTTTCTGCTTGTGCGGTGATAAACTTAAATGAATTTGTGATGTTAAGCTGTATAAGGCTATCAAAATCAGACTATTTCTTTTTTAATCAGATTTTTTTTTTTCAATTATCGATTTTCGATACTTATCAGATGCATTTTCATACTAAATCTATCGAAGAACACTCCCAGACACATAAAGTACATTTGTGTAACTTAAAAAAAAAAAATCAAATCAGCCCAGCTGTTTCATATTCTATAGGGAACAAACTCACAAACACAAAGTGCCTTTTATATATTAAAGAGTCGGCAGATAAAAACTCAAATACAAGTTTACCTGTGAGAAGGTGAACAAATTGCACTGTTTTTATTTCTTATTTTTATTTTTGTTTGTTTGTTGAACACCTGTGATTATATCTTGATAGCCATTGGCCAACCTGCTTAGTTCCTTTGGTCATTTCGAGAGAGAGAGAGAGACAGAGAGATAGAGAGAGAAAGAGAGAATGAGAATGAGAGAGGGGAGAGAGTAGGGGTGGAGAGATGGGGTAGGGGAGGGGAGAGAGAGAAAGGGAGAAAGAGAGAAAAGAAGAGAGAGAGAGAGAGAGAGAGAGAGAGAAAAGAAGAGAGAGATGATAAATACGGCCTAAGTAAACACATGAGCAGAAAACACGATGGGGATGGGGGAGGGAGAAAGGAAGAGGATGTGGTAATCAAGCAACAAATTGAATTTTGGACTGATAATTCACTCACTCTCTGACACTGCTTCATTCTTACATTCACATATTCTCTCTCCTTCTCACACACACACACACACACACACACACACACACACACACACACACACACACACCTTTTTTTCTGTTTCAAACAAAACCACAAAATAGTCAACATAAAGTATAAGAATAGGAGGGATAGATTAAAAGAAAAACATCTTTTGCAAAAAAAAAAAAAAAAATAGTATCTGAACTTCGGATTAAAATGTAAGATTCCACTCCCACTTAGAGATTGACCTGCTTGTTTTCGCCTCAGAACAAAGGACAGAAAGGGTTGGAAGCGTCTTACTTACCTACCCCCCCCCCCCAATTCTCAACTTCATTCCAATGAATTTATTGTATATATGAAAATTTATTTTGGTAGCAAAAAGGTGTTAATCTATAATACCTTTTGTTTTGTTTTTTGTTTTTTTTTTGTTTTTCCATACTGACTGTTGGCTGGTATATTCTAGTGGAGACAACAAAATATTTATTAATGAAATAAGTCTTCTACCTCTCCTACACATAAATTATTTGAAGTATGACAAAATCAACATTTTCAGAAAGAGGGGAAGGAAGAGCGGAAGAGGGGGAGGAGGAAAAGCAAAGTAAAACATAACAGAGGAAGAAAATAAAACAGAAAAAGATACTCTCACCCATCTTTTTTTCAAAGTGACCATGTTGCTTTACGGGGGGGGGAGAAAAAAATTGTAATCACACAGGGAAGCATGGTCTTGAACAATTATTTTGTCCACACGACCCACTGAACAACTCCATCAATTCAACATTACACAATCCCAAACTTTGTCAATTCAAACCCGAACATCTCCAACCATTCAACATTACACGATCCCAAACAACTTTGTCAATTTAAATGCGAACACCTTCGACCATTCAACACTACACGCTCCCAAACAACTTTGTCAATTCGAACATGAGCACCTCCAATGATTCGACACTACACGATCCCGAACAACTCCGTCGATTCGAACCCGAACACCTCCGTGTGATTTAACACAATCCCGAATGCAATGACTCAATACGACATGTTACCAGAGCAACCTTGGCAAGTTCCTCGCCAAATGATTATTATCGACTTTTTTATAGGCCTTGAATCAATTCATTTTCGCCGTAGGTAGACTCGATTTGGACATTGACATACAATTCTTGAGCGCTTCCGAATATCACAGACCATCAATGTGTCTATTCATTAAGACCCACACGACGCATCCTTCATTGCATTCTCATATCATTTCTCTTCATGCAACACATATCCTCAATTCTCACCGACCAGGTTTCAATAACATACATCATCACATTGGTTAAACCGGCCTGATAGATTATTCCCTTGGTTGGTTTGCTATTTGTTGAAGAATCCCGAACCTCTACGTGAGTTCGATTTATACTCCTTCTCGTGACGTCATATCTGACGTCACAGTTGGTAGTGATAGCGCTCTGCTAGTAATTATGGCAGAAGGGTACTTCTGAATTTACCCCCCCCCCATTCCAACCCCGTGGTTTCTACAAAGTTTCTCGGGTGTGCTCAGCTGCTGACGGGAATAATCGGAAGTGGCCGATCGCGAAACGTTAAACTGTTACTAAAAGATTATAACTACAAAAACAGAGAAATGTGGAAATACAAAAAAATAAAATTAGAAACATGTATCTACCCCTAACCTGCATGATTAAAATTAAATTTTTATTTCTTCCAATTTATAAAAAATTAGCCTTCATTGTATCAGTTAAAAACAGTGTGTTCATTAAAAATTGAGGAACACTCGGCCGACCTTTTCCGGTTTTTTCCGTCAGCTGCCGAGTGAGCCAGAGTTAACTTGGTGGAAACCGCAGAAGCACTGGTAAAAACTTCTTGAAACTAAAACATGGATTTTTGCAAGCACACATCTTATACCAAAGCATCAATATTTTTTTTTAATTCAAAATCGCTCCAGACAAGGTACGAAACCACTTGATGTAAGGAACTAAAAAGATTTTTTTTTTTTTTTAATTGCTACTTCGATGTCAATTCATTCCAACCCAGAAAACGGCAATTCTTCCTTCTTTGTCAGAAACATTGCTCATGATATGTGAGAACTAAAGGACAAAATCGGGGACACAAGAGTCACATAATCACGTTGACACACCGGTTCCCATCAGATCATCGAAGTTAAATAATGTTGAGCCTTGTCATTACTAAGATGGGTGACCAATTTTCGAATTCCAGGCACTGTATGTAGGAGGACGTTGCAAGAGTTGCAAAAACCTAACGTCATCATCTCCCCTAACGGGGATATACATGCAACTGGGATTCCAAGAGTCACGATGCTGCTGAAAGCCCAATATTTTTTTCTATGTCTTACTAATAATTGTTTTAAAAACAACACTGAAACTAGGTCTTTATTTACAGGCTTCCCCATGATGGTAAAGTTTAAGAGAAGGTCGTTATTTTTTATATGGGTGATATCAGTGTTGCAATATATTTTTTTATATGGGTGATATCAGTGTTGCAATATATTTTTTTATATGGGTGATATCAGTGTTGCAATATATTTTTTTATATGGGTGATATCAGTGTTGCAATATATTTTTTTATATGGGTGATATCAGTGTTGCAATATATTTTTTTATATGGGTGATATCAGTGTTGCAATATTTTTTATATGGGTGATATCAGTGTTGCAATATTTTTTATATGGGTGATATCAGTGTTGCAATATTTTTTATATGGGTGATATCAGTGTTGCAATATTTTTTATATGGGTGATATCAGTGTTGCAATATATTTTTATATGGGTGATATCAGTGTTGCAATATTTTTTATATGGGTGATATCAGTGTTGCAATATATTTTTTTATATGGGTGATATCAGTGTTGCAATATTTTTTATATGGGTGATATCAGTGTTGCAATATTTTTTATATCGGTGATATCAGTGTTGCAATATTTTTTATATGGGTGATATCAGTGTTGCAATATATTTTTTTATATGGGTGATATCAGTGTTGCAATATATTTTTTTATATGGGTGATATCAGTGTTGCAATATATTTTTTTATATGGGTGATATCAGTGTTGCAATATTTTTTATATGGGTGATATCAGTGTTGCAATATATTTTTTTATATGGGTGATATCAGTGTTGCAATATATTTTTTTATATGGGTGATATCAGTGTTGCAATATTTTTTATATGGGTGCTATCAGTGTTGCAATATTTTTTATATGGGTGATATCAGTGTTGCAATATTTTTTTATATGGGTGATATCAGTGTTGCAATATTTTTTATATGGGTGATATCAATGTTGCAATATATTTTTTTTATATGGGTGATATCAGTGTTGCAATATTTTTTATATGGGTGATATCAGTGTTGCAATATTTTTTATATGGGTGATATCAGTGTTGCAATATTTTTTATATAATGAAAGATTAAAGAAAATTGGAAGGTTCTACTTTTAGATACTGGCGATAGAATCTGACCAATCAAACGAAGCCATGTTCTGCTAGCAACGAATCAGAAACTAGAATTACTTCATAACAATATTGGATCTTTTAGAATTCTCGCTCTTTGTCTGCAAACTTTTCCCCACTGAAAACTCTTTTTCATCTCCAAGACTTATAGATTTGCTACGCATCTGAAACACTTCTGAAATTAAACATGGCTTTCAATTTAAAATCCAGCTACCCAAAAATCTGGATGGGACAAAAATAAAAATGACCCCCAATCACGGAGGATCTCTCCTTTTGACCACAAATTGAACAAATTATGTGTAAAGCAAAACCTGAAGGTTAGAGAGTGCATTTTTTTTTTATAGATCAGTTAACTTTCTCGTTATATTGAACCAGTTGCCAGAAAAAGGTGACGAGGGCAGATACAATACAAAGAGAGGTGAAGTCTGAAAGGGTAGACATTACACACACCTTTTTTTTTAATACTTCTATTTTGTTATCCATTCACCCGAGCAACGCCGGATATTCCTGCAGCCGTTATAATAAATAAGTACTAGTATTGCTATCACAGCTACTACTACTATCATTATTATTACTACCACTACAACTACTACTAATAGCAACCACGTATGAATGGTTAGTAATAGTAGTATTTATGACAAGTTTCACACTGCGCAGAAAGTAAGGCATCTCTTACTAATGATTTTGCCAGATGTGGATGTGGTAAGACAAATGATACACACACACACGTGTGTGTGTGTGTGTGTGTGTGTGTGTGTGTGTGTGTGTGTGTGTGAATTTCAATGTTTTCATTGCTTTTCTATACAATTTCAGGAAGAGAATTCACTGTTTATGGATGCTTATTTATTTTAATAACACATGCGACACAGTGTGTGAGTGTGTGAGTGTGTGTGTGTGGGGGGGGTACAGAGTTCTGACATTTTTGCAAGTACTAGCAGAAAAGCCTTCCTCGTTTTGCATCTGCTCCCCTCCCCACCCCCAACATCATATTAACTCTTTTATTCTTATTTTTCACATTTCATAAAGTTAAATTTTCAGAGTAGAACCAAGGATGCACCACTTAATTTGGTGGGAAGGAGTCTTAATTATGATGACATTTACTGAAATAAATTTTAGTAAATTTATCATCTTCAACGCCCTCGAGGCACACCGGGTGTTTCCAGGGATTTAATGGAAACATCTGTGTAATCCTGCTACACTTCTAGAAAATTGACTTGGCTCCACGAGTGCATCTCCATCAATACTATTCATGAGAATGCGTAGAGCCTGCTCTCAGCCTGCTAAGCTAGCAGAACATCCAATGAAACTTCCTCACACTTGCATGTTGGTTTCAGGAAATTTTATTCATTCACTAACAAGTTGCTAGGCGTAAAATATGTTTAAATATATATTATTTAATTGGAATTCATTGAGATGAGTATTATTTATTAATTTATTTATTAATTTTATTTATTGCGGACTATTATTCTCATCTTTTCTTAATGTTTCACAACGTTTAAGTCAACTATTCTTCTGGCCTTCGTATGGTTCCAGGTGAGAATTGTCTGAAGATAGTGGTTTCAATCCTACCCAAAGCCGACCAGAGGCTTACTTGGCCAAAACGTAGTGAGACGACAACAACTATGGAAGGCAGTAATTGCAGTGGATGCAGTCAGGAGATTCAGAGTTCCTATCCTGTCACGGTTATCACCTGACGAAGGCCAGAGGAATAGTTGGCCGAAACGTCGTGAAACAACTAAGAAAAGATGAGGATAATAGTCCGCAATAAATAAAATTAATATGCTTAAATATATTTTAATGTATGCAGATTTCGTATTTATTATTATAGAGCCAATCCTCTATTGATTATTATATTGTACCCAATATATTGTAGCCCTTCTCCCACCATGACCCAGTCGTAAAACATGCTTAAATATATTTTTATTCATGCAGATTTCATATTTATTATAACAGAGCAAATACTCTATTAATTATTATATTGTACCTGATATATAGTTGTGATTTCAAAAGTTTTTAAAAATATGACTTGGGTGCCACCAGCTAGAATAGTTTTATAAGTGGGCATGTGTTGGACGGCTTTAAGAAACTGAATTCCAAAGTAGCCTAACTCTGGATAGGTCTTTATTATTCCTCAAATTCATTTTTATTATTTTCATACTTCCATTGCTCTTTCTTCCGCTAGTTAATCATGAAAAAAGTGAGTTTGCAAAACAAGTTCAATTCTTAATAAAAACAAATTCTAAAATTAGTCTTTCTATTCACTATGTCACACCGTTCCCCCCCCCATCCCTCTCTCCAGCAATGGGTTAAATAGTATTAATAATTTTTGTTTTTACTGTTTGTTTCACATCAAACAAGGCAGTGCCACTAAGTTATAAGGGGCTACTATCTGGGTCCAGATTTGCAGGGATACTATGTAGGGAGTTGGGCAGCGAGATGTCTGTTCACATTATACTTGAACTTCTGCATGTCAGTACAATCAGGGAAACAGGGACCTGGGAGGGAATTCCAAAGTCTAGCAGGTCGAGGGAAGAAGCTATTTGAGGAGAAGGCTTTAAGACATCTTACAGTGTAGGAGTGATATTTTGCTGCTTATTGGGTTTGTCGGGGTATTTACGTTGACGCGGTATTAGTGTTTGGAGTTTGTCAGAACACTTTCCATTAAAATACTTGTAAAACAGGCAGGGGGGTGCCACGTTTCCGCGATAGGACAGAGGTTGGAGTTTGGCAACTCTTTTTTGAAACCTATCTAGGAATGAGAGACCAGTGGCCGACGCACCAGCCCAGATACGACAATAATACTCCATGCATGGGTGAATAGTGGCTTTGTAGATGCACAGAATACTCCCCAGTGTGAGTAATCTTCTGACATTCATGTTCTCTGTGAATATCAAGTCTAGGAGCTTGAGGGAAGTACTTCCAGGTAATGTATCATTAATTATAGCAATCAGTGGTTGAGAAGGTTTCTTGTAATTATTAAAGGAAATAAGCTTAGTCTTGGCAGCATTGAACGTTACCGTCCATTTACGGCTCCATTCCACCACAGAGGTCTTCCTCTAGAGGTTTAGCCATTTCCTTAGATATACATTCATTTGTTTTCTTATCTGTTATAGAGCATAATGGAGACTATCGATCTTCGGTTTTGTAGTTAATTTTATCACCATTTACTGCTACTAATCTGAGAAAAGAGATAGAGAGAGCTAGTGACAGAAGTGAAAGTGGACCGACACTGAATGAAATAAATAAAATATGGTGAGAGAGGATGAGAGTAATAGACAGATATTTAGAAATGGGTGACTTAAGTGAGTAAATTGCAAATTAAAAACAATTAGAATAATTAAAATGGATATTAAAAAAAAAAACTAAACTCAATTCTAAAACTAAAGAATATTTTAACATGTATTTTGTGTGATTAAAAAATATAAGAAACAAACGTTGATTAACTCAGCTTTAATATAATAATAGGTAAAAAAAAAAAGTAAAGTAAATTGATGTGAATCAACATGTATAACTTTGTTGACTTTTTTTTTTACAGAAAGTGAAGGTTGCCAACATCTCTAAGTGGTATTATGAAACTGACTGGATTCGAACTTGGCACACTCAGATATAAACTACTTCATGTATAATCCCCAAGGTACTATATGTTGCGAGCGTGTAAGGGTCCAGAAAAAATTAATTAGTGGAAACAAAATATATTGACCAGAAAAGCAAATACAGCAAGTGAAGAATGTTGGGTATACGTCAGTCCGACTGCTACGCGTGAAAGACTCGTGCATAATGGCTGAGAGACATATTTTCCCGGTCTTTATACTAAGTGGAAGAGTTCATTATTATCTGTAAGGTTGAACGCCACAACATTATGTTTTGGCAATTTATTTAGGAAAAGATAAAGTAAAAATAGCTTCGAAAATAGTTAACTGAAATTTGAAAAAAAAAAATGTTTCAAAGATTTTTTTTTAAATTGAAAGAAAAAAGAAACAAAGAAAAAGATATTTTCAAAGATTGAAAGAAAACAAGAAATAAAAGAAAAAGAAATTTTTTAAAGAATGAAAGAAAAAAGAAAAGGATTTTTTTTTAAAAGATTGAAAGAAAAAAGAGAAAGACATTTTTTAAAAGATTGAAAGAAAAAAGAAAAAAAAAGGAAAATAACTTTTTAAAAGCTTGAAAGAAAAATGCAGGAAGGAAAGAAATAAAAAATCATTGAAGAAGAAGAAAAGAAAAATGTCATGTCAGTAGATCAGGAAATCTCATTTCCGGTATAAAACATAAAATCTCAAACTTAAGCAAACGTCATCTTCATTTATTCAGTTCATTTGTGTGGCCAGAAGAGGAGAAGAAACCCTTCATGGAAACCCTAAAATAAACACACGCACCCTCCTCCGGAAACGAAACGTGTCTAGTTGAATCTGAAATTGGCAACACCAAACACTTTGTTTATCTAATATATAAAATTATTTTTGGATGTTTGTCTGTCAGTGACCATCAGATCATTCTGGAAGGATGATGGAGGATAGGCGTTGAACTGTGAAACAACAAGTACACAATCTCTAACCACTCCTCTTTATAGTTAGCACTGTCCGATTCCAGTGACTGGAAACAATCTTGAAATATAGCATCTAATATTTTCAAATGGTCACCAGGCTCAAAGATGCTAACTTCGTTCTAGGACAGGGTCCAAAAAAAAAAAAAAAAAGTCTCCAACCTAATAAATCCCACGCTATTAACCAAACTCCAACCTCTGCCCCATTGCCAAAATATTGCATCTCCGTGCCTGTTTTATAAGTATTTTAATGGAATGTGCTCCAACGAACTGAAGGCACTTGTACCCACTCAATGTAAATACATCCGACTAATCCAATAAGCTGCAAAATCCCACCCCTACAATGTAAAGATTCTTAGATGCCAGAAAGCCTTCTACTTTAATAGTGTCTTCCTCTGAACTGTTAGACTTTGGAATTCTCTCCCAAGTTCCTGCTTCCTTGGATGTACTGACATGCAAAGGTTCAAGTGTAATGTGAACAGACATTAAGCTGCTGAACTCCCTACATACCATTTCTGTCAAATTGGTCCTAAATAGTAGCTCCTTACACCCAAATGGCACTGTACCTTTTTTGGAGTGAAATAATAGTAAATTATATATATATATATATATATATATATATATATATATATATATATATATATATATATAACGGTAACTGGTGTGCCGATGTGATTAGGTCGTATATAAAAATTATTTTCTGAAATATTCAAAGGCTTTTACAAATTGAAATCTTGACGTAATTTCTTTACATAGTTGGAGTCTGTTAGTTTTTTTTTTTTTTTTTTTTTTTTTTTTACATAGGCATCACCACATTATCAAGGCCAAGAGGCCACTCAAGGATAAGGGTTAAAGAGTGTACAGTAGAAATTGGACATTATAGTAATCATTAGTAATGAAAATTTGGTAAAGTTGATAACTTATATGGAACGGCTCATCAAGAACTTATTTACGTTAGACTTGAACACAACCATATTGTAGTCAGCCGGAAAGCAGGAAAACGGAAGACAATTCCACAGGCGTGCAGTTCTAATAAAAAAGCTTTGTTCATGGAATCTACGCTTAGGTTTAGGCACAGATAAAGAGTGGGGGGAATTATTGATAGTGTTTACAGCTAGACGAGTGTTTCTTGTGAAAGTTTGGCGAGGGGGGACCATAGATTGAAGCTCATTCGAACACTTTCCATGAAAATAACGATACATCAGAGACAAACTCGCAACATCTCTTCTGTGAGATAAAGGTGGTAAGGAAGAGAAAAGGACATCTCCTACGAGGCTACGAAGTCTATTTTGAACTCTATCAAGGCAGGACAAGTCCTTTCTAGCAGCTCCTGCCCAGATGTGGCAACAGTATTCCATCCTTGGACGTACCTGGCTCTTATATAGATAGAGAATAGCATTAGCAGTGAGATATCTACCGGATCGATAGAAAGATCCCACCATTTTTCCAGCGGCCTTGGCAACAGATTTGATGTACGTGTTGGAGTTGGAGTCTGTTAGCCGGCAAATCTGTTCAAATCGCATTAATTTTTTTTATTTCTTTTTTTCTTGAATAATATTGCTGAGTGATCTGTTGCTATCAAGCCTCTGCCTGAACTAGATTTTTAATGGAATGTACGCTGATGAACTCACTGCACTTGTGCCCCCTCGATGTACATATCCTCAACAAATTCTCTTCCTGCTACCCTGACTGTACTGATATGCAGAAGTTTAAATGTAAGCAAACCAACATCTTGTTAATCTTTCCCAAACATGATCCCAAATAGTAGTCCCTTATGTCCAAGTAGCGATATACTTTAGTTGGGGTGAAAATAAGTAAAAAAAAAAAAAAATTTCTTAAAATTGTGGGTTCATACCTTTTATAATAAGATCTATGTCTAATTAGGCACTAATTTTTGTTTCTGCATAGTGAATTCCAATGTCGTGACAGCATACATTACCAGAAACCACATCAAGATGTGAGCGATTGGTTAGAAAACGGACACCAAAGCTCCATTATAAGAAGATTTATTTCATTCATTCATGGAATCTCTCCATGAAAACTAGGATTCTTTGCATAAGCAGAGATCGTCTATATAAATTCTCATTTGACACAATAAGAAACGAAACTTTGGAAGGTTACCAAGAGCATTTGGTTTCACTGATGCCTCAAGGTGAAGAGTTTGTTGTAGCAACAGGAAAAACATTGGTGGATAGATGATTGGTTATCCAAATTTGGAATACATAGGATCAATTGTAACATGTGGACAAACTTCAATCCAAAGGAAATAGTATCACCCCCCCCCACACACACACACACTTTCCTTCTCTCTCCATATGTATCTATTTAGATATCTATGAAAGTGTGTATGTGTGAAGATACTTCTCAACCTATACACTCAAAGAATTTTTGATCTACAAACTTGAAATTTTGTATATAGGGCATTCAGACATGTGGAAAACTTTTCAATTTTTCATCTGGAAAAACGGGCTGCTAAGGAGTTAAATTAAAAAAAAATATATATACTTGGGAGTATCAGATTTTATCTGTCAACTGTTTCATGACGTTTGGAAACCCTTATTAAAGAGTGTGGCAAGCTGGTCTAATGGTTAGAATACCTGACTCATTGTCTTAAGATTTTGGGTTCTATCTCAGCTCGAGTATTTTTAGAAAATGTAAATGCGATATTCGTTTTCGACATACCCGAAAACCTATGAAAGTTATTGTTTTAAAGGTGATTGTTAAGATGGAAAGTAAGTAAAAATTTACAAAAAAAAAAAATGGAAATAAGTTTATCAGCAGAACAATGTTATAGGAAGTTGTTCACAAGAAGCACAGAAGAAAACTAAAATAGAATTGTTAATCAAGGTGTAGCAGCAGTAACGGAAACAACAGATTGGTTAATATATTTTAGAGTAAGTTTTAGGAGTGGCGATGAGTTTTACTCCAGTTTGGGATGGTTGCAGACAGTCTTGAGTTTGTGATGTTGACGACAGATGTAAGTTGACCAGTTGAAGGCAGGTCATGGTTTGAATCTGATCAAACGATTTTTAGGGGGTTCAGATGGCGAAAATGAATTGATAACCACAGAATACGTTTTCTATGATTTTTTAGTTGCTCTATTTTTTTTTTTATATTTGTGAATCGCTCGGCATCTGCCAATGTGAGAGACAAAGATACGGACAGAAGAGATGATGAAGGAGAAGACCACAGAAACACTACTGGGGTCGGCAGTTGTACAATGGTCAGCACATGGTTTTACATATATATAAGAAATAGATGATGGCAGTTGAATAAACTTTAATAGATCATCCAAACAATAAAGAAAAACTTTTTACACCATATTTCGAAGCTTAATGCTTCTCATCAAAAGAGGTTTTATATATATATATATATATATATATATATATATACTAGCAGTGATTGAATGAGGATCAACGAATGTTTCACACTCCTGTATTTTTATCATCAAAATCGTTGAACCCATTTTTCACTCAAATCGATTGATTGCCTGCTCTAGTTGGGGACACATCGTGATGAACTGGAAGGAAGCTTCACATGCCTCCCTGCAGTAACTCCACAATACATTGTAGTTTACATTGCATTGTAGAGAATCTCCTATTCATTTTACAAAATTATTTATATAACGGCTTGAATTAAAGTTTCAAATACAAAAGTCAAGCATCATACTTCAATTGCGCTTTACACAGAAGCATTCATTTCAAACGCACACTTATCATATCACAGAACCAACTATTGATTTTTTTATGCTTGGCCTTTCTCCTTGTGCGGGGATAATAGCTTGAATCTAAGTTTAAAATGAAAAAGTCAATTATTATGGTTCAAATTTGCTCTAAACAGAAGCATTCATTTCAAACATGTGTTTGTCATATCAAAGAATCTAATGTTGATTTTATATGCTGGGCTTTTCTGCTTGTGTGGCAATAAAAGTTATCAAATGCACTTGTGATTTTAGGCTGCATGAGGTGTTAATATTGGTTACAATCGCCTGTTCCTTCTTTCATTGGATTTTTTTGATTATCGATTATCAATACCTATTGAAAACATTCAGATACAAAACTTATCTAAGAAAACTGCCAGATAGATAAAGTGCATTCGTGTGAAAAAAAATCAGGCCAGCTGTTGTGGAGTTTATAGGGAATACACACACACACACACACATACATACACAAAACCATTATAATTATTTGCTAATATTTTCTCTGAAGAGATGGTAGACATCGAAATCCTATAGGATAAGGAGTTATATTTCAAATGTATTCTTTGTCTTACATAGAGTAATAAAAATCTTTTGATTAGAAATTTAACCATTTCACGTCATAAATTTCTAAATTTATTGAATGACTAAAATTGTGTGTGTGTGTGTGTGTGTGTGTGTGTGTGTGTGTTTTAATTTTTTTTTTTTTATACTAACTATTTACCCATAGTGATATAAGTTGCTATTTCACGTATAGCTGGAGGTACATGTAATTTACTCACTAATACTGTTGGTAAAGATAATAAAACCTATAAGATCTTAACACAGCAGAGGTGATTTCATAGCCTGTGACTGCGTCCATTAGGTCAATTACGCACACACACACTCACCTGTTATGCAATACTGGTCACCATGCAAATATCAAGTGATAACAAAAGTATGTGAACACAACAGCGAGGTGGCTCATCAACGAGTCAATTTTTTCAATGGAATCATAAGAGAGTTCAGCAATCACTAATCACGACAGCAGCAGCAGCGTTCTATTTACGTTCAGTCCAGTTAAACTTGTTTCTTTTTTTCCTCTCTTCTTATAACGAGTCTTCGTAGTTCCCATATTGAATTAATCATTCGTTTTTATGTCTGTTGTTGTGCTGACATGTGTTAGCCGGTTTTTAGAAATTCACTTTTCAAATCTTCAATAAATTTCCAGACTTTTTTTTTTTTTCGTACGAGCACTTTTATTGATTCTTTCTCTTTAGGAAAAGAAAATATGTGCACTTTTGGGCCGTTTTCTATAATTTTCACGGCAGCTTGAAACCGTACAATGATAAAACATTTTTCATAAATCAACCAGAAACGTGATCTACTATTGCTGGACTACCGGCAGTCTCACCTATTTTTTTACTAGCCGCTACCTAAACGTGACGTCATAGATTAATTATCAGGCTTCGTCTCTCGATGGGGTGGTGGTAGAGAGCTTAGAGAAAAATACTCAAAAAAAAAAAAAAAAAAAAAAAAAAAAATGTTTACACCTTTTATTTAATAGGATTAAAAAAAAAACTTTTAGCTTTTAATTTTTGATTTTGACCAGCAAGGCTACCCGGCATTGCCCTAAGAAACAAGTATAATATAAATTCTATCACTTTCGTTTCCTCCCCCTTCGCTCCTTCTTTTTTGCCCAACCCATTCCTTTTTCTGGACATCACTCATCAGAGGTAATTCTGTGAACATTGAATATATGTACGAGGTGCCTTCAATAAGTTTCCAGACTTTTTTCGTATGAACACTTTTATTGATAATACACACATGAAACCCTAATCCCCTTCAAAATAATCTCCTCTGACTACACTCCACTTGTTGTATGGTTTCAACAATTTCTGGAAGGCCCCATGGATGTCCTCTTGTGTGAGCATGTCAATGACCCTCGTCACAACCTCTTTCATCTCCTCAATTGTCTCATAACGACAACTCAAAGTTTTCCTTGAGCTTAGGGAATAACCAAAAGTCACAGCGAGCAAGGTCTGGACTACAGAGAGGGTGAGCAACTGTCTTGATGCCCATCTTGGTCAAATAGTCTGTGATAAGGATGGAGTTGTTGACTGGTGCATTTGCGCAAATCTTCCGAATCTCCAGTTCCTCACAAATAATTGTGTGTACAGTATTGTTTCTATAGACAGACGAGTCTTTATTTGGCTATTCAACTATAGTGTTCTGACTTTCATTAATCCTCTCACACCCCTTATCATCCCTTACAGACTCCCTGCCATCCTTGAATTTCTTATGCCACTCAAAAACTGATGCTCAAATCATGCAATAGTGTCCAAAAGCATTCCTCCATACATTCCATACATTCCATACATTTCCGTTTAAAACAAAATTTTATTGCATATCATTCTTCTAAAGTGTCCTTCTCACATCCAGATTGCATTTTTGAAATTCATCAACTGTGACAATCAGGCTTTAGTAGGATGTATTCCAATTCTTGCTGTAGCTGTTCATTTGAACCTGAAATCATAAAAATTGGTCAGTCATCTCATAAGATGTATAGCTATAACATACTGAATTTTCAAGAGTTGACAACAATTTTAAATGCCTGTACAAAATGTCTGGAAACTTATTGAAGACACCTCATAACTTTACAAAATATATTTTAGTTTTTTCTCTTGTATATTACTAAATCCTGTGGAAATTCGATGCTTGAGGACTTCATCAATCGGCATTCATTTGCTGTTAATAATATTTCATTTAAAACCTTGGATTTACTTTTGGCAGCCTCATAACTCTCGCTTTGCTTATTTTGTCTTTTACACAGATCTCCTTACATCATCTAGATTTAATCTACCTTTGAGGTCATCAGATCTAAGTCTAAGCCTCACATTACACATACATATCGTAGCATTCGCTTATCATTTCTCTCCAAGCAATGCATGTCCTCAACCCTCAGTAACCAGGTTTAATTTCTGCATACTTTTGCCTGATAAACCCTTTTCCTTGTACCATAAGATTTTTTGCAGTAACATTTGTGACGTTTGGTGCTATCAGATCAGACTATCTGAAGATACTGGCTTCCTGACCTAAAATGCACCAAATAATGATATCATTTTTTCGTTTCCCCTTGTAAAACTCAATCATGTTCTGCAAAACCAAAACGAATTTTCCTCTACAAAAGAAACCAAATACGATGAATAAATATTTGAGAATATAAAGATAATGTTGAGACGATTAATCGGAAAAAAAAACTGTACCTATTTTTCTAATGCCATAAACGATTCTGTTATCTTTTTTATTTGATTTTGTTTAAAGCAAAATCTTCCATTGCTGATAGTAATAATAAAATAAATATTTATTTTTAAACAACCACTAAGACTAAAATCTAAAGATTACTCCTTATGTCTTTATACATTCGAGAAAATATATGCAAATTTAATCTGTGTTTTACAGTAATCAGATAAAATAACAACTTTATAAATCTCTAAGTATTTAACGATAAAGAATCAGAATCAGTAATTGTATTGGAATCGGGAATTTAGTACAGAATCAGTAATTGTATCAGAATTGGGGAAAAATATTGGACTCGTCCCATCACTAATAAAAACTTTTACCAAAATGACCAGATTCTACATTAAATAACCCCAAAAGGGGTTGATATGTTGTAGTAAAAAGAAATGAAACCATTTGTGACGCAATAATATAGTGAGCACAAAATATTCAGAATCTTCAAACGAATATTCCCATTACGAAATAGCGGTGAGAAAGTTTCCCTCCGATGCACAATTGGCAGCGAGCATGAGAGTTTCTTGCTCGTTTCATATCTCAGAATTTAGCCCAAACCAGTAACTACGCTGCATGTGTTGCATACAATGAGCTGAGATTTCACACTCTAAGCAAAATTTGCTTTCAAATGGAATCCGTAACAATTGTGCTAAGAATAGAAATGCTTTTAACACAATTGAAAGACACAAATTCTTTCATAATTCAAACAAAATAAGTTTTAAAACAAAATAAAAAATAAAAATTTCTTTTTGAAAGTGTAAATTGGTGTCATTTATTAACTATGGAAACACTTACATGAAACAATTACTGTTACACTATCTTGTAAACAAGAGAACGAGTTTAATAGACTTTGGAATTCCCGTCCTGCTACCTGTTTCTCTGTCTGTACCGATATGTAGAAGTTTAAATGTAATGTAAACCAACATTTTGTTAATCTTTCCTAGGCATGCTCCTAGATAGTAGCTCCTTACGTTCAAGTGGCTATATGCCTTGTAAGGAGTGAACGCTAGTAAAAAAAAAAAAATGTATATTTTAGAAACCAAAAGTAATTATAGTTCCAATTTTGAAGGGGGGGGGGGCTATTGAGTTTTAAAAAAAATCATAATTGTTATTGATTTTTGGGGGAGAGTTACTTTAACATTTTGAAAGGTAAATATTTTAAAATCTTATATTTCATCTCATAGCGACGCAACTCTGTTAGATGTCTACAGCAAGTACTTCGATATAACCTGCTACAACCACACGTGATTACAAAACAGAACAATCCCCACTGGGACAGAAGTTTTGTAATTAAGCTTGTGGTAAAGCTCTTCAGTGTATGCCTACATAGATTCATCTATTATTGCTCAAATCAAGATTAGGAAATACAGAAAAATGTCAGTTTAATTTGGTTTTATTTGTGCATTTTATATTTCCTGACAGTTATTATTGAGTAAAAAACACAATAAAGCTCTCATACAAGGTGTCTTCAATAAGTTTCAAGACTGTTTGTACCGACATTTAAAATTGTTGTCTTAAACTCTTGAAAATTCATTATGTTATTGCAATACATCTTATGAAATGACTGACCAATTATTATGATTTCAGGTTCAAATAAATACACCCTACTAAAGCCTGATTATCACAGCTGGTGAATTTAAAAAATGCAATCCCTACACGAGAATACTTTAGAAGAACGATATGCAATAAACATTCTCTTTTAAACTTGGAAAAAATGTCACAGAAACGTATGGAATGCTTCAGACTAATTTTTGGACTATCTTGCATGAATTAAGCATCAGTTTTTGAGCGGCATAAGAGATTCAAGAAAGGCAGAGAGTTTGTTGTTTGGTTGTTTTTGTTTTACGGCATATCAACCCTTTTCAGGTTATTTAATGCCGAATCCAGTTACTTTGAAGAAAAATTTTTTAATAGAATATATTTTCGTTTTCCAAGTCGGTTTCTATTTAACCCATAGTTGGGACCCTAACAGGTACTATCACTCCGGATCTGAGTGGACCTGCGAGCAATGGCAATTAAAGGGTGGCTCCACACTCTCTAGAGCCTGCAAGCTGGGGCCTCACCATCGGATATAGTTTAAGGTCATATCCAGGATTGCAGAGAGTTTGTGAGGGATGATGAGAGGTTTAGGAGGAGTAAGGAAGTTGCAACATCAGGGTTGATTAGCCAAATAAAAAATAAAAAAATAAAAGAATTTTATGGATAAACACCGTTGTGTGCCTATAGAGACAATAAGTGCACAGTTTGATGTCAGTGTGGGAACTGTACAAAAAATTATTTGCGACAAATTAAAGATGCTGAAGATTTATGCAATTGCACCAGTCCACAACTCCATTCCTGTCAGAGACTATTTGACCAAGATTTTTTTTTTTTTTTTCAATTTTCACCCCAAACAAGGCACAGTGCCACTTTGAAGCAGGGGGCTACTATCAGGGACTTAATTAGCGGGGTCATTATGAAGGGAGATGAATAGAAAGATGTTTGTTAACATTACACTTGAACTTCTGCATATCAGTGCAGTTGGGAAAGCAGAATCCCGGAAGGGAGTTCCAAAGACCCGCAGTTCTGGGGAAGAAACTATTGGAGTAAAAGGATTTCTTGCACCTAGGGATCTCTACTGTAAAGGGATGAGACTTAGTAGCCTGTCGGGTTTGTCGGGGGTAGTTACGTCGGGGAGGTACAAGTGTTTGCAGTTCGTCAGATGGGCATCAAGACAGTTCCTCATTCTTCCTATAGCTCAGACCTTGCTCCCTATGACCTTTGGTTAATCTCCAAGCTCAAGGAAAACCTTAGAGGCTGTTGTTATTAGACAATTGAGGAGATGAAAGAGGCTGTGACAAAAGTCATTGACACGCTCACACAAGAAGACATGGGGCCTTTCAGAAGTTGTTGGAACAGTACAACAAGTGCATTGCAACCGGAGGAGATTACTTCGAAGTGAACTAGAGTTTCATGTGTGTACTATTAATAGAAGTGCCCATACGAAAAAAGTCTGGAAACTTATTGAAGGCACCTCATATTCTTTGCATTCTTCAGACTACAGTTCTCATTTTACATACACAACATTTTGATCGATGTAACCTTTAAACTTATTCAGGTACATTGTTTTGAACTCTGGAATCTTTTTCTCAAACTCAAGAACCTGCATGGAATTTTCATGGAACCCTTTATTTAGTCCACAGAGGTCACATGTTTTCATGCCATCAGCCTTAGTGGGGGACGGTCTTTTCTCTTCCCTGCAACCTCTTTGCCATAGAAGAGACGTTGCGAGTCTGTCTCTGCTTTATCATTACTTTCATGGCAAGTGCTCATCTGAGCTTCAATCTATGGTCCCACCTCCATCAAACTTTCACAAAAAACACTCGTCTAGCTATTAATAATTTACCACACTCTTTATCTGTACCTAAACCTAAATGTAGATTCCATCAACAAAGCTTCTTTCTTAGAACTGCACGCCTGTGGAACTCTCTTCCGATTGCCTGCTTTCCAGCTGACTACAATCTGTCTTCAAGTCCAACGTAAACAAGTTCTTGATGAACCGTCCTCCTAAGTAATCCAATTTACAAAATTCCCACTACTTATGTTTACTATGATATAATCACATTGACTAATGTATGCCTATTAACTCTTATCCTCGAGTGGCCTCTGGGCCTTGATAAGTGGTGATTCCTGTATAAAAAAAAAATATGTAATTTGCAATTATATTTTTGAGTATCACACACACTGATAATTTAACCTCCAACCTTCAGAAAAATGTAACACAGTCGATAAAGTACTTGGTAAAATTCAATTGCAAGTTACACACTTCTGGAAATTGAAGGTTCAATCCTCAGTGCAGGCGACATTCAAAAATACAATAACAAATTACTTATGACTTTTACTCGATCATGGCTGATAGAACAAGCCTATGCTACCCCTGTGAATTAAATAAAGGGTTTCGTTTGAAATTCCATGCAGATTACACAGTTCGCCAAAATACACCTGAAAAGGGTCTGAGGTTAAATGGATTGAAAAATTACGAAAATCACACTCAAGTTGAGAATAGTGGTTCGAATAATCCAAATAATACGAAATATCAACCCTCAAAAAATCAGAAACTGTAGTTTTTTTTGTTTTTTTTTTTCGTTATTATTGCATAAATAATGAACGATATGACCTGATGAACAATTCCATAGTCTAAACTAGCATCCATAAAGTCAATCAAGCACAAAAAAGCTAAGCTCATCACGTAAATGTTAGAATGATTAACTTTCATGACTGCAAAGTTATTACTAGAGCTATGACAAGAGAATATTCTTTTCATTATTTTGACTCTCGAGTATATATCAGTTAATATCTATGTTTTTAGATAGAGCGATGTGGTTCTCGACTGATTAACCGCATCTGTGTCAGATATACACTCGAGAGTCAAAACAATGATAAGAATATTCTCTTGTCAGAGCCCTAGTTATGACACACAGAGAACATAGATACAGTTCATCATCGAAACACAGAGTATACATAAAGTTGACGGTAAAGGTAATTTAAAAAAATGTCGTTTTACATAAGTGAATATACTATTTGTACAAATCCACTGTTGTCTGGGATGCATTGAAGTCCATTCCGTTTAGTTTTCAAATCTTATTTGTATGTCCATTTTTTTTAACCTTATGCAGAAAAAGAAATATTTTTTTCAGTTGTAAGGGAGATATGAAATGAAACCTGGCCATTGAGAGTTGAGGACATGTGCTGCATGTGCAACATAGCATGGACGTGCATGTGCAAATGCATGCAAGACGATGTCACCGGTAGGGAAAATAAAGGCTTAAAAAAAGGAGATCATGTTAGAGATATGAAGCATGTTCGAGATCATGTGATTAGCGTGAATGACACTCAAAAAGACGATCACGTGATGGACGTCACAGTGTTAACAAAAGAATGAGAGAATGAATGTTGTTGTACAACAAAAAAGCAAGTTGAACTTCTTTTCTATTCTTTGTCTTTTCTTTATACAAGGGAATCACCACTTATCAAAGCCCAAAGGCCACTCGAGGATAAGGGTTAAAGAGTGCACGGTGGTCAAAAGGACAATACAGTAATCGTTAGAAGTATAAATTTGGTAAATTTGATTACTTAAGGGGAACGGCTTGTCAAGAACTTGTTTACATTGGACTTGAAAACAGCCATATTGTAATCAGCTGGAAAGCAGGTAAACGGAAGGGAGTTCCACAAATGTGCAGTTCTAAGAAAGTAGCTTTGTTTACGGAATCCACGTTTACATTTAGGCACAGATAAAAAGTGTGGGAAATTATTGATAGTGTTTTCAGCCAGACGAGTGTTTCTCGTGAATGTTTGGCGAAGGGGGATCATAGATTGAGGCTCAGACGAGCACTTGCCATAAAAATAATGATAAAACAGAGACAGGCTCACAACGTCTCTTCTGTGAGAAAGAGGTTGCAGGGAAGAGAAAAGGGGCACTACTCTTCTTGAAGCCAATAATACTGTTTTTTCCTCTCCATGAGTAACGTAATCTGGGATCCAGTTGTAGCCTCAGTTGCAAAATAGACTGAGGCTACAACGTGCTGGTTCCCAGACTATGTTACACATGGAGAGAAAAAAGCAGTATTATTGGCTTCCAGAAGAGTAGCGTATCACATTAAAGTTAGAATTTATAACATTTACATTTACTCCCAGTTGTACTCTATGGCCTGTAGTGCATAAATTAGGACTAGTTCATCGCTGCTGAAAATAGAAACATTTCGAAATCATAACAAGATTCATGACATCCCAATTAGAAAAAAACTTCATCAAATTACAACTAACACCAATCACTTCAGTAATGAAGAGCAAAGGACTAAAACTCTTTGGGAATATGTAAAACAGGCACAAGGATGTAACATTGCAGTAATAGGACAGCCCGTCTGTGGAACACTGTTCCACTGGCCTGCTTCCCAGTTGAATACAACATAGTAGCCTTCAAATCCAATGTAAACAAATTCTTGTTGAGCCATCCCCATAAATAATGAAATTCTACCCAATTTACACCATTAACGATTACTACACCACCATCTTACATCATTAACCCTTATCCCAAGTAAAAAAAATAAAATAAAAAAAAACGCAAAATCGGAATCTTCCAATGAATGCACCTCAAACAATCGGCCAGAAAGGAGGAGATAATGATCATGTCAGAAAGTATTGCTATGCATGTATAGTATTAGGTTGACATGAAAGTTCTTGCAGAATTTTTAATTTGGATTTCAAATAATGTATTTTCAAATAAGTTTTCGTTATAATACCTTTACTTTAGATATCATTTTAAAGAGCGTTTTTCGCTCTGTCTAATCATTTAAATTACAATCGTATTAAAACAATTCAGAACGTTGAATACAAGATGGAAAAAAAAAAAAAGAAAATTCGCACAATTTTCTTTTTTCAATTCAAGCTAGGCTGAAAAGTTGCTGAAACAGCTCACGATATCAACGAAATGTTTGGCCCAGGAACCACTACTGAACACACGGCACAATGGTGGTTTAAGCAATTTCGTGGTGGCGAAGAGAGTTTTGATGATGAGCATAGAGGTCGGTTATTGGATGTTGACAATAGTTAATTAAAAGCCTTAATCAAAGTTAATCCACATGCAACTGTTAAAGAACTTGTTTCTGAATTAAACGTAACATATACGACGATTTGCAACCACTTGAGAGATTGGAAAGCCAAAAACCTTAATAAATGGGTGCCACACAAATTGAACGATAACCAAAAGAAATGTTGTTATGGAGTGTCATCTTCCCTTCTTTTACGCAACAAGAATAATCTGTTTCTCAACAGGGTTGTGATGTGCTGAAAAGTGGGTTCTTTACAACAACTAGCGATGCTCAGCTCAGTGGTTAGATGCCGACGAAGCTCCATGACAATTCCCGAAGCCAGGGTTGCACCAAAAGAAGGTCATGCTCACTGTTTGGTCGTTTGCAACTGGTCTTATCCATTACAGTATTTTTAAATGCAAGCGGAACCGTTATGGCGAGAAAGTACTGTCAACAAATGGATGAAATGCATCAGAAACTTCGATAACAACACCCAGCATTAGTCAACAGAAAAAATCCAATTCTCGCACGTTGGTAAACCAGTCTTGCAGAAGTTGGATGAATTGGGCTATGGAACTCTGCCTCATTCACCATCCTCACCAGCCCTCTCACCTACCAACTACCACTTTTTCAAGCATCTCAACATGGATTGTCATTTCAGAGAGTGTCGCAATGTATGTATAGTACGATGTAAAAAAAAAACATTTTGCTCAAAATTTCGACTTACATTAACATATACATGATTACAAGTTTTCATTCTTTTTTTTTAATAATTTTGCTTCATTTTTAAGCCTTTCATATTTTGGATTTTTATTTATAGTTAAATAATATAAATATGCAGAGAAATACAAGCCTTTTTTCTTTTTTTTAAATTACGACGCAGAATTCCCCCCACCCATTTCTTCTGGAATAAAATTATCTCTCAAAAAAGAAAAAAAAAATGAGGATTTTATACTGCACCATAAAGAATATGCAATGAGTAGACTTATATAAAAAAAAAAAAAAATTAACTTTTTATTAAATGAAGATAATTTTGATGAGTCATAATGTACTAGATGACCTGAGGGACATCATCATCATCTGATGATGATGTTATTTTTGCAGAATGGAATTTTATTGAAAATGTTTTTTCTTGTTCCTTTGTAAAAGAATTTATATATATATATATATATATATATATATATATATATATATATATATATATAAAAGAGCAAACAATTAATAAAACATGTTAAAAAACACTTTGAAAAAGAGTTAAAAACATATTTAATCTGAAAAGGAAACACTTGATAAGTGGATAGTCCTTAATCCGCGGAGTTTCGAAGAAATACTTTCCTTTTCATCAGAGACTAGGAATTAGCAAAATGCGGGATCGGATTTTGCATACAAAAGTATTTGATGAAACTGCAAGTAAGTCAAAAATCTTACTTGATAACAAAAAGTGAAGCAGAGGGAGTATGGTGAAGAAAAAGGTGATTACACGTGAATGGATAGTCTGGTGAAAGGTGAATTATCCAATGACGGTAAAATCCAAAAATATAACAGTTAATTGAATTTCCATTCACACAAGTAAAATCCAAGGAAATTACGTAATTGGAAGATGGTCCAAAATAATCCAAAAGGCCGAAATCCATGGAATAATTCACAAATATGTACAAGGAAAAGGGGAAATATATATATATATATATATATATATATATATATATATATACTAGCAGGGAGACCTGATGTTGCCCAGGATTGAATGATGATCAACGAATGTTTCACACTCCCATATTTATATTTTCATTGATTGAGATTGTCGGACTGACTTCCTCATCTTGGTTGTTATTGTCACAACGTTTCGGCCGTTTTGCCCTCCGGCCTTCGTCAGGTGAACGGTTTGTTAGGAGTCTCGAACCCAACCCTTTATTATTATTATGGGGGTACCGTGTTCGGACTCCAGCTAGGCTTTGGGACATAGTTGTTGATTCTCTGTTTTTCAATGTAACTTTTTCACTGCCTTCGTTCAGGATTGAACTCAGCACCTTTGGGTAACTGTAAACTTTGATACAACGTCTAGGACCACTCGGCCATATGTCACTAGGATATATGGCCGAGTGACATATGGCCGAGTGGTCCTAGACGTTGTATCAAAGTTTACAGTTACCCAAAGGTGCTGAGTTCAATCCTGAACGAAGGCAGTGAAAAAGTAACATTGAAAAACAGAGAATCAGCAACTATGTCCCAAAGCCTAGCTGGAGTCCGAACACGGTACCCCCATAATAATAATAAAGGGTTGGGTTCGAGACTCCCAACAAACCGTTCACCTGACGAAGGCCGGAGGGCAAAACGGCCGAAACGTTGTGACAATAACAACCAAGATGAGGAAGTCAGTCCGACAATCTCAATCAATGAAAACAACTCATCTCAAAAATACAGACAATTATTATATTTTCATTGTCATCGAAATCGGTAAAATCGCCCATTTTTTTTCCAATCAGATAGATTGATAGCCTGCTTTAATTGAGGACGCATATGCTTCCCCGCATTGACTTAATCCACAATACATTGTTTTAAACGCAGCACTGTAGAGAACATATTGTTGATTTTATGAACTTACTTTTTTATATATAATGGCTTGAATTAAAGTTTCAAATGCAAAAATCAAGTATCATGGTTCAATTGCGCTGTAAATAGAAAGATTTCAAACGTACCCTCGTCATATCAAAGAATCTACTATTGATTTTATATGCCGGGTCTTTCAGCTTGTGTGGTAATAAAGCTTCTCAAATACACTTGTGGTATTAGACTATGTAAGGTGTTAACGTTGGTCAAAATTGCTTATTTCTTCTCTCATCAGATTCTTTCGATTATCGATGCTTATCAAAGCCATTCTCGTACAAAATCTATCTAAAAACATAAGAACACACCCAGACACACAAGGTATATTTGTGTGAAATTTCATAAAAATTGGCCCAGCCGTTTTTGAGTACATAGGGAATGAAATCACAGACAAACAACGTTCCTTTCATATATATATATATATATATATATATATATTCCAGGTAGAAAGATATCCAAAAATTAAGAATAATTGAATTTCAACAAGAGTCGTTAATAGTGCTCAATCAAAGAGAGCAAATTATATTTTTTATTCTTTATGTAAATACAGTCATATCTTGCTATGATGTGCAGACCATTTCAATCATATTTGATTTCATCAGGCAAGAAAAATTCAAATACAAAAATTTAAAAGGTTCCAGAAAAGATCGTAGCAAGATACGACTATATTTACATAAAGATATATATATATATATAGCCTTGTCTTAATAGGTTTTTAATATCAATATCAGAGCGAGAAAAAACTCAACTTTATAGGCATATATATAGAGAGAGAAAATGATAAAACCAATATAATGTTGTATAATTTACAAGTTTATTATATTGAAACAGGACAACAAAAAATACTTTATGAAAAAAAGTCTTCTAAACTTTAGTTTTTCAAAACAAAAAAAAAAAAAAAAAAAAAAAAACAATATACAAGCAGTAGTTTATATCCATTTGAAAAATGTTTGGAAAAATATTATCAATCGTCTGAATTCTGAAAAAACAAACCGAGTATGCGGGGTCCCCTTCCACAAGTGAAAAATTTACTTTTACCATGACTAATGTTTGTACAAAATTTCAAAACAGTCCAAGGCATAGTTATTGAGAAAAGTGCGAACGGACGAACGGGAGTGAATTACTAGGTTCAATCCCTCCTTATTCGGGGAGGGGGGGGGACAACAAGAAGTGTACGTGAGGAAAAAGAAGAAAGTCTTTGTTAATATGAATCCCCAGATATATTATGAAGTGTCAAAGGTCACCATCCATCGGAGGATTATATCTATTATGTAAAGGGCAAGTGTCAATAAAGGATATATTGTATTCAAAAAGAAAAAGGTAAAAAGTCAGCGTTCAATATATGCAAAGATCAAGATATATAAATGTATCATGCTTCTAACCATATTATTTTTATCTTCCAATTATTATTTCCATACTGTACGTATTTCAGAAATTATTTTCCCTTTTTATTTTACATTCAATATGCTATCTTTACTGGTTTCCCTTATAGATTTAAAATCTGTAGTTTTTCAAATTTTTTTTTTTTAATTTTGTAAAATTTCAGCCTTCCTTTAACATTCAACACTTGTTTTTTTTTATTATTATTATTATTTTTGATCATTCGCTTAACTTTGAACAGATCGGATCATATAATATACAATAATGCCAAGAAAGCCGACAGATAATGTGAACAAGTTCAAATACTGTAAGCAAGAATGAGATGCCCCGCTTCCATCACTTATTGCAAAGTTTGGATTTCAGCTGTCACACTTCAAACCAGGATTGACTAAAAGAAATTATAGGAAATCAGGTGATCAAGCCTCAATACGGATTTTAGGTGGCTCCCTACCAGCTCATACCTTATCCCTCACTGTTAGATTTCTTTCTCTGCTGCTCTCTTAAAGACAGAGTGAGTGCAGGAAGAACCAGGACAATCATAGAACTTTAAAAAAATATATCTAGAAGGAGATCAGAAGTTCAAAGACTGGCATTGTGATGAGTGTTATTTGTAAAAGTTTAGCCGATAGATCGAAGCTCAGTCGAGCACTTCAATTTAATAATCTAATAAACAATTTAATAATCTAATAAACACACTGTGATACTATCGACATTGCCATTTCCTCCTTAAGTGTTAAGTAATAAAACAAGATGAAAAAATGTAACAAAAGAGGAACTAGACATAAAACAATGGCACAGGAAGTTGCTCACCGAGGAAGACAAAAGATAGCTGAGGTGGGCTAGATGGTCAGGGTGTGGTGATGATTGGAACAAAAGATTGGTTTTAGGTGTCGCAATAAGTTCTACGACAATTTCCGTGGTTGGGGACAGTTTTGGGCACAGCGGTTGATGATAGAATCCAGTTAAGGATAGTTGCAAGCTTGACTCAGTTGAACACAGATGGCAGCTTCGACCAGATCATACACTAATCAGCTAATGAACAAGGTTTCGGTAACACATAAATGTGGACCTTGGCATGCACAGGGTCAGGGTTCATATAGATTTACAATGTACATTTTCAAGCACTTTTTACAGACAAAATTTGATACATAAAAAATGATATAATAAACCAAACTAATATTTTAATCAACATATAAAAATATTTTAATAGTATTTATTTCAATTTAGAATTTCACTGAAGTTACATGTGTAAAGCATATGGATAACATCGGGTTGTTTTGTAATAAAGGGACATAACTCTTGTATCGACGATACTGGAAACAATATGATAAAATTTCAGAAGAATGTATTCATTTCGATTTTATTTTTGATACTTTAAAAATATTTTAATAGTATTTTAATTAATATTTAAAAATATTTTAATAGTATTTTAATATTTATTTGGATTTTATTTTTAATATTCTCACACAATTTTTACTGGACATGAAGAATACGATTTCCCAATCCTTTTCAAGACATTTTCCATATTTTCCCAAGGTCTTTTCAAGGTAATAATAGAAGTAAGGTATTTTCAAGACAAAACTCAAAATTCAAGGTCTTTTCAAGCCTATGTGAACCCTGGAAGGTCGATAATATTACATATACAGTGCAAGAAATATTTGTAGTATGTGACAAGAGTTGTTTTAATTTTATGCTTGTGAACCTATGCATGCCCTCTCCACAGCTGCCAATACGAGAGACGATGGCTTGGCCAGAAGAGAACATAAAAGATAATTGAAACAACACTAGGGTTGGCATTGTCAAGTAGCAAACTACATGGTTATTGCAACTATCTTTTTCATATACGCTTTATGTATATGCAATATCTGCTGCAAGATTAATTAATTTACATATTAGTTTTAAAAAAGGACATTTCATTAATTAACTATTATTTATTGTTTTTAATTCAAGAATTTTTTAAAATTTTAATATAACAAATAAGTTGTTTTACAATATCGTTTGCTTTTTTCAAAACAATTCACTTCTTATAAGTAAAAAAAAAATACTCAAGCTGAGACTAAAACCAAAACCTAAACAGTGAATCAAGTACGATAATGATTAGGCCAGGATTGACACGATCTTTAAAAAGTGTTTTCAAACCTACTTATTTTTAACATAAGGAAGCTGTTATGTTAATGATTTGCGCATGCACAGTCATGAAACAGTTGAGAAATAGATAAAAATTCAATGACTCCCAAGTACCAATTTTTCAATTTTCACTCCTTATTAGCCCTTTTTTCCAGATGAAAACTGATTAAAAAGTTTTCCTCATGTCTGAATATCCTATATAGCAAATTTCAAGTTTGTAGATCCAAAATTCGTTGAGTATATAGGTTGAGAGTTGTCCTCACACCCATTTTCACTTATATAGATTAAATTAAAAGATGAGGAATAAAAGTTACATAGAACTTTATTATATCATCAGACCAATAAGGAAGAAACTGAGAAAAATGAGAAAAACAGAAAAAGTTTTTCCTTCTTTTTCTCATTTCCTTACTGCCCTGATGATATAATAAAGTTATACGTAACTTTTATTCCTCATCTTTTAACTTAATATATGCATTGCTCCTCTTAACCGTGTAGAGGTTCTTCTACCTTGATAGGTTTGTTTTATTACAGACTCGTCTGAGTACCCAGCGTTGCCAGGTGTTTGGAGGTATGTGTTGAGCAAAGAAAAAAAAAAGTGGTAGTGTAGGCAGGCAGGCTCGAACCTGTACCACAAAGAGGGAAAAGAATATGAAAAAAAAGTGACATCTTTGCTGTTGCATCCATCGCCAAAACGAAACTGGCGAAGGTTTAAATTAAGGCTAGTCAATCAAAAAGAGGGGAAGACTTTCGAAAATAAAAAAGCGACCCCCCTCTGGTAAAAAAGCACCCCCCCCCCTTATAGAAAAGTGCTCAGTTGAGGGTAAAGGAATTACTGTTTTTAGCCAATTTTTCGATAGTTGTCATCCAAAGGGTCGAGCTTCAAAACGATACTGACCTTATGAAAATCCATCGGCTCTATCAAAACTTTTAAGCAGACAAACATACATATATACATTTAAACAGACAGGTGAGATTTGTATTATAGATAATATCATTATTAGGTCCACATTAGACAAAGAGAAAGATCAAAGAAGCATATAAGGATTCTTTAAATGGAGACTTTTCAATATAATAAAAAGCTCGACGTGCAGGTGGAGTATAAATACAAGAGGAAAATATATTGATAACAGAAAAATATATACTGGTGTATATAGATTTATTGCTCAATTTGAAACAAGGGAATACAAGGTGTAGGAGTTATGAAAGCTCTTTATGCCAGGCATTTCAAAGCCTAATGCTTCTCATCAGAAGAGGAAGGGATGTACTTGGTAACAAGATAAGGATGCAACGTCTAGCAATAGGAATATTAGAGGATCTTGTATAGGGTGTATACACTGGAGGGAGAAGAGAGGCTTGTCTAAGGGGTTTATTAGTTAAAAATGGTACTTTATGATAAAGGGGGTCTTGAGTAGGATTTGGTAATGGCATTATAAAGTAATGTCTCTTCATAGGTTGTGAATTCGAGGAGTTTGGGGGTTTTTTTTTTGGGGGGGGGGAGTTCGGAAGGGTGTTTATAAACTCTATAATAAGTAAGAGTTTGTTTTCTTTATTCTTATGATTTTGCAAACTTTAAAAGATTTTCTATTTCCTTTTATCAACAGTTTTCCTTCACTATACTCTTTTTAGTCCAAAGGGGAAAAAAAATCAATATGAACACCTAAAGAAAAGACAGTTTTTTTTCACCTGATGAGATCTTAGTTATTAATAACTGTATATGGAAACATTCATACCAGTGTAACGAAGTGTATATATAGTCTTTGAAGTTTTTAACATTTGAAACTATACAAAAAATTACTTTTTATCATTCGTCAAAAAAAACCATCTAGTCAGTAAGTCATTTAATCACCTGCAATCACTGCATCAACTCTCTCGAATTTACTATAATACCAATTTTTTTTTTTTTTTTTTTTTTTTTTTCAAGGGATCATCAGTTGCTTACCATAAAACACTGTTTCGGGGATTTAAATATATATATATACACACACACGCACAGTCAAACAGTTTTTTTTTTTCCTGATGTACACATAGCTGTCTCTGATGAGTTGTTTGGTGAATTTCTACTATTCAGTGAAACAAGTGTAAGACGTACAACATTAACATATGAATAAAACACTATGGGTGTGAAATAAATACATCTTCTGATTTTGGAATGATAACTAACGATATATATCTTAAGAATTATAACACTGGACAGTTTGGACTTGCTTGAATCTTGTCTTCAACGAATGGGTGATTCCATCTTTTAAAAAAGGATAGCAGGTGAATTTATATATATATATATATATATATATATATATATATATATATATATACACACTCACACACGGAGAAAGAAAGATAAATATATGCCTATGGGCGTGGCTCAGAGGCTAAGGAATGCGGGTAAAGAGTTGTATGTTTAAGTTTCGATTCTAGTTGACGGCACCGAGTTTTGATCTCACTATTATATATTAGGTTCAATATAATGATTGATTGAGAATTGTCTCTATAAAAATAAATATGTGATTTGCATGAATTAAAATATTATACTTATGCGTATCTTACAACCGAGCAATATATATATATATATATATATATATATATATATATATATATATATATATATATATATATATATATATATATACTAGCAGAAGTACCCGTCATTGACTGGATTCAAAAACAGCCCACAGAAAATGAACTGTGATTGATGAAAGTATGATAGGTTATGAAAAGGGGGGGGTGTAAAGAGATAGGTTTTGATACTCAAAAATTTTACCCTAAGCAAAATATGATGAAAGTAAAGATAATTTTTGCGAAAATATATTTTGTTTTATATCAACTTTGTTTCCATTCGTAGCCAAGAGTGACCAACAAAATGATGTTTCCTTACAAAGAGAAAATGTTATATATATAATAATATAAATATAAAAGAAATAAATGTTACCATAGTCAATAAAAGTTACTTTTATGGTAGAAAAGTTCATTGGTTTGTATTTTTAAGTAGTTTGTAAAAAATAATTTTTTTTTTTGATTCACGAACCGGTTTTAAAAAAAATCAAAATGGCAGCGACTTTGAAATGGAGAGCCCCATTTTCAATTTGAAGGAGGGGCACCGGGCATTCTGTGTTAACAATTTAAGAGAGTTCCGTCAACATAAAGAATATTTATAAACATATTTTAATGTTTTCCGTTATTTTGTGCTTGAGGAATATTCGATTATGGCATGTGTAGTTTATATAAAAATTCATTTAAGTAGTTATCGCCTCAAATTTCATTTTAATTTCGGTTCGCTGAAATTATTTCAAGTAAAGAGCATTAAAACTATTTAAAAAAAAAAAAACATGAACTGAACTTTTATTGACTATGGTAATATTTATATCTTGTATATTTATTTTTTCAGGTAGTCGTTTGTTGGCTTTTCTGCTAAACACTCTTACTAAATAATATCGATGAAATATCGAAAAACAAAGTAACAAAAACAGTTTTGAAAAATAATGAAGCTTTACTTACTTTATTAAAATAATCCGAAACAGCAAAATGGGATATTAAAAAAGTAAACACGTAATTACTTTAGTTTTTTAAAGCAAAGAATCGATATAAATATGAATAAGAAAATGGCGCCCTTTTCCAGCAGAACAGCTTCGTTTCAGTTTTACATTATTGAACGGTGTAGTATTGCGCCGTCGGATTAAGGGTTGTACTATTGTAATGTAAAGAACACGCAGAAAGGGTTGTAATCAACTGAATTCCTTCACGTACACTAACAAAAAAAAGCTTAAACAGATATATAAATAAAAATAAAAAGGTTATGTAAATGTTTTTAAAAAGACACAATCACGTGAGCAGGATTTTTTCCTTCTTTTGACACGATAATAAGTAAAGTTCTTATTTTTTATTATTTATCTATTTATCTATTTTCGAAAGAGTGCCACATGCAAGTGGAGAAGGAAAAAAACAGAGTTATGCAAAATTTGTGTCAAGAATTGTCTAAAGTTCTGACTTTTTTTTTTGGCTTTCACTTTAATAAGAACGTAAATTTATGAGGTGAATTTATTCGACACAATATGATTCAACTCAAAAAAATAAATAAAGCTAACGTGAATAAAGATTAAAGTTAAGGTGCTATTGTGGACCCTCATCCCTTTTAAAAAAAAAAAAACGTGTTAAACTTTGTGACATATTTACATTCTATGGAGGTCATGTGCGAACGAACACCCCATAATTTTATTATACCATATTTCTTCAAACTGAAACATAATTATCAAAGTATACTTACGCAGATAGATATGAAAAGTCTTTATTAAAATTTATGCCTATTTCCATTCTATGGCGGCCAGGCGCGAACGCAAACCCCACAATTTTATTATACCATTCCTATTAAAGTTAAAACATACTTATCAAAGTATGTTTTATGTACATCTAGATCAAAACCCCTTGTAAACGTTTTTTTTTTTTTTTTTTAATTTTTTATTTCCATACTTTGTGGACCAGGCGCGAACGCAGACCCCAAAATTTTAATGAACCACCGTTCTGCCAGATCAAACATACCCATTCCTGTGTCTTAATACATCTATCATTATATGTGATCAGTTTTTTAAAATAGTCAACCATATAGGAGCCTATTCGTGACCAGACACACACACACACACACGTTCAGCTTTATATTATATATACATATATATATAAAAAATCAGGCAGAGTTTACACATTTAAAGATTGCAGTGACTTTTCCGAGTGGATGGGAATATTTTTAAGTTCGAAAACAATGTCTTCATTTTAAGTTTCTCCAATCATACAAGAGTGACGTGTATTTTCGGATCATGTCTCATTCGTCATTGTGAATATATTTTAAACATCATTTGTTTTGAATTCAAAAAAAGAAAAAAAAAAAAAAAACAGGCAAACAAGTCCGTAGGTACATTTCTATCTTTATAAAGTTAGATATTTTTACATTATATTAGCAGTCCACCCGGCGTTGCCCCGTCATAATAACGCATAAATATTATATCTTAATTAATACAGAAACTGAGACATGTGCATGCAAGTATTGTTTTTGTTTTTTTCTAAACAGTTCACTTCTTGTAAGTAAAAAAAAAAAACAAGAAAAAATACTCGAGCTGAGATCGAAATCAAAATCTATAGACAGTGAGTCAGGTACGATAACCATTAGACCAGCGGGACACAATTGTTAAAAGGTGTTTTCAAACTACTTATTCTTAGCATAAGTCATCTGTAATGTAAACTATTCATGCATGCACATTCGTGAAACAGTAAATAGATAAAAATCCGACAACTACCATATAATTTTTTTTTAATTTTGACCCCCTTTTTTTCGGATGAAAATGGACTAAAAAGTTTTCCATATGTCTGAATATCTTATACGCCAAATTTCAAGGCTTTAGATTGTATAAAGTTGAGTATATAGGTTGAGAAGTGTCCTCACGCACACACATTCTCACTTTTATAGATAGAGTTCTATGTACAAGATTCATTCTGAAACTAATTAACTGATCATTATGAATTTCCAGCTAAGTTTCTGAAGTTTTTAGAGATGAGGATTGATTATTTAGCTTATTCAGACTATTATTCTCATCTTGAGTTTTATTCTCACAATGTTTCGCTCACAGTAATCGCCGACTTTCTTCCGGTGTCTCTTGTCAAACTCAGGAATCATTCTGCTAAACTTTGCAATCTTTCTGTTGAAATTGGGAATCTCCACAGAATTTTGAATAGAATCTTTCATTTTATCCACAAGGGCTCACATGCTCTGTCCGAAATTCTGTGCAGATTCCAAAGTTCAAAACACCCGAAGAAGGTCAGAGGTTACATCAGTCGAAACGTGAAAATAACACTCAAAATAAAAACAGAAGTTCTAATAATCGAAATAATAAAAAGTTGAGTATGTTTATATTATATTTGCATGTATACGCTTCTTTTGTAAACTAACCATTATGAATTTTGGAACGCCGCTGCTAGACATAACGGTTTGGATGTGTGGGGTATATTTAGTTTTAGTTTTACACAAAAGGTATGAAAGCTCTTCTTAAGAATTTAGATACTTCAGATTTCTTGTGAAATTTGAAAAATAAATATAAGACATCTAATCAATATTCCTTAAATTTTAGTTTCTTCAGAGTATTTTAAAGTTTTTTGGGGGGCATAATTATTAGCTATGGGACGATTCCAATATTTTTTCCGATTCCAATATTTTTCCCTATTCTGATACAATTACCGGTTCCATACTAAATTACAAATTTCAATTCTTTATAAATCTCTAAACTTTTAAATATGGAGCATCTTATTTTTTCTGATTACTGTAAAAACACGTTAAATCTTCAGATATTTTCTCAAACGTTAAAAAAAATTTCTTTTTTTTAACACTTGTAGGCAGTTATCTATAGATATTAGTTTTACTGGTAAATAAATATTTATGATTTTATTATTTCTACAAGCAGTGGAAGATTTTGTTTTAAACAAAATAAAAAAAAAAACAAAAAAACAAAGATAATCAAAGGAATCGTCTTTGACATCGGAAAATAGGCATAAATTTTACTGCTTCCAATACTCCCAAAACTTTCCATTTTTCTGATTCCTGATTCCGATTAATCGTCCCAACAGCAAATAATAATATCCCATTTGAAAATTAAAATACAGGGTGGAACGAGAAAAGTGTCGCCCTAAAGAAAACAACACTACAACTTTATTTTAAAACGTTTATTGGAAAAAATCAAATTCAGGCAACTTGATTATGTAGTAGAGATGGCATCTATTCAATGTAGCCGCCTTCAGCCTCAATCATCACCTCAAACTGGGAGCATGACTTTTCCATAAGCGCCAGCTGGAGCTTGGCGAATACTTGGCAGATGGCGGCGATCAGGCTGGCTTTGGTGTTGTGGGAAGTCATGTTGGTGATGTTCTCGATGTATGACCAAACAAAGTAGTCCAGCGGGTTCAGGCCGAGGGAGGAGAGGGGTCAGTGAGAAAAGGGTACAAAGTCGTAGCACTCCTTTTGAAACTAAGCCTGGGTCTCTTTGAATTTGTGGATCGGCACCAAGTCCTGCTGCTGCACCCAAGGTCTGCCAGTGGCCACATGATTGCATCCAGAGATCACCACACTCTTCAGCATATCCAGGTACATTTTGGTGTTGACTTTTAAGCAGACTTCGAAGATGTGAGGTGACATGATGTGGTCCTCACATGAAATCTCACCAAAAACCATAATCATGACCGGAAACTATTTTCATCACCCTGGACACGTCCATTTTATTTGTGGCAACCCGGCGATGCATTTTGAGGGTGCTGGCAATGGTCCTGTTGGCATAACTTGGATTAATAGAGAGCATGATTTGTACAGCGGTGCATCTCCGATCTCACTCGTTGAACATTGTGTCACTTTCGGACATGATAGGCTCCTACTGATATTGGGATTTGTACACAACTGGCCAACTAGTAGATGGTCTGCAACAAACAAAGAAAACCGGTTTTCATAAAACGGAAATGGAATCATGCTTTCTTTTCTAGGGCGAAAATATTATCGTTTTACACTTAAAATGTATCAGATTGTGGTTGGATATCTATTAAGCAATATTTCATAATTTCAATTTCTTTTAAAGTCTCCTTTAAGCCTAAACCATAAGATATTTTCTAAAATTAAAATCATTTGATAGCTTTGAATCAAAATTCAAAGGATTCTAGACATACAGTTCAGTATTATAATCTTTCAAGTTTAATTGACAAAATGGTTACATTATTCCACCGCTCCAGAAAGTATCTTATTCTCAGCGCAATCATCGATCTGTATAAAAACCAAATATGTCCTAAAAAGGATTGTATTTTATTCCGCAGTTTAAAGGATTAAATTGGCAGAATCCCTCCATATTTGAACACCAGAAGTTAAAATCTCAAACACTGAACCGAAGGACCTTGATGTAATCGAATATATATTTTAAGGGCAAGTCCAGGAAGCAGGGAAAACTCCTATATCTCCATGTAACGGAGTCCGATCATCTAAATAACCTACACGAGACAATGTATATCCCTCCCAACATCAAATCTATGCTCCACATCCTCAGAGGTGCTAACAAGGAGCAATATGTATGGAAACAAATATATTGAAGACTTTGCAAAGAAGGTGGGTTCCCTCTATCAAGCTAGAAGACTATTCACATCTGAGAGTATCCTACACCTCTACAAGGCCAATATTTGTCCATGCATGGAGTATTGCTCCACATGTGGTGCATCTACCACTAGCCTCTCCCGCTTGGATAGAGTCCAAAAAAGTTTCCGATCTAATGTCCCACTTTGTCAACTAAGCTCCAACCTCTGTCCCATCGTCACAATGTTGCATCCTTGTGTTTGTTTTACAACGATTTTAATGGAATGTGCTCTGATCAATTCGTTGCACTTGTGCCCCCTCAACGTACATATCCCCAACAAACCCACTCAGCAACAAAATCTCACCCCTTCACTGTTGAGGTCCCTAAATGCCAGAAAGAATATTTCTTCCCTCGAACAGCTAGACTTAGGAATTCCCTTCCTGCTACCTGCTTCCTGGACTGTACTGATATGCAGAAGATTAAATGTAATGTAAACCAACATCTTGTTAATCTTTCTTAGGCATGGTTCCAAATAGCCCTTATGTCCAAATGCGATATGCTTTGTTAGGGGTGAACGCGAGTAAAAAAAAAAAAAAAAAATGTCACCACCCAGGCAACACCGGATAAATACAGCACATATTTTATATTATCATTCTTCAGAAGTCTCTATTTACAATGCCTCCCCAAGGGACAGAGTTAGACACCAGGGTCGTTTTTTAACATGGAGAAAAGGAACAAAAATAAAAATTGTCTCAGTCGTGAAGGATTTCTCCTCCACTGACAGAGAACAAGAAATTGAGGTGCAGCATCTGAAGAACAGATATTCAAATTTGGCTCCTCTTCGTACACACAGACTTGCCACATGTATCCATCTTCTGTCAAATGCCGCGCGACTTTGATCTTGTACCGAAGGCCAAGTACAGACTTTTTTTTATTTATTTTTTTTTTATTTTAATAGAATTTATGGAATTTGGCATAATGTGTCTGTAGTGTTTCTTGCTAATTATGCCGTGAAAGTTTAGTTCTTAACAATGCTAAAGTTCTTGATGAGCCGTTCCATATAAGTTATCAAATTTACCAAATTTTCATTACTAATTATTACTATATTGACCAATTTCTACTGTACTGTACTTTAACCCTTATCCTTGAGTGGCCTCTGGGCCTTGATAATGTGGTGATGCCTATGTAAAAAAAAAAAAAAAAAAAGGGTTTGCTTTCTTACATATAGAAATTGTGTTTGTTTGTTTGTTTGTTTTTTTCCGTTTTTGTGTGGAGGAAGGGGAGGTCACTATTAGAAAATTGTTACATCAGAATTTAAAAAAAAACAAAAAAAAACAAGAGTTTCTATTTATCTAATGAAAATCGGATTTTTTTTATATATATATAAAGGAGTCACAACTTATCAAAACCCGAAGGCCACTCAAGGGTAAGGGTTAATGAGTGTATGATAGTCAATGGGACAGTATCGTAGTAATCGTTAGTAGTGGAAATTTGGTAAATTGGATTACTTAAGGGGACGGCCCAGCATGAACTTGTTTATGTTGGACTTGAAGACGACCATATTGTAGTCAGTTAGAAAACAGGGAAACAAAAGAGAATTCCACAGGTGTGCAGTTCTAAGGAAGAAACTTTGTTCATGGAATCTACGTTTAGGTTTAGGCACAGATGAAGAGTCGGGGAAATTATTGATAGTGGTTTCAATTAGATGAGTCTTTTTGTGAAAGTTTGGCAAGGGGGGGTATAGATTGGAGCTCAGACGAGCACTTGCCATGAAAATAACGATAAAGCAGAGAGAAGCTTGCAACGTCTCTTCTGTGGGAAAGAGGTTGCAGGAAAGAGAAAGGGCATCCCTACTAGGCTACGAAGTCTATTTTGAACTTTGTCAAGGCAGGATCTAGAGCTCCATATATATATATATATATATATATATATATATATATATATACGCGTGTACGTTTCTCTATTAAAACAATGAATTTCTTCACATTTAAACAATATGATTACGAATAAAAAGAAAAACTTTACAGAAAAATATGGTAGCATGTAAATTAAAAGTGTTATTATAATTTTAATATTTTAGACAGTCCTCTTTCCTTTATCAAGAAACTAGCCTGGGTGCCCGGCGTTGCCCGGGGTGTTGGGAGGTGTGTGTTGAGCAAAAAAAGAAAAAGCAGTAGCAGGTAGGCCGACTCGAGCCCGTACAGTGAAGGAGGAAAAGAATGTAAAAAAAAAAAAAAATAATATGACGTCTCTGCCCTTGTGTCTATCGCCAAACCAGAATTGGCGAAGGTTTAAATTAAGGCAAATTAATCAAAAAGAGGGGATGACTTTTGAAAATATCGGTGAAAAAAGCGACCCCTCCTTGTAGAAAAGTGCTCAGTTGAGGGTGAAGGAATTAATGTTTTTAGCCGATTTTTCAATATTTGTCGTTTTTTTTAGACAACTATATTAAAAAAAACAAAAAAAACATACATGTACATATTAGCTTTATATTCTGAGCGTTACCAGGTTGAAACATAGGCAGGTGGAAGTTTTAGTCACATATTATTTAAGATACACGGAATATCCTAAGTTGTTACGATTTTCTTAAAAATGCACCTGTTGAGTTAAAAATGTTGAGTTAAAAATGTTGAGTTAAAAATGTTGAGTTAAAAATGCACCTGTTGAGTTAAAAATGCACTTTTTGAGTTAAAAAAACAAAAAAAAAAACAAAAAAAACAACAACAACAAACAAATACATAGATTTTTCTTTTGGAATGACCATTATATGATAAAACACACTACAGCCTTTTGTGCACAGCTATCACTCATCGCTGGCAAAAGTTCATTAAGAAAGGTGGTGACTATGTAGAAAAATAAATCCTGATGCACAAAAGGTTCTTCATTTTAATGGTACCACTCCCGTTTTTGTAGCTTTTCAACTAGGAGGCCTTACTTTTAGAAAGACCCTCGTATATCAAAACTACCCACATACTGAATTTTTTAGATGAGGGCTGATTGTTTATATTACTTGTTTTCATTGGACCATTGTTCTCACCTTGAGTATTATTTGTGCAATGTTTTGGTTGATTTTGCCTTCGACCTTCTTCAGGCATGTTGCTTGTTGTTGTTTGAAAAAGAAATGAATAACAACCAACATGCCCGAAAGCAGTCGAAGGCAAAACCAACCAAAACATTGCACTCAGTTTGTGTGTGAAAAGAAATATAATATTCATGCGTATTTTACAACCGAGCAACGCCGGGCAGCCTGCTAGTATTAAATAAATTGTGAACAAAACAGGAATACGACTTTATTATAATAGATTCAAGAATCGTATGCATCGCAATCTTTCCTTATTGTATTATCCATATTTTATTATGAACGCTATTTATACTAACAATTCATGATTTCACATGTCAAGCAGTTTCATGTGAATAAACAAAAATGAACTTTTCTATCATCGATTAAATAGAGTAGAGGATTTATACACAATTAAAATGAAATATTTCTTTTTTGAGATGAAGATTGGTTATTCATATTAGTTGGATTCATCGGACTACTATTCTCATCTTGTGTGTCATTTTCACAATGTTTCGATCGATGTAACTTCAGACCTTCTTCAGGTGTATTTTGTCGAACTCGGGAACTTGGACGGAATTTCAAGCGGAACCCTTTATTTACTTCACGAGGGTAGCATGCTCTTGTTCAGTCAGTAATGACTGGATAGAGGTCCAAAGTAATTCGCAATTCTATTTATTTTTTTTCGGTCGCCCACACTGAGGATTGAAACTTTAACTTTCAGGAGAATATCACTTTTTACAATTGATTTTCCAAGTATTCTAACCACTGCGGCATGGGTCCTTATAACTGAAGAAGGTCGGAGGTTACATCGACTGAAACTTTGTGAAAATCATACTCAAGGTGAGAACAGTAGTCCGATGAATCCAAATAATGTGTGAGGCATTCTAAAAGCAATGCCTCCAATTTTTTATTCCACCCAAATGAATCAAAGATGGTTGCAAATTAAATTGTTATGATGACTGAACATATGCATTCATGACCTGAAAGTTTCATCTCTCTGTTGCAGATATTGATGCTGTGAGACTAAGAAAGTAACCTCTGTCAGACGTGCGTCAGAAGCAGAAATGGGTCATTGAATTGCTGATAAAAGTCCATTGAGAATGGGGTTGACTATGTAGAAAGATAAATTCTGGAGCGCAAAAGATCGTTCATTTTCATGGTACCACTGCTATCTTCGTAGCTTTTCAAGTTTTTGAGTTAAAAAAAAATAAGACGCTTTACTCTTTGAATGACCCTTATATGATATGGCCTTTTGTGCACAGCTATCACTCATCACTGGCAAAAGTTCATTAAGAAAGGTGGTGACTATGTAGAAAAATAAATTCTGATGCACAAAAGGTTCTTTATTTTAATGGTACCACTGCTGTTTTTGTAGCTTTTCAACTCATTAAGTTAAAAAAAAATATAGGAGGCTTTACTTTTGGAAAGACCCTCGTATACTAAAACTACCCACATTAGAGTTCTGAAGTTTTTAGATGAGGGCTGATTGTTTATATTATTTTTTTATTGATTGGACTATTGTTCTCACCTTGAGTGTTGTTTGTGTAATGTTTTCGTTGATTTTGCCTTCGACCTTCTTCAGGCATGTTGCTTGTTGTTTAGAAAAGAAACAAACAACATGCCTGATGATGGCCGAAGGCGAAATCAACCAAAACGTTGCACTAATACAAGTAATATAGAGTTCAACTCTGATTTGTGTTCAGTTTTAACATCCATTTTGTTTCTTTTTTGTTTGTATTCATATGTAGACGGGAATTTGATGTCCATTAAAATGCATTCGATTATAGGGAATGCTCACCGCAGTTGGTATTGACCTTGCATTTGGATTTTGCATCTCAGTGTGAACAGACTTGTTGTCTAGCCACACAGGAGAGCCGTGATACGACAAAACAGCTTTATGTATAAGACTCTTTCTCACTTTTGACTAAATTACAATATTTATTAATTCATCAAAAATTCAAACAAAGAATTATAATTTAAAAAAATCCTTAACCCAAGGCTTTTCAAAGATAAACGCTTTTCATAAGAGGCTTAACACAAGTAAAAATGCATAACTGATTAGTATAAATTTGAAAATATTTAAAACAACCAAAATAATAATTTAAAAAAAATAGAGAAAAGAGACAAAAATGGTCAAGCAAAAATTTGTAAAGGAAAGTTATGAAACAAAGGGACCGCCTGTGAATTTAATATCCCCTAGACACTTCCTCTTTTCGAGAAGGTCGGTTCAACCCACCTAAGGTGGATGTGTCATACAACAAACAATAAGTCTTTTGTTGAAAATATGAAAATAAACTGTACTGACCGGAAGTGACAACATCAGATTAAACAACAGTGTATTTCCAGTCATGCAGTTAAGTTTCATAAGAATCTGTAAAAAGGCAGGATAAAGATTTAAAAGGGACGGGGAGGGTGTATTCATTTTTTCTGGTAATTTCGTATAGCAACAAAGTCCGTGGACTCTAATAATTTTCCACAAGATGTGAAAAGTTAAAAAAAAAAAAAAAAAAAAAAATTTTTAAGTTTTATTACATTTTAGCAGAGTTTATAGGATTTTGTGAGAAAATTGCAATAAAAACGGAATTTCCCAAACGTAAAAATGGGAGAAAACAGAACGATGGAAAATTTTAAACTTTATAGGGGGGGGGGGGGAGAAACGCATCCCACTCAAAGAGAACTTCGTAAAATGAGTCAGAAGCGAGATGGTGCCAGCCATTAGCAAGAATGAACATAGTGCGTTCGGAATCACCAGATTCTTAAGCAAATAAATAAAGAATGGAATATAAGAACAGTTCAAGCAGGAACTAGGCTTCAGGCACACACTCACACACAGATCCACACACATATACACACGCAAAGTAGCCTTCCACTCTTTGTGCTTCGTGTAACAGGTGGAAATCGTTACGACACTGTTGGGTGAATGTGACGGCAGCAATGCCATTATTTAAATAATTTTCTTGTTACCATTTAATATGAGATTTGACCTGATAAGATTACAAGCAATAAAAGTGTGTCTTTTCGTCCAGCTTTTCCAATTGACAATGCTCAGATTGAGGGCGATGGAGTCGGTAGCACAAATGTTAGGCTCAAACTTATAACAGTTTTTGAAATTTTTTTTTTATTTTTACATTAATTCATACTCTAACAAGTGAAGCATGCATGGTTCCCCGTGAGAGCACAGTGAAGGGGGAATAAAAAAAATGACTAAGTTCAGCACATGCCCACCCTATTTAGCCCCAAAAGTCCCCAGGGGACGTCAAATCCTGGTGAAAATGAACAAACTGTGCAGTTTTAGGCCTTAACATGTGTAAATTTCAGTTCAGCACCACACAAAAAAAGAAATGACTAAGTCCATCATTTGCTCCCACCCCCATTTAGCTCCAAAAGTCCGCAAGGCCTAAACATATTTAAATTCGAGTTCAGCATTATGCAAAACAGCTAAATAGACATACACAGAAAATTTGGGGCAAATATAGTAAAATAGTCCCAAAAATGGAGTGTTTTTATTAGCCTTAAAAGAGCCCCTGGGGCACACGCAAAAGTTATTGCGAAGTATAAACAAAAAAATTATATAGAAATCAGTTAGCTACAACTTTTCAAAAAGTTTTATAAAAATACAAGGCACCATTTATTTTTAATAAGCACAAAAGTGTCAATTTTAGCCATTTTAGCCCGAAAGGCACCCCTACGGGGGAAATCAGAGTTTTCTCGGAAAATCCGTTCTGTTGTTTACTCATATCATGTTTAATGTTTGTGCAAAATTTTTTAAAATTCGAAGGTGTAGTTATTGATAAAATTGTGGAAAGGAGAATTTACAGATCCACCCTTCTTTCGTTGGGGGACCAAAAAGGCGTATTGCCACTGATGCCTAAGGGTTACGGTGAAACGGGCCAATCTAAATAAAGTTGGGCACTGCATTTTAATATTTGCATATTTGTATGGACAGGGAAATAGTAAGCATGAAGGGTATAGAAGAAATTGGGGTAGATAGTTGAGCTGTAACAGAGCGCATATGAAAATAGCAGCAGTAGCCAAAGGAGGGATGGCAAGAGATTGTATGAGCAGCAGGGGCAGCATTTGAACGCGTATGCAAATTGGCAAGTGTGCTTTGACTTGCATCTGAAAAGAAAAAAAAAGGGCACCAAATGGTCAGGGAGAAACAAAGTCGGTGCCGAAAGAGATGGACGTGTAAAATGAAGGGAGAAAAAAAGAGTGTGGTCGAAAAAGATGGATGTATAAGAAATGGCTGTCTATCGATGACGTGAAGCAGAAGCAAGAAGTTTTTAAGCTGATGTCACGATGGGGTAAAAGAAGAACGGTAATAAACGACTTTTATTAAAAAAACAAAAATGACGAACCGGATTTTTATTTATTGCTTTCCCGTTTAATTAAGTAAAGTGCAATGCTACATAATGTTACAGAGCAGCAAGATATTTGTTCACATTACATTTTCTACATGTTGGTATAGTCAGAAAAACATGAAGCAGAGATGGAATTTCAAAGGCAAGTACTTTGATGAAAGAAGATATTATATTAAAAAAAAATTCTTCTGGCATCTTTACAGTGAAGGGGTTGTATTTTGCTACGAGGAAGGTGGGTCAGCGGTATTTTTGATGAGAAAGTACGAACACAATAAATTCATCTGAAGTAGAACAAATGTTAGACTCCAACTTGTGAAATAAAAAAAGTTATGTCAACTTAAAGAACCCCGATGCGAATGTCAAAGAATTCAGTGTCACCATCTGGCGATCTGACCATTGCTCGAGTGTGTTTGTATAGCATCATGACAGCATTAATGACTTCGTTTGGAATGCCATATGCCTTTGAGATGTTGGCCATTTTTCTTCTATACAGAATCAAATGCTTTGGAGCAATCTAACTCTTTAAACTTTAATTGACCCCAAAATGGCACATCCCCACTGATGCATAAGAGCTACTGTAAAAGGAGCCAATCTAAGTAGAGAGTTGGGCATTGCATTTAAATTTTTGCATATCTGTATGGACGAGGAAACGGTGAGCAGGCCACCTGGGTGGGGTGTAGGGCAGCAAGAGATTTTGTATTATTTGGATTATTCGGACTATTGTTTTCATCTTAATTATTATTCACACAATGTTTTCACTGATGAAACAAGAACATCCTATTCCTGTGGATTAAACAAAGAGTTCCATTAAAAATTTTGCACAGATTTCCAAGCTTAGCAAAAAGATCCCCAAATTGAACATGATACGCTTCTGAAGAAGGTTGGGTTACATCGGTGAATAACACTCAGGATGCGAACAGTCGTTTAAATAATCTTAATTATCCTCATCTAAAGAATTCCAGTATTTGACTTACATTTGAATTTCTGCATGTTGCTATAGTCTGGAAAAAAAACAGGGAATGGGTAGGAATTTCCGAAGGCAAGCAGTTCAAGGAAAAAAGCTTATAGAAAAATCTTCCGGCATTTAGGGATCTTTACAGTGAAGAGTTGGGATTTTGGTGCTAGTTGTCAAGGGTATTTCTGGTGAGAAGGCACACATGCATTAAGTTCGTTGGAGCACATTTCGTGGAAGTAGTTGCAACAACAATCTGTGATTGAAACAGTTTCATACAGTTGTTAAGGGAAAAAAATTTATCTGTCCATTTTCGGTTTCACTCTGCAGCAGATTATAAATCATTTTTTTTAAGGATTCAACCACTATGAAAAAACCTCAAGTGTATATGTGTATTCTTCACATTAACGTAACTTTGATAAATTACACATTGAATTATTATTTTTAATCGCATATTAATTGAACGGAAAAATAATTTATTTACATAATGAAATCTATCAGAATGCATTTTTGTGTCTTAAAAGTCAGCTATTTTAATCATTTATCCATATTATGCAATAGGAACTTTATCTGTGAGTGTGTGTGAGAGAGAGAGAGAGAGAGAGAGAGAGAGAGAGAGAGAGAGAGAGTTCCCTATATACTCTGAAACGGCTGGGCTGATTTTTATGAAATTTCACATGAAAGTACTTTCTGTATCTGGCAGTATTCTTAGATAGGTTTTGTATCAGATTGTGTTCAATATGTATCGATAATTGATAATCAAAAAAATCTAGTGAAAGAAGGAACACACAATTTTGACTAAAGTTAACATCTTACACAGCCTAAGATCACAAGTGCATTTGAAAAGTTTTATCACCGCAGAAGTAGAAAGGGCCGGCATTAAAATCAATAGCAAGTTCTTTTATATGACAGGGGTGCGTTTGAAATGAATGTTTGTTTTTAAAGCACAATTGAACCATTGTACTTGACTTTTGCATTTTAAACTTTAATTCAAGTCATTATATATAAAAATATGGGTTAGATTAGTCCATCGACAGTTGAAAGATGACCAATACAATGAGAGGATTGAAAATCTCATACTACCGAAACTCCAAAACACAAACTGATCCAAAAGACAGCAATTCTTCCTTTGTCAGAAACATACAGACACACACACACAAAAAAAAAAAATATCTGGTCATGGCTAACTGAATAAGAACAATCCACTCCCCATAGTTCAAATAATCCAAATCTCGGATTTCTTAAATATCTCCCATGATGAATACTGACTAAGAATAAACTTCTTTTCACAAAATTTCTAAAGAGTTGGGGAACGTGGGTAGAGGGAGATAGTTGAAAACATTCTGATATTATTCAAGTTATGCACACACATGCTAAACTTCCCCAAGAGGAAAAGTGGTGGGGATGGGGAGTCCATCTGGATACAAAAAAGAGAAAATCAATTTGATTGGAAGAATCTATAAAAAGTATAAATTCCTTCAATCTTCAATTAGGCCAACATTTCAAGCTTGACTGTTTATAGTCCGACTTTTACATGCATTTATTCGTCTATGACTATTGTGTTTAAAGCATTTATTTTTACTAATCCGATAATAAATATACAACATATGCAAGAACCCATCGTGCAGTGGTTGGAGTACTTGGAAAAATCAATTGTAAAAGTGATATTCTTGGTTGAAGGTTCAATCCTCAGTGTGAGCGACCGAAAAATACAATTGTGAATTACTTAGGACCTTTATCTAGTCATGGCTGACAGAACGAGAGTATACTAACCCCCATGGAGTAAATAAAGAGTTTCATTTGAAATTCCGTCCAAATTCCCAAGTTCAACAAAATATGTCTGAAGAAGGTCAGAGGTTATATTGCTATTTGTTGATTTTTTTTTTTTATTCCCGATTCCGATTAACCATCCCAACACTAGTATTAAGCGTCATCAATATGCACTCATTTTTTTTTCTTCCTTTGCCTTGACACTACACAACCAGTATTCCACCTCCTTTCATTCATTATGCAATCCACACTCTTGTTCTCTTTATCAACCTGCTTGCCAATTTCACACCTCATTATTAGGTTTTCTTATTTGTTACATGACGTTGCTCGAGTGGTTAACGATACAAACTGTTTCAAGTTCGAATCCAGTTTGTTCCACAAGATCACTTTCGCCTAAGATGTAGGCAACCATCACGTCGTCCCTCGCCTAAGTATCCGATTATATTGATGAAATCAATGCCAACAATAGAATCTCCGAATTTATACAATACTAGATGTTGTAAAATACAGTTAAATAATATGACGTTTCTGAATTTTTGAGATGTGGATTGGTTATTTGTATTATTCAGATTCATCGGACTACTGTTCTCATCTTAAAAATAGGTTTAAGGCTCCTAAAATTCGTACTAGAATTGTCCGCAAGGGCCCCTGGTGCAGTGACTAGAGTACTTGGAAAAATCAATTGTAAAATGTGATATTCTCCTGAAGGTTAAAGGATCAAGGTTCAATCTTCAGTGTGGCCGACCGAAAATACAATTGCAAATTACTTAGGATCTCTATCCAGTCATGGCCAATGGAACAAGAACAATACTCCCATGAAGTAAATAAAAGGTTCCACTCGAAATTCCATCCAAATTCCTAAGTTCAACAAGATACATTCCCGAGTTCGACAAGATACATTCCCGAGTTCGACAAGATACACCTGAAGAAGGTCGAACGTTACATCGACTGAAATGTTGTGAAAAATCGATGAATCAAAATAATATGAGTTAAATAGTAAAAAAAAAAAAAAAAAACAGGACTTGGGTGCCATCTTATTATTAAAAGAAAAAACAAGCCGCGTGGAGTGTGGGTGTAAGAAAGTTTCGAATCTTAAAAAATAGGAGAAAGAAAAAAAGAAGAAAAAAATGCTGCATGGTGGACGCGAACATGCAAAAGTTAAGTTCAAAAGCGAACACTATCGATTGGACCACAACGACACAGATGTTATGAAGTTACAAATTTAGCTTTTTAAAATTAAACAACAAATCAACCGTACATGCATACGTAATTAACAAACAGCATCGAAACCAAGGTTTTACCTAACCTTCCCTTTAAAGAAAACAACAATTCTACATGAAATAATTGATTTTTTTCTAATTTTCAATATTATGTGTCTGACAGATCACTTTCTAATGACACCACGTTCATGCCACTTTGATGCAGATGACAAAAGTTTTTAGCAGGCATACAAACACAAACAGATGGCTGAGATTTATATTATAGATGATGATTTATTGATTTAAAAGTATTCAAATAAATGAAATTTAATTATTTAAAAACAAAAACCGCAAAACAAAAATGAACGTAAAAAGATTCCCGGACATCATAAGGTAGGAACAGCTAGTTTATTTTAAATTTTAAAATGTGTTTATCTGCCTTTGATAAATCCTTAATTAAATCAATAACAACCACGCTTCCACAATATTTGCGCAGCGATCGGTCGTAATGTGGGCGATAGATTTATCATCTATAAACATTAGTAACAAACTGAACTACGCCCATTGAATAATAGAAAGAATTTTTTGAAATTATTTTATAACCTTGCGGGACCCATGAACCAGTGTTGCCCGGAAAAACTGAAAAACCCAACAAACTCTTGCATTTATCCTGAAGCCCTTACAAACGTTTTCTTTTGTTGTTGTTGTCATTTTTAATGAATGTTTAACTATTATCTATAAGTAAAGAAATGATGATGACCTAGTGGTTAAAGACCAGGAAGTTTCAAGTTCAAATCCAGTTCGTTCCATAAAAATCACTTTTACTTAGGATGTTGGAACGTTCATATGGTCGCCCTTGTAATCCCCAATGTCTAAAAAGAATTCCGAGAAGAAAAATATCAGGGAAACCAATGCCGGCAACAGAATCTTCGGATTCATATGATTAGATGATGATGATGATGATCTCCAAATATAAATTATTGTTCTTTTCATAAAATACAGAGCGTATCCAAAAATTGTACTCACATTTCGGATGACGATAAAACCTTTACGAACATAGTGAATCACGTTCAAACTGATGACCATTATTGTCTAGACAATGCTGATGATGTGTACGAAGGGATTCACAAATGTCACAAAACAGTTGGTTAGAAGGACACTTTTTGAGACACCCTGTACATTCTTCAGATGTTCTAAGGTCGATCTTCAGTGACGCATTGCCCTCATTGCCAATATCGGGTTTCACATCATAACGGCTCAGACAGGAATCCCAATCTAACACCAGATCATCTCTTTGAAATCTATCTGTAACATTTATTTGCAGAATATTATCCTCATCTTCATAGTGTTCTTATTTCACTACGTTTCCACCAACAGATCCTCTAATGATTACTGCCTTCCATAGTTGTTGTTGTCTCATCAGGTTTTGGCCAACTAAACCTCATCTGCTTTGGGTAAGATTAAAACCACTATCTTCAGACAATGTACACCTGGAACCGTAGTAATTACTGAGGATACAGTTACAGGACTCAGCATCCCTATCCTGTCGCTAGTAATCACCTGAAGAAGACCAGAGGATGATTTGGCAGAAAATTGGTGAAACAACAACGATGAAGAGGAGGATAATAGTCCGCAAATAAATAAACACACAAATTACTCGTCTCCAAAGATTCCAATAAAAAAAAGTAATATATAATATCTGTTACATGTCCCAACATTGAAATTAAAAACAATTTACAAAAAAAAAAAAAGAGCCTTTCTCTTAATGACATGTCGACAAGCATCAACCAATGACCTTCGGTAAACGTGTAATCGTGAAAGATACAAAACTAATTAAAAGTTAATTTTGAGTTTATTCTTAACCCCATTTCTTACTTAATTCTTTTCCGGGGTTTTGACCAAATCCATTTGGACACAGCTAAACACATGACCCATTATTTCCTTTAAAGCAGGTGCCCTCGCTAAATAATAATAATAAATAGTTAAACGTTCATATTATTTCAGAGCTAAAAAATGGACATCTACATAGCAAAATGGTGGGATCTTTCTATCGATCCGGTAGATATCTCACTGCTGATGCAATTCTCTATCTATATAAGAGCCAGGTACGTCCAAGGATGGAATACTGTTGCCACATCTGGGCAGGAGCTGCTAGAAAGGACTTGGCCTGCCTTGATAGAGTTCAAAATAGACTTCGTAGCCTCATAGGAGATGTCCTTTTCTCTTCCTTGCAACCTCTATCTCACAGAAGAGATGTTGCGAGCTTGTCTCTGATGTATCGTTATTTTCATGGAAAGTGTTCGTCTGAGCTTCAATCTATGGTCCCCTTTCGCCAAACTTTCACAAGAAACACTCGTCTAGCTGTAAACACTATCAATAATTCCCCCCACTCTTTATCTGTACCTAAACCTAAACATAGATTCCATGAACAAAGCTTTTTTATTAGAACTGCACGCCTGTGGAATTGTCTTCCGTTTTCCTGCTTTCCGGCTGACTACAATATGGTTGTCTTCAAGTCTAATGTAAATAAGTTCTTGATGAGCCGTTCCATATAAGTTATCAAATTTACCAAATTTTCATTACTAATGATTACTATGTTGTCCAATTTCTACTTACACTCTTTAACCCTTATCCTTGAGTGGCCTCTTGGCCTTGATAATGTGGTGATGCCTATGTAAAAAAAAAAAAAAGAAAAGAAAAAAAATGTGTAGGTAAGGATTTTTGGGGTGTTTTCATGTTGGGAGTGAGATAATAATATCTATGCACAAACACTGGAAGGAAGATACTATTTTATAGGATTATGCATAAATATTACGTTTCTTATTTTTTTTAAGTATTATTTTTAAGAAGATCAGCCTTTTTTCATAGAAGTCGCTCCAGACAAGGCATGAAGCTACTTGATGTAAGGAGCTAGAAAAATACTTCAAGGTCAAAAACTTGCCAATGATGAGTGTTAGATGAAATAGATTCGAACCCAGAAAACGGCAATTCTTTACTCTTTGTCAGAAATATTGCAAAAGTAAACAAATATTCTGGATTTGAATGATAAGTAAAATTTAAATTAAATTTAAATTCAAATGAAAAATAAATAGAATTTAAGAAATTGTGTTTGAAAAAGGAAAAAAAAGTGCAATCACTCAGTGGAGGTGTGTTTATGCTGGAAGCCAAAAACAGCAGGTTTGCATAGCTGTCATTGAAATTTTCTATATTGTCATTCCTTTTAACTTTGCCTCGTACTCAAAAATATTTTTCTACAAAACTGCATTGTCATAACCTTCAAACAACTTACACACTATGCACAATGCTTCAAGCAAACTACATCCTCTTCCTCCAATAGAATTTAATAAATAAAAATAAACATTTAAACATTCATATTATTTCATAACGTTTCTTGTTTTTAAAATAATGCAAACTTCAAATATATCAACGTTTATAAGAAAAATAATTAATAAGTCTTTCATTAGTTTCCACACTAATTCCAAAAGCCAACCTTAACTAAAAACCTTATTAACAAATGTTTTAATGATGTTTGTATATTTTTTCAAGTTAATATTTGAAAAATATTCCATAGAATAAAAAGCAAAAATATTTACACGATAATTAAAAACATTCACTCTTAAAAAACGTTAGCCAAAATGATTGGATTTAACACTAATAATGCAAAAAGTGTTCAGATTCAGTAAACTAAAACCATAGCAAACAAAACAATTTAAAGTCAATGAAATTGCACTGTGATATGCCAAGTAATTCAATCAGTATTTAATAATTTTTCACCTTGCACACGTTTCTAGTACTGTAATGTTATCCAACACGCTGTAGCCTCAGTCGCAAAGTAGACAAAGAATAGAAAAGAACTTCAACTAGTTTTTTTTTTATTATAACAACATTTATTTTTTTCATTATTACAGCCGTGATCGTCTAGTGGTTCAGAACCCACATTGTGGCCATGGTAACCTAAGTTCGAATCCTGGTCGCAGCACCAAATTATCTTCTGTAGCATTACCCAACAACCAATACGTTGTAGCCTCAGTCGAAAAGTAGACAATGAATAGAAAAGTACAACTCGCTTTTTCTTTGTAACAATGACATTTAATTCCTCATTGTTATGGGCATGATGCCACCCACATGATCTCAAATGTTCTTCACGCCTCTAACTGATCCCAAACATTATCCACACCTCTAACATGATGTCCTTTTTTAAGTCTTTATTTGTCCCTACCAGTGACATCATTTAGCATGCATTTGCATACGTGCATCTGCGTTATGTTACAATACTAGTTTCTAAAATAAAATTACAAACATTAAATAATATTTATGAGATAAAAATAAATAAAAATACAAATGCCCTTCATTAATATTAACAGTAATCCTAAGTACTTTAATGGAATGTCGTCCAATCAACTTGTAACATTTGTGCCCCCTCAACGTAATTACCCCTGAGTAGTCCAACAAGCAGCAAGATCTCACCCCTGTAAAGGTCCATAGATGCTAGTAACCTTTCTAATGTAATAGTGTCTTCTCTTAACGGCAAACTTTTGGAATTCTCTCTTTGCATTCTCGCTTCCCTAACATGCAGAATTTTTAATGTAATACAAACAAACATCCCACTGCTCAATAGTAGTCTTTTTATGTCCAAATATGCCTTGTTTCGGGGTAAATAAGATTTTTTTTATTTTAAATGTCCAAAATACAAACATTTTTTACTCACATCAGGTGCTACTATTTATTAAACTTCCGCATATCAATACAGTCAGGGAAGCAGGCAGCAAGAAAGGAATTCCAAAGTCTAGCTATTTGAGCGAAGAAACTACTAAGGACCTCAACAGTGAAGGGATGTGATTTTGTTGCGAAGTGTGTTTCTCAGGGATATGTATATCAAGGGAGCACAAGTACGACAAGTTCTTCAGAGCACATTCCGTATAATGCTTTGCTAACATTATTCGAAAATTACTCTATGAAACTAATTGCAAAAAGAATATGCACAAAATTTACAAACGCTGACTCCTAAAACCTTTTAGGGAAATGAATTTAAAGTAAATAATTGAAAAACAAGATTTAGTTAATCAAAACGACAACAAACAAAACCACTTCAAGCCAACAAAAGTTGTGGATAATCGTTTTGTGACAATACGTATCTCCTCACAAAAACCAAATAAAATTGCTATTTTTGTTTTTCTATTTTGTTTAAGTTAAGATAGAAGTTAACTTGAAAAAAAAAAAAAAAAAAGAAAAGAAAAACTATACTGAACCTCGAGTGCATTTATTTTCAAAAATAGGATGCAATTTTTTTTTTTTTTTAAGCAAATACTGTCAAATATATTTGTCCATAAATGTTCTTCCTTTTTAAAATAGAAAACTTTTAGTAATTTCATTTAGTTTAGGGGCATAAAAACAATGTGATTTCTATTCTGAACTTCGGCTGAAATTTTATTTTAAAAATAAATATTATTACATTAACATAGATTATCGCATTTAGACAGTTCTGAATGACTAAACTACCGCTCATAATAGAATAGAATAAATCCAAGAAAAGTTTATTGTGTAAAAATATCTTTGGAGTCTGGTAATTTTAAATAGCAAAGCCATAGGGTCTTTTGTTAAAATTTGTAAGTTAATAGGTCGGTGCAAAAACAATGTCGTTTTTTATCAGATATGCATACGTCAAAAACAACATTATTTTTGCACCAACCTAATATTTAGTAAGCCTCATGTTTTCGCATTATAATTTCTTATAGTAAAACTACTGAACGAAGTTTTTGGCTTTGAAATCGTTAAATTGAATAAAATTTAAATAAACAATTCATTGATCGAACACCAGTTGCAATTTTACTCACGGGTGTGGGAAAACTTCAGGTTCTGGCCTTCTGCGACTGTGGAATTTCTTTTGTGTTTGTTTTACTTTGCGAGTCTCAGATACAACGTGTTGGACCCGCATGTTAAAATTTAATGGCGCATTTTAAAGAAGACTAATACGTGTATATAAATAAGTGCTAATAAATAAATATGTGTATATAAATAAGCAGAATCCAGATAGGAGATAAACTAATTTTATTAAAAAATTATTTAAATACGCTCCAAACAATTTTATGTATGGTTATTTCTGAGATGATATTGGTATTAAATCATATTCTCAACATAAAGAAAGTTTTTAAAATAAAATAATATATGCATGTATATATATATATGGGTACATATGTACATGTTTGCATGAGCTTGTGTGCATGTGTGTATACGCACATGTACGTCGGCGTGTACGCGTATACATATTGTGATATACACTTTGGCAAGGGAATTAATTCAAACACACTTAGATTTATCTCCCTTAGATCACTCGCTTTACCCAACTTATCCTATGACTTTTACCATGTGATTAACAGCGACGGATAGGAATGCTGAGTCTTGTAACTGTATCCACAGTAATTACTGCCTTCCATAGTTGTCGTCTCGTCACATTTTGGCAAACTAATCCTCTGAACTGGTTTGGATAAGATTGAAACCGCTATCTTCAGGTAATATTCACCTGGAACTGTAGCATTCCTATCCCATCACAGTTTACTACCTGAAGAAGGCCAAAGGATGAGTTAACTAAAACGTGGTGAAATAACTATGAAGATGAGGATAACAATCCGTAAAAAAAAAATGAACGCAATGTTTTGGTCCATGTAACTTCCAACATTTTTCAGGTGTATCTTGTAGAACTCAGGAATTTTCCTGTTATTTATGAATCTTTCCGTCGAATCCTTCCGTTGAACTCAGGAATCTGTTTGAAATTTGGGACAAAACACTAACAAGGATCCATGGTGTAGTGGATAAAGCACTTGGTAAAATTCTGTTGTAAGTTACACTCTTCTGGAAGTTGAAGGCTCAATCCTCAGTGCAGGTGATACTCTAAAATAAAATTGCAAATTACTTAGAACTACTGCCCAGTCGTGGCTGACAGAACAAAAGCATGCTACCCCCATGTATTGAATAAAGAGTTTTGTTTGAAATTCTGTGCAGATTTTCCAGAGTTTAACAAGATACACCTGAAGAAGGCCAGAGGTTACAATGACTCGAAGTGCGATGAAAATTACACTCAAGATGAGAACAGTAGTCCAAATAATACAAATATTTTTTTTATTTGCATTATTTGGGTTCAGGTGTATCTTGTTGACCTTGGGAACCCACGTCGAATTTCAAATCTAACCCTTTATTTAATCCATAGGAATAGCATGCTCTCTTTCCGTCAGCCATGACTAGGTAGAAATTCTAAGTAATTCGCAATTGCATTCTTGAGTGTTGCCTACACTGAGGATCAAAACTTGAACCTCCAGAAGAGTGTAACTTTACAACTGAATTTTTCCAACTACTTTATCCACTATGCCACAGGTCCTTGCAAACAAGACCGACAGAAAAATTTCAGAGAACAACAAGATACACTCAAAGAAGGTCGAAAAAAATAACACTCAAGATGAGAACAGTAGTCCAAATAATCGAAATAATACAAATGATTTTTTTTTTAGTCGATATATTATTCTTATTTTCAGCTGAAGTTTTAGTTATGTCCACATAGCTCTCTAAGAGGCTTTGTCTGTCCGTCTGTTACACTTAAGCTTTAAATAGAATTTGTATCGTTAAGCGTGGAGGTTGAATGGACATGCCTTGAGATTATTTCGTCTTATTTTATGATCAACTAGCAGCATTCACTCAACGTTGCTGGTGTGGACATATTTCAGAAGATCTTAGTTTAAAAAAATCATAAGAAATATAATCAACAATTGTTGTTGGCTGTGAAAGAAAAAGTTTAAATAACGTTTGGAATATGAGGTCAAGTAATAAAAAAAACTGTCAGCACCGTGGTGTTTTCTATAAAAAAAAAAAGTCATTTTTGTAAATTTATAAAATAACAGAAATGTTTTGTGTCGTAAAATGTATTCATTAAGATTTAATTTCACATCGATTTTTTTTTTTACAAGAACATAAGTTTTCATATATTCACAAAATTTTAAATCCGAATCCATCTTTATCTTCAAAAATCCACTTCATTGTCTAATAGAGGATGTCCACTTCTTGCCCCTACAACCTCTTTCTCACAGAATAGACGGTGCTAGTCTTTCTCTACTCTAGCGTTATTGACATGGTAACTGCTCCAATCGCTGGTGCCCTGTTCTAGAACATTCACAGTGAAAATTCGTTGAGCTACAACCGGTGTAAAAATTTTTTTCTATCTTCTTCTGTGTATCCAGGGCTTAACTAGACTTCCATGAGAAGAGTTTCTTTCCAAGAACTACTATACTACAAGACTGCTAGGAACTCAATACTAGGAACATAATACTACGGGACTGCTTTCCAGCTGACTACAGTATGGTCCCTTTCAAGTCCAATGTTAACAAATTCTTGCTGAGTGGCTTTCATAAATAATTAAATTCTGATTAGATCTAATCATTGTTGGCGATCCTCAATCTGACACAAACCATTAACCATTGTCCTTGAGTGGCCTTTGTGCTTTGACGAGTGCCGATTCGTTATTGAAACAAGCCAAGCATGCGGGGGTTCCCCTTCTATGACTAAAAAATTTACTTTCACCATAACTAGAGTTATCCTGAAAAATCCGTTCTGGCAATAATTTATTTCATCATGACTAATGTTTGCGCAAATTTTTTTAAAAATTCAAAGCGTGATTATTGAGAAAAGTACAAACAAACGAATGGATAAACGATCTGGGGTAATTTTACCACTATAATGACCCTTGGGAGGGGGGGGGGCAGAGTTATCCCGAAAAATCCGTTCTGGCAACATTTGACTTTCACTATGTCTAATGTTTGTGCAAAATTTCAAAATTCAAGGTTATAGAGAAAAGTGCGAACAAACGAACGGGAGTCAATTACTAGGTACAATCCCTCCTTTGTCGGGGGGGGGGGGCAAAAAAAGATTGAATGACGATTTCATAAGAATATATGATTTTGTATTCATAACTACGAAATGGAGAAGGGTTAAAAAAATAAAATAAAACCTCATGGTCTATCCTCAAATCTTTTGGCATCATGAAGTTTATATGTGCTTTCCGATTCATGTGTTAGTTCCAGTTGAAATGGTTTCTTGACTCATTTAAAGAATTATTATTTCTACAACGGATTAAGCAATTAAAAAAACACAGAAGATTGAAATCATAGTGCTTTGTCATATTTGAAAAAAAAAAGGCATCGATTTATTTTGGTAAATAAGAAATAAATTACAAAAAAGGAAAAAAGGATGACTATGATGAATAAGATAAGAATATCTGGTGGAAAAAGTGGCCTAGTTTCGATTCTCCATGTGGACTGCTAGGGCTGCTGCTGCTGCTTGTTGGGAGAAGAATAGGGAAAGAACATGGTGACTTCCTGTGAGCGCTGAGAATTCTTTTGGCAGCAAAAGACAGAAGGTTGTAATTGAAATAAAAGAAAGAAATGATTGAGAGAAATATTGATGATGCTTATATATATATATATATATATATATATATATATATATATATATATATATATATATATATATATATATATATATATAATTTAAAGGAGATTAGAATAATAGTCTAAAGAGCTAAGTGTATTTTAATGTAATAGTGAAATTACTAGTTTAATTAAAATACAGGAAATGCTCGTTGTAATTTAGATATATAATAAGCTCGATAGTTAAATGTCCTAGAGCTAATTCAATATTAAGTAATGTGATTTATAATTTAAAAGTTTTAAAATATATATATATATATATATATATATATATATTTCTGTCGAAATATGATTCTTTTTTTTCATATTTCACTTTTTTATGTACTAATTCTTAATTTATGGAGCTCAATGTAATTACAGAGCATATAACAAACAAATGACAAAAGCTTATATTCCAAATTTCATTATGTTGACCATCTTACAATTTATTCCTTTAATTATGTTGACATTTACAATTCTTGACAGTGACTGTTTCGTAGCTAGGGGAAATTATTCATTTAATTATTATTACTATATATATATATATATATATATATATATATATATATATATATATATATATATAAGTTGAAGTAAGAATAACGAAAGAATGAAGAAAAGAAAATGAAAGTAAAAAAGAAAAAAGTAAAAAAAAAAAGACAAGTACGGAGAAGACAATAAGGGAAGATGAAAAAAGGGAGAGGGGAAGAAAGAAATAAAGAAAAGGGAGAAAAAACGGATAAAGAAAGAGAAAAGGGGATAAAGAAAGAGAAAAAGGGATAAAGAAAGGATGGAAAGGAATAAAGAAAGTGAAAAGGGGAGAAAAAAAGAAAGAGAGAAAAACGAAAAGAGGTAAAAGGAAAGAGAAATGAATATATTTAAAGAAGTAAATAAAGGAATCGCAATAATACTTATATACCCGCAAACAAAGACAGAGGAAATTAAAAAAAAAAAAAAAAAGAAAATGAAAGATGAAAGTAAAACGAAATTCATATTTAAAAAGCAGTATTTTTCTCGCTACTTATAAGTGTGTATAGATCTGAACGAAAGAAGGAAAAAGAACGCAATGGATAGAAGAGGCAAATGGCGGCACGGCTTCACACACACACACACACACGTTATACGATCGCGTGTGCATTTATTCAAGAATTGTAAGAGTTCGACATCTGATCGCTTAAGAATGGGTTATAATAACCTTTCATTTGATACTCAATTTTCTTTTCGACTTTCCACGACTCCGTACATGTTTCGTTCTATTAAATTATAAGAAAATGATAAAATAATATATAAAAACACGAGAAAATTATAGGGTTGAAATTGTTGAAAATTAAACTAAAAAAAAAAAAAAAATCAATGGATTTTAGTTATTTTTATTATATCGTTATTAAAATTGTTTTTTGTTATTTTGTTTTTTTCATTTTCTGAATTCTGAATTTTCTGAATTATCCTCGTATTCCAATGAGAGTTTTCGTCCAACATTCTTCAGTTTATTGAAATGATATTTTCATCTCTAAACGTACAGATTGAAAATTAACACATTTTTGTTGAAATCAGGGATGCGGGGTTGGAGTTGGGTTCGTAAAGATGTTAGAAGTCATCAGACTCCGAATATTACTGATGGTAGTTATCTCTTTCCCACTGTGAGAAATGTGACAAGGGTCGGAAAGTGTTTTTGAACAGCCAGCATCCCAAAAGAGCATTCTGACCCTACAAAAGATACCTGGGCAGCCCCGCCATTGTAGCAGGCACCGCAAGCAATTAACTATAAACTAACCCTTTCTCAAAGCCAGGGATAATGGACCTTCTTTAACTACACAGGACCAGCTTCATACCGCAATCAACAGGGAAAAGATCATTATAAGAATGGTATAGACTGATTTGTGGTTCAAGAGAAAAAAAAATAGCTTTGAATATCACTGAATATACAAAAATTAAGATATGTTTCGCCCCAGTTGAAATGAACGGCTATCTCTTTGAAGAAACCTCGTGTTTTAATAAGTTTTTGTGAGTGACTTTCACCCCCACCCCCTGGGACTTAAAAAGAAAAACATATCCAGTTGGGTCTCTGCTCTGGCAAGGAAAGCACGATGTGGCAACAGTACTCAATCTTAGGACTTACCTAATAAATAAGCAGTTCTTAGTGTATATTCTGGAGCGGTAGAATGATCCAAGTATTTATCCTAGCCATCTTAGTGGCTTCTTTCAATCTTGACAGACTATGGATACCTACTTTAAGGGTGCACACGTGTGGAATTTTTGTGGCAAAAGTTGCACAATCTCCAACCACACATCTCCTGGGTTGGGGTTGTTAATACCAGTGGCAAGTGGAGATTCAGGACGACTGGGAAAAAAAATGGCAAGATAAATGGAGAACACATACAACGCCTAGAATTCCCAAATGGTCACCCATCTGGTACTAACCAGACTCAATGTTGCTTAACTTTGGTGAGATGACGAGAACCCATGTGTCAACGTGATTACGCAGTATATCCTTGCCTTCCTAGCAACATAGTGGATTTATGTCTTTCATGTTTGAATCTTGTGTAAAATTTAGTTCGATGAGTTTTTGAAAATAAAGCGCTTACTGAAGGAGAATGTCGTTCATTTGAACTGGGGAGGAGAACAAGGATCTGTTATCCCAGTCAAAAATGAACAGCTCTCTCCTTGAAGAACTGTTTTCTTTTGATAAGCTATTAAGACTGACTCATTCAGGCTCTAAAATGGAAGACGTATCTCTAGTCTGTTGTTAAAGTCGCTGGAAACAAAGATTGAATACAGAGAGTAACCGACCTTAGACAACATCATCTAAAAAGTTAGATGAGAAATACTGTTCCCGCAACGAAAACGATTTTCCTTTCTCTCTCTATGTGCCTAGCATCAGATGGAACTTTCATGATCTCAGTAGTAGTAGTAGTAGTAGTAGTAGTAGTAGTAGCTATTCCGGCATGAAATATAAAGTTGATGCGACCAAGACACAAGTGAAATTTTTGAAAATTGAAAGCGCTGAGAAATGAAAAGATTAAATGATTTGTGTCGAACTTTGAAAATTTGGTCAAACTTGATGCCACGCTGAAGGGCCTTAATCTCATGCTGCAATGGCAGGCCAAGGGTGTACATATCTACACTGACTCATTGTGTGTTTGCCACTGATTGACCGACACCTTAACTAGAAAGGCAGTCGAGTTCTGGGAACCAAACTGAACAGGTCGGAATTTAGAATGCCATACAAACACCGGCAGGAATCTTTTTTGTTTAATTACACATGGACAGAGTTATTGCAAAAGCTTCATGCCTATGAAACACATTACCACGGGGCTACTTTCCTGTTGATTAAAACTTGGTCTTCAAATACAATATAGTTAAAATCAAAATTGTCTATTGTCTACTCTATTTAACTTCCGGTTTCTGCTCTGCAAACAGGGCGACTTTTCTTATTAAAAATTATCTTCCACTCAGATAACGTGAACCTCTCTTTCATCATGTTAAGAATGGTTTTTTATCGGCTAGACCATGTCTAATTATCCAGCTAAATGGACAGCAGAGACCGGAAGCACAAAAGAGCAGACAATCTTGACTAATATATGTTATTTTTAATTTTATTTTTTTGGAAGCCTTTGAGATGAGGCTCCATAATTTGTGCATTCACTTGACCGAAATAACAACAACTATGAAGATGAGGATAACAGTCCACAAAAGAATGAACACACAAATTATGGCGCCTCAACTCAAATGGATTCAAAATAAAAAATTAAAAAATGATATATAATACAATTTGGTACAGACCCAACAATATAAGACCAGGTAAGAATACAAAATTGGATTTATAAAACCATAATACCCAACCTTGATCACCCTTCAAGCTATTTCGGCATAATGGGAGACAAATTCGACCTTAAATTAATACCAGAATTCGACGGCTCGACCCCGGTATTTGACGTTAAATGGATTGGTAAATTGGTAAACAGCAAAACAAAAACCAAATACAATACGCAAAAGTCCAGCTAGAATTCGTCAACTTTCTCTCTCAACTTCCAGCACGTCACTCGCCACTGCCAACAGACATTTTATCAGAAAACTGACCCCATTCCATTTGCATACGTGTGCAGTGGAAGATGAGATCTCGTGAGAGTCCACAAGACTTATAAATCCATGGCTGCCATCTTTAATTTCTCTTTCTCTCAGATCCCATCCGAAGGTAAGTTGTATGACCGCACGACACACACACACGGGAGCGCTTTCCTCTTTGATTATTACATTCAACTCTACAAGACTAGAAGATGCACCCAGCATTGCCCGGTATTAAACATAATGCTAAATTCCTTTAAAAAATAAAAAAAAATAAAGTAAAAAAAAAATGGAAATAAACCGAGACATGTGCATGCGAGTATTATGTTTTTTTTTAAACAGTTCACTTCTTGAAAGTAAAGAAATACTCGAGCTAAGATCGAAACCAAAACCTAAAGACAGTGAGTAAAGTATGATAACCATTAGACCAGCTTGCCACGATCTAAAAAGTGTTTTCAAACCTTGTGTAACAGTAGAGAAACAGATAAAAATCTGATGACCACTACACACCAATTTTTCTATTTTGACCCCCTTAGCAGCCTTTTTTTCCAGATGAAAAAGATTTTAAATTTCCACATGTCTGAATAATCTATACTAAATTTTAAGTCTGTAGATTAAAGATTCGTTGAGTATATAGGTTGGGAAGTGTCCTCTCACGCGCACACACACATCCTCACTTTTCTAGATATATAGATGTTTGTATTTGACGTTTTCTTGCAATCTGATTATCCATGTTAAAGTAACTTGAGGATTAGTTTTGTTTAAATTCAATTCTTTAAAATCCTCACTGATGGTTTGCATCCAAGTTTCCTTGGTTCATCCAACTTTTCTCCGGACTTCCACTCAAGGTCTCTGCATTTTCTTATCTAAGACTCACTCCTTTCCACATTTCTCCATAAAAAAAAGGGATCGACCATAATCATGGGCAATATGAAAACTCACTTTTAGTTGTCTACTACTCCAAGAAATAGGGAAAGGTGCTACTCTTTCCTGGATTGCTCCACTTACCCTTGAATCCCATCTTAGAACAGTACGGGTTTAGAAAGGGGGAAATGAAGTATCTTTTTTATCTTTTTGTGTGGCTCGACTAAGGATTGAACCTTGATCAGTGAACATTCAAATCCTTATACTAACTTGGCTGGTGTGAGCATGCAAGTTTGTTATGTAAAGACAAATACAATTTTTGAAAGCTAAACTGTGTCAAAAAAGGCCAAATTCACAAAATCTGGCTTTAAAAAGGCCAATCTGGCAACTCTGGACAAGAATAAGAGATTGAGCTCTCTTTGATGTAGCCTTGTTTTCGATTATCATTATAATAAAATATGATCATTGTTGTAATGGTGTGAGAAAAAAAAGTTTTATTAATTTTAATGTGCAGCAGTTCTTAACTGAAGAAAATCAGTGCAACATCAATGTAAAAAAAATGGGAACATTCAAAAGAAACAGGAAAAAAAGAATGAAGAACATTGTCTGCCAAGAGGTGGACTGAAGGAGTAAATTAAAGATTATTTCTTACAATGTGACTTTATTACCTATATTGAACTATGTAGCACAATATTACTTTCTGAGTATTTATTAGTACTTATTGATTTTTCCCCATTTGAGTCAGTTTTATATTTAAAATACAATGGACACTATCTTCATGGAAATGTTAATAAACTCATTTTTGCAGATCATTAGCTTCCCCCCCCCCCAAACTATTAAAACAAATTTGTGCTATCCAGAAAAATATCAGTTTTATGAAAACATTTGTTGATGAAATATATTTCTCATTTCGTGGAATTTCCACAGGTTCTGCTAATATTTATTTTAAAAATATGATTGTTATTTCATATATATAACTTTAAAAATACATACACTGAATAAGTTCAGGACCAAACTAAATTTAAAATGATTTCCTAAATAAGAAAAAAAAAAAAAAAATCAACTTTCACGTGAATATAATTAGAAAAATGTGAAAAGGTTTATGTACGCTGCCTTTGATCTTCCCGATTTACTGAACATTATTGAATTCATAAGCGACAAATAGGCCATGCTGATATTTGCAACCAGAAAATGTTAACTAAACAGAATAACGTTTTATTGGTGGCCATAAAATCTAGAATTAGAACATGTGCTTGTTTCATATTATTTGCATTCTTTTAACTGTTGTTTTCATCTTAAGCATTATTTTCGCAGTTCGGTTGATATTTTTTTTTTTTTTTTTTTTTTTACACAGTGATCACCACTTATCAAGGCCCGGAAGCCACTCAGGGATAAGGGTTATTGCAAGTACATTACGTTAGTGAGGAGATTTGCTGAAATGTTTACTTAAGGGGGCGGTTCATTAGGAATTTGTTAACATTGGACTTGAAGACCTTCTTCAGGTGTATTTCTCGAACTCACAAATATTTCTGTCGAACTCGGGAATCTGCACAGAATGAATTTCGAATAGGATCCTTTATTTATCTACGGGAGTAGCATGTTCTTGAGTGGATAGAAGTCTAAATTCGAAATTGTATTTCTGAGTGTCATAGTGGATAAAGTAATTGTAAATTTTCATGGTAACTTACACTCTTCTAGAGGTTGAAGGTTCAATTTTCAGCGCGGCCGAAACTCAAAAATACAGTTGCGAATTACTTAAGACCCAGCAGGTTCATGCAGGGGAGCGAATGCTGCTAGGGGAGCCCAACAACCTGCCCCTTTTACTCCTATTTTAAAAGTGCCCTTTTCAGAGGAATGTTTATGGGCCTGTGCCTTACCATTACTCTATTTTTGCCGTTGTTTTTTTTTCTGCCCTGAAAAAGTTCTCTGCACGTCACTGCTACCCAGTCATGGTTGACGGAACGAGAGCATGCTACCACCGTGGATTAAATAAGGTGTTATATTCAAAATTCCATATAGATTACCGTATTCAATGGAAAGATTCCAGAGTTTGACAATATACGTCTGAAGAAAATCGGAGATTACATCGACCAAAATGTTGTGAAAATTATATTCAGAATGAGAACAGTAGTCAGAAGATTCCAAATAATGCGAAAATAAATCCTCATCTCAAAAGTCCAGTGCTTGTTTAATGAGAAATCCCACATTGTTTAAAAACTTGGACGGAGAGAAAGAAGAACAGGATGAACTGAATGTTTGGTTAACAAATGAAATTTAATTTTGGGTTTGTTTTACTGTACACATAGATTAAAAAAACTTGTCAAAAAACAAATATATAACAAATAAATGTTATCAAAGGCAAGATAAGTTACTTTTCTACCAAACTGGATATGTTTTTAGTGTTTTTATTATATGTAACATGTTTATTCAGTTCGAAAAACGTACAGTGTTTACCGATGTATTGGAAAATTGAAAATGGCGCCAGACTCTCTCTTGAACACGGTAAGTTTGGGAAAATGAGTTTAAAATAAAAAATTACCCAAAATACTGTTAGAGACACACCGAATATATGTCAGCCTATGTCACGATAATATATTGAGAGAGTTTCTAACAGTATTTTTTCTTTTTAACTCATTTTCCCAAACTTACCGTATTCAAGAGAGTCGGGCGCCATTTTCAATTTTCAAACACATCGATAAACACGGTATGTTTTTCAAGTTGAATAAGCATGTTACATTAAATAAAAACACTAAAAAAGTATCACCTATGACAACTTTTTCGAATCTATGTGTATAGTAATAGAAACCCTTTATTTTTAATAAAAACGTTTATTATACATTTCTATTTTTACAGATATTAAATAAATAAATATATATATATAATAAAAAACAAAAATAAAGATGAAAAGATTCGATTTGGAAATCTTAAGTAGGACGACCCCCTGATGTGAATGTGGTATTATGGTAACTGAGAACTCTAGTTTAGTCAACAAAGTCACAATGAAAAGGATGACCAAAGACATCCCCCTCGTCCTTATTTTTAATTGGCCTTGTGCCTAATTTTGTTTTGTCAACATTTTTCTTGTCAAAATAAAATATCACGAAATGAAGAGGTATTAAAATAGTTTTTTCTGTTACTCGTTATTAATAAATAAAAAACCCAAAGAAAAAAAAACAATGTTTTTGTTCGACTAATAAGTTTGTCAATTGTATTCTCCTCTTAATGTTGTTGTTGTTGTTTTTGTTGTTGACTAATGAAATAAAGAAAAAAAGAGTGGAGGACAAAAGCAAAACAGAGAAAGGGGAGCAAAAGGAGAGAGTAGGGGAAATAGAGAGAAAGGCAGTAGAGAAGAGAGAGGGTGGGCAGAAGAGCAACAAAGTGGGTCTGATGGATGGAAATTGAGAGGGAAATACTGATGAGAGAAAGAAAAGAAAGGAAGGAGAAGAGAAAGGAGGAGAGAGAGGAACGAGGAGAGAGAATGGAGGAAGAGAGAGAAAAGGGGAAGAGAGAAACGATATTAGAAGAGAAATGGGGGAAGAAGGGAAAAAAGAAAAAGAGAATAAAGAAAAGAGAGAAAGGGAGAGGAGGAGACAAAAAGAGAGAAAGAAAAAGAGAGAGAAAGAAAGAGAAAGCGAAATGAAGATAGCAATATAATAAAATAGCAGTACGGATTATATAGATGCCCACAATTCAACAGTCCCCACCCCCACCCTTCATCCACACATTTTCTCTCCTTTTTATAAAACTCTTTCTTCCTCATTCACTCACTTCTTCCATCACTTTCGCAAAACGCACATTTAATCGGCATGGTTGGGCTGACCTAAGGCAGAATTCCCAGCTTTCGTTTTCAATTCTCTCCAAGAGTTTCGGCGGCGGAACTACAGTCTCGACTCAAGTGCATGTTTACCAGAATCAAGTTAAACTACATCACCTCCACACAAAACTTCTACTTGGCTCAGGGATATTATATATACATATATATATGCATCATATACAATATATATATATATATATATATATATATATATATATATATACATACATACATACATACATACATATATATATACACAATATATATGTGTGTGTGTGTGTGTGTGTGTGTGAGTTACAGAAGATCAGAAAAACATTGATACCTTCAGTTTCAAATTCAAACATAGAAGACTAATATCTAGTTGCCTATGTCAGACTCTTTTCAGCCTCTATTTATTTTGCCTCTCAGAAAATGGTGCCATTTACGGGGCGACATTGGTGCCCTTTATTTAGATTTAAAACCGATGGTACCGATGTTCCTCTGATCTTCTGTAACACAAATGTGTGTTCTTTTAGTGTTTATGTAGTCTCTAAACTTTCTTTCTATAAGAAATACACACCCACACACACACACACATTTTATATATTTAATAAGGAGTGTAGTTTGCCCGAAGCATTGCATGTAATGGATATATAGAAGAGTCAGAAGACTATCACAATGCAGGAAATAGAAATATGTAGGTGTTGAGGAGGAGGATAAAAACGAAGTGATTCTTTTTTAATTTCACACAAATATACAAAAGATAAAGCTTACTCTCTCCAACTCCAGATGTACTCATACGAACGAAAAGGGTTTAATTAAAAAATCCTCCTGATAAAGTGTGATGGGGTACATAAATCTTCACAAATATATGTGTATTAATAAGTAGCAGTAATAGTATGTTCACATACTGTGTGCTTAATTTGTATATGTAGAGATAGAAAAGGTATAGTGAGCGGAACGAGACTAAGAGTTCTTTATTTTTAATTTAATTAGCTCTGCAAGCTCATCTCCCTTATTTAAGCAATGTTTAACTTGAACTCAATGAGTGATACAACGGGTCACATTTTACATATCATAACTAGCATGGCTACTCGTCATTGTCTGGGAGTATAGACAACAAAGTAGAAGAATAAAAATAAAAACAAGTGAGTTTCTTTTAGAACATTTACCTCTTTATACACCCAACCCCATGTTCTTTATCAGTAAAGAAAGATTTCCTCCTTTGACTGAGGATAAAACAGATGCTACTCTATGAACCTAGCTCGAAAACCCGGAAAGTACATTTCACACCAAAGGTTGATGGAAAAAAAAAATCTAAATGTAGCCCTCTCCGTCACAACGTCCCACTATTTTTATTCTTGGCGACCCCTAAAAAAAAAAAAAAAAAAAAAAAAAAAATAGGTTATGCTGGATGAGACAATATTGAAAAAAAATATGTCAGCATTCTCTGTGTGTCTTGTGTAGTTTATAACTTTAAGTCGACACGCACACAGACCATTGCCTTTTATATAATAGATATGAAAAAGAAAATGTCAAAAAAAAAATTACATACATATAATATATATATATATATCTATATATAGTAATTTATAAAATATATATGGCGATTAAGCTACACTGAATATTCTGCATTTCATCCACTCTAGGATTCGTCAGGCTTATGCGCATAAGCCTGACGAATCCTATAGTGGATGAAACGCAGAATATTCAGTGTAGCTTAATCGCCATATATATTTTATAAATTACTAACTAGCTCTACTTACGTATTGAGCACTTTTGAAGTAAATACTTAAAGTTTACGCATAAATCTATACTTTCGTATATTAAATTTATGTGAGTAAATGAAGTAGTTATATATATATATATATATATATTGTACATAGTTCAAAAATAGACTTCATAGCCTAGTAGCTGATGCCCTTTTCTCTTCCCTGCAACCTCTTTTCCACAGAAGAGACATTGCGAGCCTGTATTTTCATAGCAAGTGCTCGTCTGAGCTCCAATCTATGCCGCCTCCTGCCAAACTTTCCCCAAAAAACACTCGTCTAGTTAAAACCACTATCAATAATTGACCCCACTGTTTATCTGTGTCTAAGCCTAAACGTAGGTTCCATGAACGAAGCTTTCTTAGAACTGCATGCCTGTGGAACTCTTTTCCATTTCCCTACTTTCCAGTTGGCTACAGTATAGTCGTCTTCAAGTTTAATGTAAACAAGTTCTTGATGAGCCGTCTCCTTAAGTAATCCAATTTACCAAATTACCACTACTAATGATGACTACGATACTGTCCCATTGACTATTGTACATTCATTAACTCTTATCCTTGAGTGGCCTCTGTTCCTTCATAAGTGGTGACTCCTTTGTAAAAATATATATAACAATTATTTCATGCATCACAAAATGTTACAAGGAGATATATTTTATCCTATTATTTTCAATATTTACTTTAAGAGTGCTTAATGCCCGAGTAAGGCTAGCTAGTAATTTGTCAAAATAGATGGCAATTAAGTGACACAAAAAAGCAGTTTTCTGTGTCGTTTAATTGTCATATACTTTCATAACTTACTATTTAACAATATATATGCATACATATATATGTACTATTTTTGTTTTAAATGTCTGAAAAATCGATTCTGCTGTGGGCATGCTTGCTAATTTTGACCTCAATCACATTCCAGAATAAACAGTCAAAGGGGTTGTAGTCGGGTGAGAAAGAACACCACAAATCCAGAACATTGTTGAGCAGTAGTGCCCAAATCATCTTGGCTTTGTGTGCAGGAGTTGAGTCCTACTGGAAGATATAGGGGTGTCCGGTGGGGATCTCATCTATTTAAGGCTCAATCATGCTCCTCAGCACTTCCTGGTATTTCATTTACTTTTTGTAGAGTGTCGGATTTTGTTGCAATGCTCTGTATATGTGGATTGTTTGGCTTACACGACTAATCGAGGCTCGCCAAAAAACCCATCAAGTATGATTGGGTCCGATAACAAATTTATGACTTAGTAATAAGTCTAAACTTAAAGGGTAAAAACTCATAAAATTGGAACAGAACCGAATCAAGACAGATTTTGGACAAAAAGCTTGCTGTCTTATTTGATAGAGTAATATAAAGAATAAATGATGATAAAATGTACTTATGACGTTTCTGAAGTTTTGAAATGAGGATTGGTTATTCGTATTATTTGGATTCTTCGGATCACTTGAGTATAATTTTCTTGTTGAATTCGAGAATGTTTCGACAGAATTTCGACAGAATTTCAAACGGAACCCTTCACGGGGATAGTATGCTCTTCTGTCAGCCATGACTGGATAGAGGTCCTAAGTAATTCACAATTGTATTTTTTTTTTTTTTTGACAGAGATTCCCGAGTTCAACAAGATACAACTGAAGAAGGTTGGAGGTTACATCGACCAAAATATTGTGAAAATGGCACTCAAGATGAGAATAGTAATTCGATAAATCCAAATAATACGAAAATGTACTTTAACACTTTACTGCAGTTTCATGGAATCATCAATCATCAAAGATGTATCTGACTAGCACAAGTGGATTGATGTTAGTCGACTACAATTCTGGTGACGAGCAGCAAAATTTTATAATTATTTTGTATAGTTTAATATTATTGATTGTGCATGTCTATATAAATATAATTACAAAGTTAAATATATACATTATCTTTAAAATTGGAACCTATCACGATCATTAAAAACTCAATTTACTAGATAGAACAATTAAAGAAATAAGAAAAATTGATGAAAATAAAATTGACTGAATTGCAATCTTTATTGATCCATCAAATTCAAGCAAGGAATTATAATAGTGAAAAAATTATAATTCTTGTTTGAATGAATTAATAAATTAATAAATATTCTAATTTATTCTGGCCCTGTCGGTAGGGCATTAGAATATGCCGACTGTTCCCCTGCAGAGGATAAAAGTCCCTCAATGGGGGACCTGGATATGACCTTTAATTATATCCAGTGGTGAGGCCCCAGCTTGTGGGCTTTGGGGAGTGTGGAGCAACCCTTTAATTACCATTGCTCCCAGGACCACTCTGACCCGGAGGGGTAGTATCTGTTAGGGTCCCAACTATGGGTTAAATAGAAACTGATTTGAAAACAACAAATATATTCTATTAAAAAATATTTCTTCAAAATCTTTGGATTCAGCATTAAATAACCCGAAAAGGGTTGATATGCCGTAAAATAAAAACAACCAACCAACAACCAACCAATCTAATTTATTCAATTTTATTTTTAGTCATTTTATTATATATATATATATATATATATATATATATATATATACAGGTTAAAGGTATTCAAGAGTGATAACTAACGAGGTTATTAAGAGTGCTCAATAAAAGAAGAGCAAGCTGTATTTTTATTAATACAAACAAATTTACATGGTCATGACACTGGACATACTAATAGTTTGGACAAATGGTTGGTTAAAACCGGAAAGTCTTCGTCAAGCGACTTAATAAATGGTAGCTTTCCACAGAAGAATTTAGTGCCCCAAAAAATATTTTATCTATATATTAGTAAATTATGCAATTAAGCTACACAGAATTTTCCACATTCCATCCTCATAGCGTGACAAGATGGAACACAAAAAATTCTGTGCACCTTAATCGCCATGCATTTTCATAATTTACTCCTAGCTCTACTCACATATTGAGCACTGCTGAACTAAATATTAAAAATCTATACATAAAATATTATATCTCCTTATAAAATTTTAAGTGAATAGTTAACTAGATAGAAAAATATCAGTAAAGAGCTGAAACAGTTGTGATGCATGTACAGTAAATAAAACTGAACTTCTTTTTTGTTTGTTTTGGGAGATGAGCATAAAAATTGGTGTTCCCAATGAAGCGGAATATTATTAAAGTATTTATAGCTCTGGAATTGCACTATTGAGCTATCTAAATGAACTGTGTACGATTTTGAATAAAAATTGGAAAATGTTTTATTTCAATAGCAGAAATTGTCTCTCTCTCTCTCTCTCTATATATATATATAGAGAGAGAGAGAGAGAGAGAAAGAGAGAAAGAGAGAGGGGGGAGAGGGAGTTGGGCAGCATCCTCATCATGTCATTCACGTCCATGAGTGTTCATCATGTGCTCCTGTTGCAAGAGTAGACATGCAGCAGCAAGAATGGCGAGGAGGTTGGGGTCGGGGATAGCAGGGAGTCGGAGGCGGGGAAAGTCAGGGGTAGCAGGAATAGCATAAGAATGAGAACACAACATTCATTTGCAAGAAGGGCAGCACTAACAACAATATGTTGGCACTTGAAGTTCAAAAACAATGCTACACACACACACACACACATTTATTTATATATAGACAGACACATACACAAAAGCACCGATACTCACGCTAATGAAATGATTTCAAAACTACAGGAAAATTTCGTTTGCTTTAATTAAAAAAATAAACAAAAAAAAAAAAATTTTAATGGCCGTTTACATTAATTTCTCTGATTCTATTTTAGAATTGGGTACTCTCAAAGAGGGACCATGTGGAGGTTGCTAACATCCGTGAAAGTGGAGCAATATCTCTGATTGGAAAAAAAAAAAAAAAAAAAAAAAAAAAAAACGTTCTCCACAAAAACCCGTCTTACTACCAACGTTACAATGAACTTTTTCTTCCGCTATGTACTAATTCCCATGAAAAGGGTTTCTTTCCAAAATATTCCCGTCCCCCTCGTGGAACACATTACTTTAAGAATATTCACGGGTTGAACCAGCTTCCTCTGAAGCAGGAAGTGCCAAGGGAATATTAAATTTACAGGTGGTCCTCAGTCACTTATATTTTGAGTGTTTCCCTTTAGATTACAATAGTCGTTTTCAAGTTTAATGTTCACAAATATCTGCTGACATATATATATATGCCCGACAAATCCAATAAGCAGCAAAATCCCACCCCTACACAGTAGAAATCCCCAGATGCCAAAAAACCTTCTACTCTAATAGTTTCTTCCCCAGAACTGCTAGACTTTGGAATTTCCTTCTGGGTTCCTGTTTCCCTGACTGTACTGACATGCAAAAGTTCAAGTGTAATGTAAACAGACATCTTGCTGCTCAACTCCCAACTCATAGTATCCCAGCAAATTATGTCCAAAGTGGCACTGTGCCTTGTTTCGGGTGAAAATACAATAAAAATGATTAGCAATTAAAAGTCTTCCTGTGAATTACTCAGCGTTCTTAAATCTTTCATATACTGAAAATCTCATAATTTCTCATCCTCGAGTGGCTTTTGTTAAGAAAACATTAGAATTTTAAAACAAGTTTTTTTAATTTTTTACAGAATTTGAACAAATACGCCAAACATGTAGTCTACATCGGTAAATAATGGTGATGAAAATTAAAACTTTTTAAAATACTGGAACTTAAATTATATTCTGGCCACAAAACTACAACCACCCCAATAAAATCCAACCCTTCGTCAGTGTACTAGGGGATGATGGCAATGTCAGAGGTACTTCACTTATAATAATAGGGCCTCACTAATATGGCTCTGGTGAAGATCGAAGAGAGGTCAACATCAGAATCAGTCATCTTCTGGTCATCTCTGTCTGGCATGTAGCAAACAAAAGATTTTTTAGTTCTCTCCCACTGCAAGAACTGTGACACCAGGGTTAGAAAGTGGGATAGAAGTCAGTGCCCCCGTGCCAGGGTAGTCCTGTTGGCATTCCCTGGTGAAGGCGCTTCTGGCAATAAGTAATAAACTGACCCTTTCTCAAAGAGAGAATGCAAAGTCTGAGAGGCTGGCCCTCCTAGAGCTGCACAGAACTAAACTCTCACTGCAAAAACAACAAGAACTGGATCATTACAAGAATAGTCTAATCTCTTGGCTTTGGGGGCCCAGGATAAAAATCCCTAGCCGTAGCAAACAAAGATGTGTCAGGTGCAAAACCACAAATCAGTGGAGCGGAAGTGGCAAGATTGCTTTTGTGTGATTTGGGCCAAACTTTCCCAGACTTCGTATGCAACGATTGTCATGCAACAAGGACATCATGCAAACTAGACAATCCTGAGACATGACCTCTGAGTGCTCTATATTAGAAGTTGAACTCTTCTAAAAAAACAAAAACAGAAGCAAAGTGGAATTTGGTTTGTTTGTTTCTTTTTATTTTTATTCTGTCTGTTTAACGGCATATCAACACTTTTGGGGGTCATTTAATGCCAAACTAAAGTATATTTTGCAAACAATTCATGAAACAAGCTAAGGAGGATAGTTCCATGGAGAGCTTTATTTTATTATTTACTAGCAGGCCAAACGGCTTTGCCCAGTCATAACATATTTATAAATATTATATTTTAATTCATGCACAAACTGAGAGATGTGCATGTGAGTACTATGCTTTTTCTAAACAGTTCATTTCTTGTAAAAAAAAATAATACTCGAGCTGAGATTGAAACCAAAACCTAAAGACAGTGAATCGAGTACAATAACCATTAGACCAGCAGGACATGATCTTTAAAAAGTGTTTTCAAACCAACTTATAGGAAGCTGTCATATGAACGATTCACGCATGCACAGTCGTGAAACTATTGAAAACAGATAAAAATCCGATCACATCCAAAGACAAATTTTTCAATTTTTACCCTTTACCAGCCCTTTTTTCCAGGTGAAAACCGATTGAAAAGTTTTCCCCACGTCTACATACTCTATATACTAAATTTCAAGTCTGTAGATAAAAAATTCGTTGAGTATATAGGTTTAGAAGTGTCCTCTCACACACATACATTCTTACTTTTGTAGATATACTAGAATATGTACCTGGTGTTGCCCGATAGTAAAAGTAATGTTAAATTCCTTAAAAAAAATGAAGTAAAAAAAAAAAAAAAACAGAAAGCAACTGAGACATGTTCATACGAGTATGTTTTTTCTAAACAGTTCACTTCTTGTAAGTAAAAAAATACTCAAGCTGAGATCGAAACCAAAACTTAAAGACAGCAAATCAAATAGGATAACCATTAGACAATCTTGACATGATCTTTAAAATGTCTTTTACAACCTACTTATTCCTAACATAACGAAGCTGTCATGTGCAGCCGTGAAACCATTGAAAAACAGATAAAAATCCGATGACTGACCCCCAAGTACCAATTTTTTTTTAATTTTAACTCTTGAGCAACACTTTTTTCTTAATGAAAACTGATTAAAAAGTTTTCACATGTCTGAATACCCTATATACCAAATTTCAAGTTTGTAGATTAAAAATTCGTTGAGTATATAGGTTGAGAAGTGTTCTCATACACACACAGTTTCACTTTCATAGATACATAGATTGCTGAATTACTATTTATAAAGGCTTAAAGCATTTAAAGATAAAGGATTATTAGTAAATATGACAGATCAACTAGTTCAGCGTGTGAAAACTGGTAAATATAATGAAATTCCCTTTACTTTCAATCTGTGATAACTCATTTATTTTGGGGGGGATTATTTTGATAAAATTTGTAATATAAACAAAATATTATCTTTTCTCTTTATAAATGTACAATTGTTTCTCTTGTGTTATTCGTAATTCTCCCCTCCCAATTACTTCAAGCTGGATTACTATTTTTAGCAATGAGCAATCATTTACATTAGACCCTCTGCATAATCACACTGATGATTGTTCAGGGATGTATCAGCGATCTCCTTTCGCATTGTGTTCTGCAATCCTGAACGTGCTGCCTCAGAATTGTGTGAATGAACATGTATCACTGTCACATTTTTGGTGTTCTGTATTGTCTAACTTATCATGATGTTCCTAAGTTTTATGCATTTCTAATCAACTAAGTAGCCGCTGTCTATTGCTAACGGTTTTTATGACCATGGCTTAATAAAAGGAAAATAAAAAAAATTATTTTTTAACGTTGATCATTTTCAACTTAATGTGCATGCTACATGTCCAAAATTTTCATTTTCAACTTAATGTGCATGCTACATGTCCAAAATTTTCATTTTCAACTAAATACACATGCTACATGTCTAAAAATATTTTAGAAATAAATAAATAAAAAAGCACTATATTAAAGAAAAAAGACCACTCATCTAATGTAAGGTTTTGTCTTCCAGAAATCAAATTCCAATTTAAAAATATCTGCAAGTTAAATTTTTGCCCTAATATCTAATTGTTTCCATTTGTTTTTATAGTACCCCTGTAGATTATGTCATTGATAGTAGCCCCCTACATCAAAGTGGCAATGTGCCTTGTTTGGAGTGAAACTATAATAAAATAAAAATAAATAAATAAAAATATTTGACAGTTTTTTTTTAATTCTTTTTCATGGGTTCAGTTGCTCCTATAATTACTGAAATGATGAACATCTTCCTAAGATTCCAATTTCTTTTCATGTCATACATAAGACCTTGGTATTTCGTTATCTTTTCTCTCTCAGCTCTCAAGGCCAGCATTGTTGTATGTGCGCTGGCAAGTCACACTGAACAACAAAAACTGAATCCGTCCACAACCACGACTTCTCTTTATTTTTACTTTTTATTTACTCATAGTTAGATGTGTATAGTTTTCCAAAAAACATCCTACACATGCCTTGCTGTGCTGATGAAAAACACAGTCCATTGTGACATCATACAACTCGTACAATACAATAAGAACAAAACTAAAAATTCTAACACAACTGAAAATAAAAGAGTAGATCTTAGTCGAAAAAAAAAAAAATGGGCTCGATATCATTTTGGATAGAGCTTAACTTGGAGTAAAATTTTAAGCTAATTTATTATATACTTTTTTATTCATTAAAGAACAAATACACACACACACACACACACACACACACACACACACACACACATACTAATTTATATATGCGAGTCTGTACACACATTACACACATGAAAATAATAAGTATTTTTACATATTTCATAAGCACGTTTGAACAAAGTTGAAATCATATCTGGGGAAGGCAATGTTCCCGAAATATTATATCATGCAGAACTTCAACATTTGGGTTTTGTATTGAAATAATCGGACGAAAGAAGGAACAGGCGATTTTGACCAAAGTTAACACCTTACACAGGCTAACATCACAAGTGAATTAAAGTTTTATTACCACACAAACTGAAAGGCCCAACATATAAAATCAACAGTAGATTCTTTGATATGACAAGGGCGCATTGAAAATGAACGTTTCTGTTTGTAGCACAATTGAATCATGATACTTGACTTTTGCATTTTAATTCAAGCTGTTAGAGAACATAATACAATGTTATTAAAGTATATAAAATATATATATTTATGTATACTTATGTATATATATTTTGATAAAAAAGATGAATTCGCATAGTGATTTCCATCATTATATATCTTAATCTGCTTCAATATGTCTATCAGTAAAACCTCTGCATCGTATTGCCTTCTGTAAGTTTACTTTATATAAACATTTTTATGTAATAATAATAATAATGCTGATGATTATTACGATAGAAAAGTAAAAAGATGTATTGTTATGTAAGATAAAAGATTGTCACAAGTCATGAATTTCCAAATCAAATCAAAGTGGAATATACAATGGTAGTGGTTGTGATCAAGTGTGTCACGAGTACTTAGTGTGTGTGTGTGTGTGTGTGTGTGTGTGTGTGTGTGTGTAAGATTGTTTATTTATTTATTCTTTTATAAGCGATACTGTGGTGTTTTTTTTTTCACTCCCTGAGTGCTCAAAAGGGAGAGGTTATCTGCCCTTTGTTTATATTCTAGTCGCTTCCCCCCCCCCACACACACACATTTTCGGACGTATTATTTGTAATTAATTTATTATTTAAATATATATTTAAATATTTTCTACGTGCATAAAATAGATAACTTAATTTTATGCGTGTAGAAAATAAATAAATATTTAAATATATATATATACACACACACACACACTTTTTACTTGTTTTACATAAGCAATAATATGGCGCTACACACTCATGAGCATGTTTCGGTCAGCCAGTTACTAGTAACTAGAGACCTCTTCAGGTGATATTGCATATATAAAAGCTTAGTCTGTAATCTAGGTTACGGACTAAACTTAGGCAATGTTGCTAATAAAAAAGCTTACAGACTATGTAGGTTACCAACTAAGCTTTTGTTTAAGCAACATCGCCTGAAGAGGTCTCTAGTTACTAGTAACTGGCTGACTGAAACATGCTCATGAGTGTGTAGCAACATATTAATGATTATGCAAAACAAGTAAAAAGTATATCTTGCTCCACTTCGGTATTGAGCACTCTTGTATTAACCTTGTTAAAACTTCATTGGTTATTTTACCTCTGAAAAATATACTAGCATTTCAGCCCGGCGTTTGGAGGTATATGTTGAGCAAAAAAAAAAAAAAAAAAAAAAAAATCGGTCAATTTTTTAACTTTGACCCCTATTATGATCCCTTAAAATTTATTATTTTGGGCTCAAATCAAGTTATTAAGTTAGATCCATGCCCAAGGAACCTATAAGTAAAATTTCAAGTGTTTAGCCCCAAAATTGTCGGAGAAGTCTGGTAGAGTTCTCAAAGGTTAAATCGTTGAACTTTGACCCCTTAACAGCCAAATTTCTGGCCGAAAACTGATCAAAGATTTTCCAAAATCTCAGTACCCTGTATATCAAATTTCGAGTCTGTAGACTTAAAATTGACAGAGTTATTGCTTAGGAAAATGTACAGACACACACATAGACACGTTCACTTTTATAGATATATAGATAGATAGATACACACACACACACACACACACATACATCTAAAAAACAAAAACACTAACTTGATGTTAACTAGGATATATCTACTTTTAGAAGGTTTCATTGAATTCAAGATCTCATTATTTTATGAATCAATAATATGCACAACAAAAATACACCCCCTCCCCCTCTTAACAAATTGTTTTTTTGTGATAAACTTCAGTGCACAGGATTTAACTACGAACATACTTTTCGCATGCCGTGATCAAAATTGAATTTTAAATCCAGGTTTTGTTGAAATCTTATTTTGCCTTCACGGTGATTGTAATATACCACATTAACACACTGGTTCTCATTAGATCATCAGCATTAAGCAATGCTGAGCCTGGTCAGTACCAGATGGGTGACCACTTAGGAATATCAGATGCTGTATGTAAGAGGATGCAAGAACACCTCCCTGCAAGAACTAAAAAATCCTAATGTCATCATCTCCCTGCTTATGAATTTAATATTCCCTCAACATTTCCTCCTTCAGAGGAAGCCTGTTCAACCTACCTAGGGTGAATGCCATACAACAAACAAAGATTCTTAAAGTAATGTGTTCCACAGCGGGGAAGCTTTTTCGAAAGAAACTCTGTTCATGGAAGTTCTGTTTGATTTTAAGTACACAAAAGGAAGAAAGAGTTCTTTGTAGCGTTGGTAGTAAGACGAGTTCTTGTTGAGGTTTTTTTTCCAGTCAGAAATATTGCTCCACCATGTGGACGTTAGCAACCTCCACATGGTCCCTATTTTGAGTACTCGATTCTAAAACAGAATTCAAGACATTAATGTCAATGGCCGAACGATGTTCATTCGTATGGGTGTCTTTTTTTTTTTTTTGTTTAATTATAATTGTTTTAATTAAAGCAAACAAAGTTTTTCTGGCATATAGTGATTGTACTATTGCAGGTATGTGTCAATCACTGTCGTAGGAAAGAACAGGTCGGCAAGATTCAAGATACAGGTGCATTAGATGTGCATCTTATTTCATAAGCTATTACAATATTGCGGTCCTGCATTCAAGAGATTCATTGACCAGGTGGCTATTTTACAAACAGTTCACAGGAAATCCGGGGTTCATACCTATCATCATCGGTTAACATCCATTTTACATGCTGACAGGTGTTGGACGGCTTTTAAAAACTGACTTCCAAACTAACATACATCTGACCATGTCTTTATTTATCAACTGAACTCCAATCTATGGTTCCTTCTTGCCAAACTTTCACAAAAAACACTCAACCAACTACAACCAGTATAAACGATTTCCCCACTCTCTATCTGTGCCTAAATCTAAACGCAGATTCCATGAACAATGCTTTTTTCCCAGAATTATCCACCTGTGGAACACTGTTCTGTTGGCCTGCTTCCCAGTTGAATACAACATAGTAGCCTTCAAATCGAATGTAAACAAGTTCTTGTTGAGCCGTCCCCATAAATAATGAAATTCTACCCAATTTACACCATTAACGATTACTACACCACCATCTTACATTGACTAACCCTATCTTTTCATTGGTATTCCCCTGCCAACTGACCTTGCAACCTCATTCATTATTTCAACGTGGAAACACCATAAATACTCTTTTGCACACATCTCATTATACTGTCAAGATTTCATTTTTTTTTTTCTGAGAAATAAGTCAGTCTTTAAGATTCACATTAAATATCTATCGTATCATTTTTATATCATTTTTATATCATTTTTATATCATTTTTATATCATTTTTTCCCATGCAAAACGTCCTCAACCCTCACTGGCCTGTTTTCAGTTTTATACATCATCACACTGCATAAAAATGCCTGATAGATTCTTCCCTTGATTGTATTTCCTTAATCGCCTCTAAACATTGCGCTATTGTTTTGTTTTCAATGATCGGTGAACTATTTGCATTTTGGGAACACGTAAATCAAATACTTTGGACCAATTGTAGCGTAAAAATGTTCTTCACAACGATCCTAACATTTCTGGAAAATTGGATTGCAAGCGAACTGGAAATGGCAGCATCCAATAACTATACATGCGGACCAGCATTTGCATCATAAATGTCAACACACAAGAAAAAAAAATTTTTAATTTGAAAAATACAATTTAGCAACTTTCATTTGCATTTTTTTTCGAAGTAGAACTTCTAACCTAATTCTTTGTCGTTATCTTATTCGCAACATGTTGCCAGCAGTCACCTGGGCCTGTTTTGAATGAATCCAAATTAGACCAACTTAAAAGTGGAGAGTCTCCCCCCCCAAACAAAGGGCACAACACACATTGGCTGATGAAAATAATAACCCAAGAGAAGATTCGACTGAGCTCCAATCTATGGCTTCCCTTGTCAATCTTTCACAAAAAACATTCGTCTAGCCAAAAACACTATTAATAAATCCTCCCCCCCTCTACTTGTGTCGAAACGTAAATGTGGATTCTATCAGCAAAGCTTCCTTCATGGAACTGCCCGTCTGTGGAATTCTGTTCAGCTGGCCTGCTTTCCATCTGACTACAATATTTTTGTCTTCAAGTCCAACATAAACAAGTTCTTATTGAACCGTCCTTATAAATAATCTTATAACAAATTTCCACTGCAAACAATTACTATGCTACTGTCACAATAGCTTCAATACACACATTAACTCTTATCCTTAAGTGGCCTTTGAGCCTTGATATGTAGTAACCCCTTTGTAGAAAAAAAAGATTATAAGACTAACGAATTTGATTGATTAGTTTTCTAGAATCTCATCAATGGTCATCATGATATCTGACAAGAGCCATTCATTTCAATTGATGCCAGACGGGGATCAGAGCGTTCATGATTGAAAGATAGAAGCTTGGTTTTAGATGCATTAAAATTAACCAGCCACCACGTGCTCAAGATCAGAGGAGAGAAAATCAGAGAGATCTTAGTCATTTATGGTCTTTAAAGTGTTGCCATAGATGGTAGTGTCATAAGCGTAAATGTCTACAAATTATTCATTGATGTAGATCAGGAAGAGAGTTGGGCCCAGGATGAACCCCTGAGGGACTACAGCATTAATACTGTGAGCTTCTGATTTCTGCCCATTAACCACTACTCTTATTAACCTATTGGAGAGAAATGATTTAATAATTGAGAATACATTTCCAGCTATACCGTAGCTGGAGATCTTGTGGAGTAGATCTTTATGCCAAACCTTATCAAAGGAATGCAAGTTTGATGCAAGAACACACCACAAAGATTCAAGGGATTATCAGCTCTTGACTATGGTGTTGAGATGATGCTATCGAGTTCCGTAGAAAATCAATGTTTTTTTCTCTCCTAGCACCCACTCTTTCAACCAACCTCTGAGACTTTTAGAATTTAGATTTTGCATAGTTCCAAATTCTTTGAATCACGGAATGCAATAAAAAAATCCAGAAAGAAGTTGATGCGGACATGACAAGAAACTATTTCACTGCTTGTTTTGATTAAACCAAATGAGAACCGCTTTCTTAATCAAAATCACTTGACCTTGGAATAGACTTCCAAATACGGTAATAAATGCACCAACAACACAACATGTTCATTGGAAGTGCTCGACTGAACTCCAATCTATTGTTTCCTTTGCCAAACTTTCACAAAAAAAAAAAAACACTTGATTAGCTACAACCACTATGTACGACCCCCCCCCTCATTTTCTATCTGTCTAAACCTAAATGCAAATTCCATGAACAAATTTCCTTTCCTAGAACTGCCCGCCTAGGGAATACTGTTCCACTGGTCTGTTTCCTAGTTGAATACAACATAGTAACCTTCAAATCGAATGTAAATAAGTTCTTGTTGAGCCGTCCCCATACATAATCAAATTCTACCCAATTTACACCATTAACGATTACTTAACTACCACCTTACCCTTATCCTCGAGTGACCTTCGGGCCTTGATAAGTCATTACTTCTAAATAAAAAAAAACTATCAAGGTGAATTTGGACAGGAGCTGGGCTACTGCGTTCTCTTCTGTGTAAATTTCTACTACCATTTTCCTACATGGCAATTGAAGCACGATTGTTTTATTTTTTTGCTAAATTGAATAAAAAATAAACTCTACTTAGATACAAAAGCAATTGCAAACGATTATATCCATGCAATTAGCCGGATGATTTCTTCCAGTAATGAAACATGAACGTTTTGTGTTGCTAACATGCCATGAATATATTTTCATTTTGCTAATATATAGATACAACACCAATGCAAATTACAGTTTTATTAATTATGTACAACAAACTAAGGCACAACAAATGTACAACTGCTCCTGCTGATTCTGTTTGTGTGATATTTATTTATGACCGCATGAATTGCCACTCTGAAGTTTATCACCTAATAAAACGAGATGACCACGCCAGTCATGGAACACTGTGTGGCATGGGCACGTGATAGCATTCAGTCAAGATGTCCTTCTGATCACAGAACCAATGAGCCATTCTATAGTTCAAGCCAGCTCATAAAAATTAAATGATTTTCCTTAAGTAAAATTTGGAAATAACGTGAGATTAAGAAAAATATTAAATCTCAACTCTTATATAAAAGTTACTGTGTGTGTTTGAGAGAGAGAGAGTTCTTTCCTCATAGGTTCCAAAACGGCTGAGCCTATCTTTTGCAAATTTCACACAAACGTAATTCATATGTATGGCATTGTTCTTATAGATATCTTTTGTACAGAAATTCATCAGATAAGTACTGAAAAAATCCCATCTAAAAAATAGTCTTTCTTCTCTTATGGATAAAAAAAGAATTTTTACAGAGGAATATTTTATGTTACGAGGGCATTGCCAGGGCCGCTGCAAGGAAGGTGGGCTCTCTCTACCGTGCTAGAAAACTACTAACACCCGAAAGTATCCTGTACCTCTATAAGGCAACCATTCACCCATGTATGAAGTATTGCTGTCAAATTTGGGCTGGTGCATCGGCTACTAGTCTCTTGCTCCTTGACAAGGTTCAAAAGAGAGTCTCAAATCTGATAGGCCCTGACATCTAAACTTCAGCCTCTGTCCCATCGACGAAACGTTGCACCCCTCTGCTTGTTCTACAAGTATTTTAATGGTGAATGCTCTGACGAATTGCAAGCACTTGTGCCCCCACGACGTGAACACCCTCGACAGATCCGACAGGCTGCAAAATCCCACCTCCACACTGTAGAGATCCCTAGATGTAAAAGAGCTTTCTACTCCAGTAGTTTCTTCCCCAGAACCACTAGACTTTGGAATTCCATTCCAGGTCCCTGCTTCCCCAACTGTACTGACGTGCAGAAGTTCAAGTGCAACGTGAACCAACATCTTGCTGCCAAAATCCCTACATAGTACCCCAGTAGTTGTTGCCCCTGATAGTAGCCCCCTACACCAAAGTGGCAATGTGCCTTGTTTGGGGTGAAAATGTAATAAAAAAATAAAACAAAACCTGTATAACATAAAATATTCCCCTATAAGAATTTTTCTTTTTATCTATAAATCTATAAAAGAAGACAGACTATTTTTAAGATCATCAATCCAAATATCAGCTGACATGATATCGTAAACAAACACTGACGGAATTTAATGAACGACATTATCATTATTATTTTTATTATTTTTTGGGGGGCGAATTAGTCTACCGGGCAAATTATTCCTCGTATTATATAATAATCAATAGAGAATCGATTCTATAATAATACATATGCAATCTGCATAAATTAAAATATCTTGTTTAAATGTATTGTACGACCAGGCAACGCCGGGTGGCCAACTAATTAAGTATAAAACCAATTTTGGATTATTAATTTGGAAGCAAGTGTGTTGTCGGAATGAAATGGTTCTGACCAATTCCAACCAATGTTGGAAAAGTTCTAAAAACGCAGTTGGTCTACATTTGTTGGCATTTACTTTCTTTTGTCCAGCTTCGCAGGCCACTTGGTTCTGGATGACATCGAAGTCAAACTTCTCCATTCTTTGTTGCTAATGACCGGTCCAGCTCCGACTTACACTTCACTCATCTAATACAAATTCTATTCAACTCTAAACTGTCTTCAATTAGCATTTCTACCGCCCTCCTCCTCTCTCTCTCTCTTAACTTTTCTCTATTTTCTTTTTTGGTCACCATTTCTCCCCCAACCCTTGTGTTCTCCCTTATTTACCTCTAAACTATCTTCAATTAACATTCTTCCCCTCCGCTCTCTCTCTCTCTTTCCTCCCCCTCTCCTTTCTTTCCTCTTTCTACTACCCAAAAACTCTTTCTCCTCCACAATTGTAATATAATTTCTATTAACCTCTTAAAGAAAGAAAGTGTTAATTGAAAATAGCTATCTCTTTTTCATTTTACTTCTCTCGTTTTCTTCCTCCCTTTCTTTCTTTCCGTTATAAGAATAACTCTAACCACCTTCTCTCTACAATTGTAACAGAAATTCAACTCTCTTCAATTAACAAGTTATTTCCTTTAGATCTATCCCCCCTCTCTCTCTCTCTCTCTCTCTCTCTCTCTCTCTCTCTCTTTCTACTATCTTTCCTTTTACTTCCTACTTTCTTCCTCAATTTTATTTTTTCTCTCTTCTTTTACTCTTTCTTTTTCTACTTCTCTTCAAACCGCCATCTCCACCACCTCCACAATCTTTAATTAAGACTTCCCTCCTCTCACCTCCATTCTCTCTTTGCCTGGTCTCTTCAGGTGACGTGGAATTAATGGTTACCTTTAACGAGCTTTTGTGGAGAAATAATAGACACCTTGCCGTTAACAAAAAGATAAGCTTTTGTCTAATAGAGGTCAAAAACTTGTTAAATCGAAAGGATCATCACAGGTTCAAATTTGTGGAATGGATCACCTGGCTCGATTTTCTCGAGTTTCTTTTTTTGGTTGTTTGACTTGTTTGGTGCAGCAAAATTAGATAATTATTGATTAGAAAATTCAAATTCAGTTCAAAATAATTATTTCCAAATAATCTATATAACATTCAGAATGTTCTTTCCTTTCGTATGTTAAACTTTGAAAAAGGCCAATTTCAATTTTTGAAGGCCAATTTCAATTTTTGAAGGCTAAATTGCTTCAAAAAAAAAAGCCAGATTCATGAAATTTGGCTTTAAAAAGGGTCACTCTGGCAACTTTGGACAAAAATATGAGTGATCTCCCTTTGGTGTAACCTCGTTTTCGAATATCATACTCTAATATATAAAAGTCTATATGTCTGTCTGTCTGTCTCCATATTTTCAAACTATCTCTTCCGAAACAAAAAGTCGCAGAGCAGCACTAGCCAGTTAAAATAGTTTTATGGGGTAAAAAAAAAAAATTGAAAAAGTCATTATATATTTTGTACATTTATCTTAGTTTATTTTTAATTTTAAATCAGTTCATATGAAGGTCACGTTGGTACAGTGGTAACGTCACCAGCTTTGAATGCTACAGTTTTGCTTTCAGTTTTGATTCTAGCTGATGGCACCCAAATACTTTTTTTTTTTTTACTTTTGAAATCACGACTCTAGACTAGCATATACAAAATCTGAACAAATTAAAATATCAGATTTTAGCGTATTTTACGACTGGGCGAAGCCGGGTGCCCCTTCCTCCTCGCTTGTAATACTATATGATCATTGTTGTAATGGTGTGACAAAGGAATTTGTAGTAATTTTGACGTGAAATGTTTTTTTTTTTACCAAAGAAAGAAATCAGCGAAACGTTACATAAAAAATGGGATCATTTGAAAGAAACAGGGTAGAAAAAAAGAAGAACATTATGGTGGTAAATCAAAGATCGTCTTTGTTTTTTGAAACTCGACTGAACACATGGAAATAAATAACTACAACACAAAAATAGAACAGATATATTGAGAGCAAGAAAGTATATACAATATTTACATAGAGACCGTCCCTGGAGAAGGCGTCGGCTGGGTAGTCGTCGACTCTTGATCTTGTTGTCTCTGAGTCTCTCATTGGGTTTCTCCCGTCTTTACGGTACCAACCATATTCATATGGTTGACACTTCACGTATGCTAATTAGGTGGTTCCTACCATAACACCCTTACAATGTGATTTTATGATTTGTATTGAACTATGTAGCACAATATTACTTTCTGAGCATTTATTAGTACTTATTGATTTATATCATTTGGGTCTGTACTATATTTAAAATACAAAGCGTTATACTAGTAAAAATGAAATACAATCCAAAATTTAATGTTCTTTTGTTTGTTTTTTTTACCAAACATTTCTGGTTATTACAAAACAAGTTTAATAAAATAATTATTTTCAAATAATCTATAAAATATTTTGCTTGTTCTTGACTTAGTCCGTACGTTACACTTTGAAAAAAGCCAAATACAATTTTTGAAGGCCTAACTGCTTTAAAAAAAAAAAAAAGCCACATTAATGAAATTTAACTTTAAAAAGAGCCAATCTGGAAACCCGAGACAAAATATGAGTGACCTCCCCTTGACGTAGACTCATTTTCGAATGGTGTGAGAAAGGAATTTGTAGTAATTTCGATGTGCAATTGTTCTTCACCGAAAAAAGAAGTCAGTGAAATGTTACGTCAAAAGTAGAATGCAGTCTGCAAAAAAAGATGAAGATGCATCGCCGCAATGTTGCATCCCTGTGCCTGTTTTATAAGTATTTTAATGGAATGTGCTCTGATGAACTCATTGCACTTGTGCCCCCTTAACATACATATCCCCGCCAAACCCGCTTAGTAACAAAATCTCACTCCTTCACTCTTGAGGTCCCTAAATGCCAGAAAGCTTTCTACTCTAACAGTTTCTTCCCTCAAACAGCTAGACATTGGAATTCCCTTCCTGCTACCTGTTCTGCTGATTTTTTTTTAAAAATGCAGCAGTCAAATAAGAATATTTTTGTTGTTTTATTCAATAGAAAAAAATCAAACGCTAAATAACACAACAGAAAACATCTATATATCAATAGGATAGCGTGCGTGTTATTTATTTTGTGTGTCACGCTTACATCCGAGTGACTGTCTTTTAATTGTTATGGACTTCCATTTCTTGTAATAAATAATTTTATCAAGAATTCTTCATAAGTTTTGGTTTCGGTTTCGATTATAGCTAAAGGAACAAGTTATATATATATATACTTTCACTACACCGATGAAGACTGAAGGATCGGTCGAAAATTATGTACTTATAAAATAAGGTTTTTAATTTTTTTTCATAATATTATTTTGTATTCCTGCACGTCACCAATTGAAAACGAATAAAGAAAAGTTATAAGCTTTTATACTTTTTGTATTCTTTTTTATTCATTCATATATATATATATATATATATATATATATATATATACATAGCGTGTCAGAAGATGATGAAAAAAAAAAAAAATATATATATATATATATATATATATATATATATTTCAAAGATAAACAAAATATATCCATATGACTTGGGTGCATCAGCTTAAATCAAACTGAAATCAAAACTTATGAAAAAAAAAAAAATATATATATATATATATATATATATATATATATATATATAGTGTGTCAGGTGATGAAAAAAAATATATATATATATATATATATATATATATATATATATTTTTTTTTTTTTTTTTTTTTTTTTTTTTTTTTTCATAAGTTTTGATTTCAGTTCGGTTCAAGCTGATGCACCCAAGTCATATGGATATATTTTTTTATCTTTGAAATTGCAACTTTATAATATATAAATGATATATACGGAATCTACAAGACTTTAAATATCATATTTACGTGTACTTTACGACCAGGCTATGCCGAACGTCTCTGTTAGCTTAGATAAATACTTTTGCAGTTTTAACAAAAGAGCTACAATAATATCAGAGCGTCTCCATTTACGCTGAATGTCAATATATTACATATGAATGAGTCCCCTGTGGAATTTCCACAGGTCCAATGAGTTAAATAACAAAACAGTTATTGATTTTATTTTTTTTTAATTTAGCAACAATATTTCTAAATAATGTTTTCTTGTTTTTTATTTTTTTTAATTTAAAATTTTTGGATTGTCTTCCCGTTTTTGCTAGTATAACTCTTCTGACACTAAAAACAAAAAAATACTTCTGGCAAGTTAAAGTGCGCTAGGGCCTTCATTTTGACTTCTATTCTTCATTTTGCCTTGTATTCTAGTTCATACATAAAATAAGAGCCTTAACTACAGTTGATGTAATAAACAAAATCCTGAAAGGTCAGTCTACAGACCCAGATTTTAGCAGACGTTTATTATTAAGATCAAATGTGACAAAATACCATCTGGAGTGTATAGCTAGGGGACATTTGGGAGCCTTAATTACTAATTATTAACAGTTACTGAGAACACTTTCATCAAAGGATTTGTTCATGATACAGTAATTAGCAACTCTACCTCTTATTAGGAAGCACCTAATAATTATTGACTTCTTTTCATAAACGTAATAAAGTACAAAAAATAGAGAAAAAAAAAACTCTTCTACAAGAAAATGACTAAAAGCACCCCCACCCCCGCCACAGCTCAGCAGCTTAGTTAATCAAAACAAGAAACAAGCCGAGCATGCAAAGACCCTTTCCACAAGTGAAAAATTTACTTTCACCATGACTATTGCTTGTACAAAATTAAAAAAAAAAAATCCATGGCGTGGTTATTGAGAAAAGTGGGAACAAATGAATGATTTAGGGGCAATTTTACCCCTATAATGCCCCCTAGAGGGGCAACCAGAGTTATCTAGGAAAACCCTTCCTGCCAAAAATTTACTTTCACCATGACTAATGTTTGTGAAAAATTTCAAAAAATTCAAGGAGTGGGTATTGAGAAAAGTGTGGACAAACAATTTTGGGGCTGGGGGGGGGGGACAAACAAATGAACGGGAGTTAATTACTAGGTCCAATCCCTCCTTTATCGGGGCACCAAAAATGAATAAATAAATAAATAATATAGCTCCCTGACCGTTGGGGTAGGATCAAAGTGTAGTATCTGATCAGAGGAGTTAAATATTTCTACATGTAAAAAAAAAAAAAAAAAAAAAAAAAAAAAATTGCTCTAAAGACAGGTGTTAAGGAATTTTAAACCATCTCTGGTGTTGAATGTCAGGGATTTTATTTTAAGCAACTCCTCACTGTTGGATCCACAGACACATTTATTTTTTTTTTTAATAAAAATTCTAAAAAATTAACATTAAAAAAAGAATATATTTGAAATTCTTTTATACTTTAGAAAGATAAAAAAAAAAATTGTTTACTGAGAAACTATTGTCAGAGAAGAAATTTCCCATAAGAAATTTCCGTTCTGATTCTTCCATCAAAAGAAAAGTTTCTACAAGAAATAGCAGCAATGCTAACTGTTGAGAAATGGGTTGGTCCAGTTTTTCTTTTCAAGGCATATTAACACTTCTGTGGGTCATTTTTGCAAAGTCACATTTTTAACCAGCCTGAAGCACCAACTTTCTAAAATAGCCGAGGAGAGCGAATTATATTTGGCAAAATCTTTGAGAGGAAGCTGAGTAAATGTTGGCAACAAAAGATTTTAAAAGACGTTTAATTATGAAATCAGTCAAAAAATAATTCATTTCAGTTTCCATACCAATTGATGTTTCTCTATTTTAAAACTCTCCAGTTCGAGAAGTTTTTTGTTCTTATTTTAACTTTAACTTCAGTGAGACATTATTTCATACAAGTGAACACTAACCAAGTATAATTTATTCTTTTTTTCTTTTTTTTGTCATTTCTTTTATGGAGGGTGTATACTAGTTTCGATTATAATACATTTAATTATAGACAGCACACAAGGATCACCTCAATTGGCGTCCTAAATTTTGTATATGCTCACTCAACCAAACGCAAGCCATACACAAACTGTAATCTATCTCTACTATTATATGAAAGGAAACGCGTTTGTATGTTTGTGAGTTCGTTCGAAAACGGCTGGGCAGATTTTTATAAAATTTCACACAAAGGCACTTTATGTGCCTGGCAGTGTTCTTAGATAAGTTTTGTATCAGAATGTCTTCGATAAGTATTGATAATCGTTTACATTTTAAACTTTAATGCGACAGTCCACAATACACCATAGTCTACAAGGAGACATGTGAAGCTTCCTCTCGGTGGGTCCTCAACTAGAGCAGGCAATCAATCGATTTGATTGAAAAATCGGCGATTCCATTGATACAGATGACAATAAAAGTATGGGAATCGGAAACATTTGTTGATCATCATTCAATCCCGGGCAATGTCGGATCTTTCTGCTAGTGTAATTATATATCTATGTACAAGGTAATCTAAGTTAATGAATGGATCACTAAAAATTTTGGAATATATATTCTACGTAACATGGTGAGTAAATGTTAATATTTAGGAAGTGAATATAATATATATATTGATTTCAAGGTTATGAGGGTTTTTTGAAGCACAAAAACGGTGTTATTTTTGTATTTCAGGTACGTCCAAGGATGGAATACTGTTGCCACATCTGGGCAGGAGCTGCTAGAAAGGACTTGTCTTGCCTTGATAGAGTTCAAAATAGACTTCGTAGCCTCGTAGGAGATGTCTTTTTCTCTTCCCTGCAACCTCTATCTCACAAAAGAGATGTTGCGAGTTTGTCTCTGTTTTATCGTTATTTTCATGGAAAGTGCTCGATTGAGCTTCAATCTATGGTCCCCCCTCGCCAAACTTTCACAAGAAACACTCGTCTAGTTGAAAACACTATCAATAATTCCCCCCCCCAGTCTTTATCTGTGCCTAAACCTAAACATAGATTCCATGATCAAAGCTTCTTTCTTAGAACTGCACGCCTGTGGAATTGTCTTCCGTTTTCCTGCTTTTCAGCTGTCTATAATATGGTTGTCTTCAAGTCCAACGTGAACAAGTTTCTGATGAGTCGTTCCACTTAAGTTAACAAATTTACCGAACTTCCATTACTATCGATTACTATATTGTCCTTTTGACTACTCTACACTCTTTAACCCTTATCCTTGAGTGGTCTCTCGGCCTTGATAAGTGGTGACGCCTATGTAAAAAAAAAAAAGAATTCAAGCGGTCCTCCGCTTTTGTTCACAACAAAAGTATCAAAATAAAAATGAAAGACATTGATAAAGACTGGAAATTTGTATTTTGGACAGCGTTTATTTCTGGCAACAATGTTTGAAAGAGTCATCCTTATTGAATAAACGAATAAATCTATATTCATTAGTATATGTTTTTGTATTGTCGTTTTCTTATTTTCTTGATATATAACTATTTCATTTAATCTCATAATATACGAAGGTATAATTTTATGCATAAATGTTCAGTATTTATTTCAACAGTGTTCAATATATAGGCAGAGCCAGGTTGTAAGTTATGAAAATATATATGGCAATTAAGCTACACAGAATATTCTGCGTTTCATCCTCGTGAGAATTGGCCTGATGAATTCTCACCAGGATGAAACATGGAATATTTTGTGTAGCTTAATTGCCATATATATTTTCATAACTTACTACTATATATATATATATATATATATATATATATATTAGTAGGTATATTTAGTAAAAAAAATAAATAAATAAATAAACGGAAAAAGTGCTCAATACTTTAGTAGAGCTGAATATGTTTTTCTTCAAATAATTCAAGTAAAAAAAAAAAAATTATTTGAAGGAATCAGCAGGATAATATTGTCCTGTCGTATATATATATATATATATATATATATATATACATACATACATGCACACACACACAATGTGTTTATCACCACCATGCTGGTTTGCCCAATAATTTATATACTTTTTAGGTGTTTTAACTGCACCATGTGATCTACCACTGATGAGCAATTTCTCATGCAAAAATATCAGCCATTTTGAGATGTTGAGTATTTCATCTTCTACAGTTTGTAATTGACAGAATTAACAAGAACATTTTCTAGAATGGAGTTAACCAATGGCACAGTGCTATCAGATATCAGTAAATAAATACGTTAACGTGCAAGCAAGCATGATGGCACTTATGTCATATATAACATTTTTACATTGAATAATAAGGCATCGCTAAAAATAGATCCCAAGGGAGACTTTACAAGAACTGACATTTAAAATCAAGAGTTTCACAAAATAAATCATAAAGTGCTCTATACCTTTCAAGCTAGTAGAGTTACCTTTCCACTTAGCTATGACACAAAGTTTCATGCAATTTTTTAAATTTTTAGATAAATGGATTTTCCTGGGCTCCATAATTTTGCTTTTCAATATGACCTCCCTATTACCAATGTCACACAGAAACCTAATACAAGTGATGGACGTTGGATTACTTAAAATAGCAAAAAAGCAGAGATGGGTCATTTACAACGTTTGGATTATTCGTACTTCTCATCTTGAATGTTATTTTCATAACGTTTCAGCCGATGTAACCTCAGATCTTCTTCAGGTGTATTTTAGCAAATTCGGGAATTTTTATGTTGAACTCAGGAATTTCCTACAAAACTCTTTATTTTATCCATGTGTATAGTATATGTTCTTGTTCTGTCAGCTATAAAATGGGTGAAAATCTTGAGTAATTCACAATGGTATTCTTAGAATCGCCCCGTTACAGCTGACAAAATAAAAGCATGCTACCTCCATGCCAGAGAAAAGGTAAAGCCTGGGAGGATGGATCTCCTAGTACTGAAGAGAACAGCAGTCTAAATGGTCATTTATTTATTTGTTTTTTTTGCTTTTATTTCTAGAATCTTTTGAAATGAGGCTTCTTCATAATTTGTGCATTAATTCTTTTTGCAAACCGTTATCCTCATCTCCATAATTGGTTGTTTCACCACGTTTCAGCCAACTCATCCCCGGGCCTTCTTCAGGTTATTAACTGCGATGGGATAGGAATGCTAAGTCTTGTAACTGTATCCCCAGTAATTACTGCCTTCCATAGTTGTTGTCTCACCACATTTTGGCATACTAATCCTCTGACCTTCTTGAGTATGATTGAAATCACTATCTCCAGACAATGCTCACCAGGAACTGCAGCAATTCAATGTCTCTATCCGCTGTGCCATGCTCCCTGAAGGGCTTGTTGGCAAAAACGTGGAGAAACAACAACTATAAAGATGAGGATAACAGTCTACAAAAAAAATGAATAAACAGTTTATGTCTGTTATTTTTTTCTCTTAATAATAGTACTAGGTGAAACGATAAAATTGTCTCCCTAGAAAAAACAACATGATTCCATTTCCGTTTGATAAAAACCGATTTTCTTTTTTTGTTGTAGACCATCTAGTAGTTGGCCAGTTAAAAATCCTAAGAGCGATAGGAACCTTTTATCATGTCTAAAAGTGGTATGATGTTCAACGAGCGAGATCGGAGATGCACTGCTGTACAACTCATGCTCTCTACCAGTCCACAGGACCATTGCCAGCACCTTCAAAATGCATCAGTGGATTACCTGGATGTGCTGAAGAGTGTGGTGATCCATTGGTATAATCAGGTGGCTGCTAGCAGACCATGGGTGTGGCAACAGGACTCGGCACCAGCCCAAAAGTCCAAAGAGACCCTGGTGCTACGACTTTGTACCCTTCTCTCACTGGCCCTCCCTCCTCCCCCAACCTGAACCTGCCAGACTACTTTGTTTGGTCATACATCGAGAACATCACTAGCATAACCTCTCACAACACCAAAGCCAGCCTGATCGTCACCATCCACCAAGTATTCATTGATCTCCTGCCGGCGCTTGTGGAAAATGCATGCTCCCAGTTCCGGACTCTATCAAGGCAGTGGCTGAAGTTGAAGGTGGCTACATTGAATAGATGTCAGCTCTACAACAAAATCAAGTTACCTAAATTGATTTTTTCAATAAAAGTTTTAAAATAAAGCTGTAGTGTTGTTTTCTTTAGGGCAAAACTTATCGTTCCATCCTGTATACATGTTGATAAAATTTTATTTTATAAAAATCACAAAGTAATTTTCTGTTATACACTATGCTATAACTAAATACTACTATGTTGTATCAAACGGTTTCAGTTCAAAAAAAATAAATTTTCCAGCAGTTTCTGCTAAAAGCCAAAAATTTGGGTAAAACTACCCATCTCTCCACCAAGAACATCTACCTTTTCGACACGTCCTTCATTTTCATATCCTCGCAGCAAATTAGGTAAGTGGCTGAAGACATGATGACCATTAGGTAAAAAAAATTAAACTACAGATTACTAACAGGGAGATCTAATGTTGCCCGGGATAATCAATGAATGTTTCACATTCCCTTATTTTTATTGTCATCAAATTAGTTCACAATAGAGTGTAGTCTAAGTTGCACTGTAGAGAAACTACTGTTGATTTTATGAAATCGTTTTTATACAATGGCTTCAATTAATGTTTAAAATTCAGAAGTCAAGTGTTATGGTTCAATTGTGTTCTATACAGAAACATTAATTTTGAGTGCACCCCTGTCTTTCTCCCTGTGCTGTGATAAAACTTCTCAAATGAACTTGTGATGTTAGGTTGCAGAAGGATGTTAACTTTGATCAAAATCGGACTTTTTTCTTTTATCAAATTTTTTATTATCAATTTTCGATACTTATCAGAGGCATTCTGATACAAAACCTATCTAAAAACATTCTCAAACACAAAGTATATTTGTGTGAATTTTTTTTTAAATTGACCCAATCGTTTCAGAGTCCACAGGGAACAAACTCACTCACACACACAAAAAGTACCTTGTAGAGATATAAAAGATGTTACAAGGAAATCATGCAATTTCAAAACATTTAATCCATTTGACATTTTTTTTGTTGTTGGCTGACTTGCCATAATTGGATTTATTCTACAAAAGAAAAAAGTTTGTGTATGTAACAATTCGAAAAACAAATACAAACGTACAACAGCTGCCGTACGGTGACCCTTTTAGGAAACATCCTTTTATCATGATAATTTTTATTACAACATTGATGGAAAAAAATTAATTAAAGATGAGAATAATAAAAATGGATAAAAAAAAATGAGATCTGCTTTGATACAATAACTATCCCTAAAACACATTGGTGAAAATCATTTCTTTTTAGAGTTGTGGGTGTCTTACATAACAAGTTTGATTGTTTTGTTTTACGGCATATCAACCCTTTTCAGGTTATTTAATGCTGAATTCAGTTGGTTGGTTGTTTTTGTTTTACGGCATATAAACCCTTTTCGGGTTATTTAATGCTGAATCCAAAGATTTTGAAGAAACATTTTTTAATAGAATATATTTGTTGTTTTCACGTCGGTTTCTATTTAACCCATAGTTGGGACCCCAACAGGTACTACCACTCCGGGTCAGAGTGGACCTGGGAGCAATGGTAATTAAAGGGTGGCTCCACACTCTCCAAAGCCCACAAGCTGGGGCCTCACGACTGGATATAGTTAAAGGTCATATCCAGGACTCCCATTGAGGGACTTTTACCTTCTGCAGGGGGGGGGGGGGCAGTCGGCGTATTCTAATGCCCCACCGACATGGCCGCTAAATTCAGTAATTTTAGAAAAAAAAAAGGTTTATGCTTCAAGTTCTTTATATCTATAAATATTTATTTATGGAGTTTGGTTTGTGGTTTTTATAGAGAAAAATTGTTTTTTTTTTTTTTATTACTTTGCAGAATATAATTGAGTTTTTGCAAAGGAAAAAAATAAAACAATAGTATCATGTTTGATGCCTTTTATGTTAAGCAGCCAGTATCCTCAGGCAGTCTCATCTGGTAGCACCAGACCACATAACAGATCAGTTGAATCAGTAGATAAAATGATAGACGCTCCTACTCCATGACAAACTAATTAAAATACTATTTCAAACTTGAGGATGAAACACTAATAAAAATATTATTTCAAACTTAAGGATGAAATACTAATAAAAATGCTATTTCAAACTTAAGAATGAAAATGCTATTTCAAAATTTAAGCATGACACACTAATAAAAATGCTATTCTGAGTTTTTTTTTTTTTTTTTTTTAGATCATTATTAAGAATTGTTGCCACTGTAATAATCTTTCTTGCCGGGATAATTATTTTCAGAATTGAACTGAAGAGAATTAGATTTTTCATTATGCCACAAGGATAAAAAGAAAGAAATTGCTAATCAGAATTAAATATCAATTGATCAGATCCATTGTTAATTAGATCTAATGTAGGAAATCCAACAGACTTAATTTTTTATGAGATAGAAATTGTATTTCCTATCTTTGCGCTTGTTCATAAATTCATTAGATTTGAAAAGATATATAATATAATCACCGGAAGCTACAGGATATGTGGCTAAGTATATTTGAATATTAAAATTAAATATTATGAAATACAAAAAAAAAAATAAGTATAAAAACGGTAATATATTACACACGGTATGTGGCTAATTATATTTGAACATCAAAATTAAATATGATAGAATACGAGAAAAAAACAGTAATATATTACACAGAGTTTGTTGCTAAATATATTCGAACATTAAAATTAAATATCATAGAATACAAAAATTAAGTATAAAAACGATAATATGTGGTATGTGGCTAAGTATATTTGAACATCAAAATTAAATATTATAAAATACAAAAAATAAATATAAAAACGGTAATATGTTACACACGGTATGTGGCTAAATTATATTCGAACATTAAAATTAATTATAGAACACAAAATATAAGTATAAAAATAGTAATATGATTTTAATTGGTTAGCTAGAAAAGGACATTAAATCCCAGGCACTAAGTTTTCTTGCTAGTTATCAAAATAGGTTCTCATTGGTCGTTGGACGAGATAATTTTTGACAAGTATTTTATGTTGCTATAAACGTAAGATAGGGAAATTGTATTTTTATAAAGTTCGTTTTAAAAAGATCTTTGTTTCATTTCTCTCACAGATCAAGAAATAAATTCTCACCATTTGACCTAAATAAAATCTTATAAAAAAAAATAAACCAAAACAAAACCATCTGTTAGATGCGTCCAGTGAATTTGAAGATTTAACAATGAGAATACAAACACAAACTTGAGCATGACAGAAAATGCTATTTCAAACTTGAGCCTGACAGGAAACGCTATTTCAAATTTGAGCATGACAGAAAATGCAGACTGAGATACAAAGTCTAATTTATTTATTTAAAAATTTGCAAGGGATTCTAATAATAATAATAATAATAATAATAATAAAGTCTATTCATATTATTTGGATTTATCGGATTACTGTTCTCATCTATCATAATACAATGGGGAAAGGAGTGGCTGGTTACTTTTAATGCATTTCTTGATGAGCCGTTTCACTGAAGTTAACAAATTTACCGAATTTCCATTACTAACGATTACTATATTGTCCAACTGACTACTGTACACTCTTAACCCTTATCCTCGAGTGGTCTCTGGTCTTGATAAGTGGTTATGCCTATGTAAAAAAAAGAAAGAAAAAAAAAGAAACCTTGAGTGTTATTTTCACAACATTTCAGTTGATGTAACCTCCAATCTTCTTTAGATGTATCTTGTCGAGATCAGAAATTTGGACAGAATTCTGAACGGAACGCTTTATTTACTTCACAGGAATAGCATCGTCTCATTTCATCAGCTATGACTGGTTAGAGGTCCCAAGTAATTCGCAATTGTATTTTTCTGTCCCAACCACAGAGAATTGAACCTTCAAACCTCAGAATATCACTTTGAAAGTTCAATTTTCAGAGTGGGCAACCGAAAAATACAATTCTGAATTACTTAGGACCTCTATCCAGTCATGGCTGATGGAATAAGACCATGCTACCTCCATGAAGTAACTAAAAGGTTTCCTTCAAAATTCCATCTAAATTCTGAGTTCAACAGAAACATTCCCGAGTTCGACAAGATACATCTGAAGAAGGTTGGAGCTTACATCAACCGAAACATTGTGAAAATGACATTCAAGATGAGAACAGTAGTCCAACGAATACAAATGATATGAATAGCCAATCCTCATCTCAAAAATTCAAAAATGTAAGACAGAGTCTAATTTAGAAAGACTTGGACATAAGAGTAATCAATCTACATATTTAATGATGAAAAATGTTAAAGTCCTGAATTTTTTAGACAAGGGCTAATCGTTGATATTACTTGTATTGATCGGACTATTGTTCTCATCTTGAGTGTTATTAATGCAATGTTTCGGACGAATTGTACTTTGACCTTCATCAAGCATGTCGGTTGTTGCTTGTTAAAGAAAGGAGAAAAGTTACTGACTCTGTAGATATTTTCGTATTTTTGTGAGATGGTCTCCATTTTTTAGTCATGGTTTCGAATCTGTGAGAAAAAAATTTGCTGACAAAGACAAATTCGAAACAATAACCAAAAAATGGAGACTGACTCACAGAAATACAAAAATATAAGATAAGTATTTTTCAGGGTATTAAGCAATGCAATTCTTTATGTGATAAGTGATGGCTATTGTTGTACATGAAACTGCAGGCATATTTTTACTTAATACCCAGAAAAATACTTAATTGCAAAAAATTTAAATGCAATATTCGTTTTCAGCACACCCGAAAACATATACAAAACAAGTTTTTTAAGGTAGGTTTTGTGTTGGTCTACCAGACCATAATAAACACCACACCTAAAAAAAATAACTGATGCCTCCCCTCCACAAAAAAGGTGGCCATAAAGTGGGTGTTCATTTTACATTAAATTGATATAGAAAAGTGATAACACACTTTTTGAAACTATAATTTCTTCATATCTTAGAAACTACTCATTTCGTGGTATTTTAAACATTATTTTCGTTTTCAGCGTCCTCGAAAACCTATAATAGTGGTAATTTTAAAGGATTTTTTGAGGGTGGAAAGATACTGTACCTTTACCAAAACAATTTATGGCTGTAAAAAAGTGGCAAACATAAGCTCTGGATAATAGATCATCCTATTAATCTTAAGGGCAAATGTCACATAGCCTACTACACAATTAGCTTTCCAACGAGCCTTCATTTGTTAAATTCTGATCATTAGTCGCTGAGATTTCGAACTTATAAAATTGCCCAAAAAGGTGATATATCTATAAATGTATATATATACATATATGGATAAACCTATACTCGTAGTCAAATTGAATATTGAAATGCTCATATCCTTGGTTCTATGGGATGAAACTACATGAAAATTTGCAGGCTTTTTGAAGATTATAATACTATTTTATGGTTAAAATTTTATGACAATTGGTAAAAAAGGACCTACATTTTCAAACCAATAAAATATGCACAAATTTGCCTACATTTGTATATATATATATATATATATATATATATATATATATATATATATATATATATTAGTGTCATGGCAAGCCAGCTTTAGTTTTGCTGCTTTGGGATGAATTTTGCTTTGGATTTTTAGCTTGGTTGTCTCCCCTGTGGTATCTAATATAGATATACCACCTGTTTTTGTAATATTATACGTTCCAAATCTCAGTGACTATTGATCAGAATTTAACAAAGAAAGACTCATTGGAAAGCTAATGACCTGAATTGTGTAGTGGACTATGTGACATTTACCCATAAAGGTTACTCATTAAGGGGATCATCCAGAGCCTATTTTTGGCACTTTTTTACAGCCATAAAATGTTTCAATCATAACCATTTGTTTTTCTAGTTTTGCATATGAATTACAAAATATCTCATATTTCCCCCCAAACCTTTGGCCTTGATGGAGGGGAGACTAAAACTTGCAACTATGGTTTCAAATGATCTGAAATAACAGCAAGTGGAGACTTGTTTCCAAATATTTCTCATGTGTTATATCCCCCCTCTTTGGTTTTCATACATAAAGTAAATTTCACAGTGTATAAGGATTATTTGATGCTGGAGATATTCATAATCGTACCCTATTTCCAAAGAGGGAAGATAAAACATATGAGAAATATTTGGAATCAAGTTTCCTCTTGTTGTTATTTCAGATCATTTGAAACCATAGAAGCAAGTTTTAGTCTCCCCATCCATAAAGGCAACAGATTTTGGGGAAATATATGTATATATTTGTAGCCAAATTGAATATTGAAATGCTCATATCTTTTGTTCTATGAGACGAAACTACATGAAAATTTGCAGGCTTTTGAAGATTATATTATTCTATGGTTAAAATTTTAAGACAATTGGTTAAACGGAACCTATATTTTCAAACCAATAAAATATGCCCATATTTGCCTACATTTGTATATATAGTGTCCTGGTAGGCCAGCGTTAGTTTTGCTCCTTTGGGATGAATTTTGCTTACGGTTTCTTTTCTTTGTTTTTTTGCTTGGTTGTCTTTCCTGTGGCCTAAATAACTAATAAAGGTTGAAAAGAAAAAGCATCATCTGACTAAAAGGTGGTTATATTGGAAATAAAGCACTAAGAGTTCTTTTAGGTTTTTCTTCAAGAGAATCTTATTATAATAGATATCGTAATTTCATTCTTTAAACCCCTCTCGTTTAATACTGTTGTTCGTTTTATGTACTGCTCTGGGTTTTCTAAACTTTACGGCGTCTATTTCATTAATATCATCGAGTATATTTTTTTTAATTCTTCATCCTATTTTCCTAGTCTTGGATGTTAATCTCATGATGTTTCGGCCAATGCAACCTCCAAACTCTCCAGAATTTGCACAGAATTTCGAACTGAAAATTTTATTAATCGACGAGTGTAATTCATTCAGTTAGCATTAAAGTCTTGGTTGGTTGCTTTGTTTTACGGCATATCAACCCTTTTCAGGTTATTTAATGCAGAATCTGGTGATTTTGAAGAACGATTTTTTAATATAGTATATTTGTTTTTTAAGTCGTATTCTATTTAACCCATAGTTGGGACCCTAACAGGTACTACCACTCCGGATCAGAGTGGACCTGGGAGCAATGGCAATTAAAGGGTGGCTCCACACTCTCTAAGGCCTGCAAGCTGGGGCCTCGCCATCGGATATAGTTTAAGGTCATAGGTCATATCCAGGACCGCGTTAAAGTCTGAAGTAATTTTAATTATATTCTACGTATCGCTCCTAGTGAGAACTGAATCCTTAAGTCCAAGAAATTATCAGGTAGAACTATTTAGTCACTTTGTAACGAAGCGATGCACTCTCTTGGTAATAGTGTGTATGGGTGTGTGGAGTCCACTTAAGGAACCTCTGTGATAGACGTTTCAAAGCAGAGGAGGTTACAAAGGGCCTGCTTACAAAATCTGCATTCACTGCCATTTTCATCTGGGTTTGAACAGGTAAGTCGTGGCATCAGTCTTGTTGATATCAACATCATTTCATCCATTAGGTGCACGGGTGGGTGGGTGGGGTGGGGGGTAGTGTTAAGCATTAACTTGATTTTCTCTGAGGCAACACACACACACACGTCGACCATGCGCATTAACACAAAATTCTCATCACAAATACATCAATAAATAAACACCTGATGAGTGTTAGCAGAGAGAATGATTAAAGATTAAAAGATAGTCAGTAGCAATCACAACTAAAGAGTACATTTGATCATTGTATATATATATATATATATATATATATATATATATATATATATATATATATATATAAAACTCACTATGTCTGTCTGAGTTTGTTTCCATATTTTTAAACTATCCCTCTTCTGAAACTAAAAGTCACAGAGCTGCGGTAGGGGCCTCAAATGATTGGATTTTTTATTGACCTTTTATGAGTCTTTAGCCAGTTAAAATAGTTTTTAAGGGGGTCAAAAATGGGATCAAAATTTTAAAAAATCGTCATAAATTTTGTACCTTCATCTTATTTTATTTTTAATGTTCATATGCATGTCTCATTAGTACAGTGGTAACGTCACCAGCTTTTGCTTTCAGTTTCGATTCTAGCTGATGGCACCCAAATACTTTTTTTCACTTTTGAAATCATGACTATAATAATATATACAAAATCTGGACAAATTAAAATATCATATTTAAGCGTATTTAACAACCAGACAAAGCCCTCCTCCCTCCCCCGCTAATATATATATATATATATATATATATATATATATATATATATATATAACCTAACGTCGTTTACTGTATATTTTAGTTTTCACTTATAATTCTCATTTTCGCTCCTTCGCACTTTTACTTCAACATCTGAAGATGATTCGTGGACGAATCGAAAGCACTCATGACAGCAACAACCATGGAACTTTCATTAATTTTTTTTTATTTTGATACAAAAAAGATTATACGGAAAATCGAAAAATAAAAATTAAAAAAATCATAAAGCAAAGTGTCTTCGTTGCATTTAATAATATTTGCTTGAGATTATATATATATATATATATATATATATATATATATATATATATAATTCCAGGTTAGGATGAGAGTTATAATAAAAATCAGTTTAATATTATGAGAGCTACATCAAACGTAGAAAACTTCAGATACAGAAGTTACAGTACGACTCTGGCTTCAGACAGATACCAAATCTCCATTAATAAAATAAAAGAAAGATTATTATTATACGTTCTCACACACGTCGTCAAAGATTACTCATTGATGTTTTACCAATCATTATTCATTCATTCAAGTAGTATCCTGCCTGGTACAGGTATTGACAACTACTGTTCTCCATCTATATCCCCCCCCCCCGAGGCATTCATGAATTCATTGTTGCTCATCATTTTTAATGTTCCTATTTACAATGCCTCCCCACGCGACAGAGTTAGACACCAGGGTCGTTTTTTAACGTGGAGAAAAGGAACAAAAATAACAATTGTCTCAGTCGTGAAGGATTTCTCCTCCACTGACAGAGAACAAGAAATTGAAGTGCAGCATCTGAAGAACAGATACTACACTTTGATCTTGTCCCGAAGGTTAAAACTTAAATATAAAGAAATTTAAAAAGATAATTTATGTTGTTTAATCTCTCGGGCTTTTGAAAGGAGGAGGTGCTTCTGCTTCAGCGCCTGGTTCACAGGAATCCCCTCCTCACCCACACAAATATAATTAACCGCAAGGCAATACAAAGCTTCCATAAAACCATGTATCATTAAAATGCGATAATAAAAATGTTTTAATGCACTGAAAATCATCAGAGAATGGAATAGATTTAACAAAATTATACTACACAAGAAGAGTTCCAGTTAAGAGACAGATGGTGGTGGGTGTGTGTGCGGAGGTGGGGGGGGGTTAAACTGACATGATGGCAGAGTTAGACACAAGGCCGGTTTTTAACGTGGGAAAAATCCAGTTCTCCAAAAAGGAGCACTTTGGATGGGGACAAAAAAAAAAATTGTCTCAGTCTAGAAGGATTTCTCCCCTACTGACCGAGGACAGAAAAAGTAAAGTGTACTAGTATCAGAACAGATGATACACTTTGTTCTTAGCCAAAAGGCCAAGGACGTTTTCTCAAAAGAAATGGAGAGGTGAGGGGGGAGGGAGCAATGAAATGAAAAGATTTTAATCAAGGGACTGGATACAACTAACGTTAGGAGAGTAGAGTGCGGTTCTTGAGTTTACGTTCAGCAGCCTCTCTCACTTCCTGTAATCCTTATATTCCATAAGCAGCGTTTCTGACAAAGGGGGAAGAATTGCTGTTTTCTATTTATCTAACACTTATAGTTGGTTAGTTTTCGACCATGATGTAGAAGGTGTCAAAAAAAAAAAAAAAAAAAAAAATGCAACAAATAAATGTTATCAAAGGCAAAATAAATTGCTCTCCTACCTAACAGGTAAATTTAATTTGTTTGTTTTTGTTTTAACCTATTTAAAAGCTTTTCTTACTGGATTACAAAAATGGTGTCTAATACATCACATTGGAATGAAAAAAAAAAAAAGAAAAAGATGGCGACTGCTGACCACGTGAGGCCTCAAGTAGTATAACCTAAAAATCGAAAATTAAATAGAAATACAGCTAATGACTGTAACCAATTGGGTGAAAAATTTATGTTCAATCGAATTGTATATTTTATTAACTGTATTTATGTTTCATTTTTTTTTAGTGATTCTCAAATCATTACATGGTCACCAGGCGCCATCTTTTTTTTTTTTTTTTTCCATTCTAACGTGCCATTTTGTTTATTTCAATAAGAAATGCTTTTAAATAAATTAAAATACAAAAAACTTACCTAGTCATCTTTCCTTTGGTAACATTTGTGTGGTGTATATTTGTTTATCTTTATTTTAACCAGTTTTTTATTTTGTAGCTACTTACATTAAGTGATTTCATGTATTGTCTGGAGCGATTTCCATTAAAAAGAAAAAAAAGAGAGAAAGAAACAGTCTAAGCAAAAAATTTGGGCTTTAATCAAAGTGTAGTATCTGATTTAAACTCAGACATAGAAGAATATTTTAAATGAGGTTATTTTTATCTCTATCTAAAGTTTATTTGGGTTTTTTTTTTTTTTTTTTTTTTGAGAAGTTGATTTTACTACATTAAAAACCCATCTCATTTCTAACTCTGCCCTCGTGGAGAGTGAAATAAATAGAAACAATGTATTTTTTCTGTCAGGCATAACCAGATAGGAGAGTCTATTTTTGTTAAATTTTAGTCATTAACAGTAATAACATGTAATAACGTTGCAAAACTAACCAACAAACAAGAATCAAATACCGATTTTGTAGGACAAAAGTTATCGATGACAAAGAAACGCTAAACACATTGATTTTACTTTATATACTAGATTTAAAAAATTGAATCAAGATAAAGCTGTCTTCACTGCCCTTCTATAAGTATAATCTTTTTTATAAAGAATTTATCTAGGAGTGAGAGACTAGTGACAGATGCACCAGTCCAGATGTGGCAACAATACTCCACGTATGGAAAAGAGTTGAGTGAGAGAAAGGATGGAGAATGGACAAAATATAACTGCAATATTTGATTACTTTGGATGGCACTCAACATAAGGGAACAACTCATTCTCACAAGAAAGAGTAACAAACTACCTCATCTCTCTCAGCAATACCCAAGCTGTGATAGTGACACATAGAGACTGGTGACCCCCACAGACGATTTATATCACTTCAAAAAACAATCATCTGGATTTGTGTCTATAAATCTTCACATTAAGTACATAACTGTCAACATCTTTTACACTAAAAAAAATGCAAAAGAAAAAAAAAGAAAGAAAAAGAAAAGGGAAAGAAGGGAAAAAGGAAAAGAAAAAAGAAAAGGAAAAGAAAAAAGAAAAGGAAAAGAAAAAAAGAAAAAAGAAAAGAAAAAGAAAAAACAAAAAAGAAAAAGAAAAAAGAAAAAGAAAAAAGAAAATAAGGAAAAAGAAAAAGAAAATAAGGACAAAAAGAAAAAGGGAAAAAGAAAATAAGGAAAAAAGGTAAAAAAAAAAAAGAAAAAAAGAAAATAAGAACAAAAAGAAAAAAGAAAAGAAAAATAAAGAAAAAAGAAAATAGGGACAAAAAGAAAAAGACTGTAAATAACGTTTTCTTTGATAGACTTTTTCAAAAATATGAGAAAAACATCTACTTTTCTGAATTTTTGAGATGAGAATTGATTATTCCTACTATTTGGATTCTTCAGACTATTGTTTTCATCTTTAGTGTTATTTTCACAACGTTTCGGTCGATGTAACCTCCAACATTCTTCAAGTGTACCTTGTTGAACTCGGGAATCTGCACGGACATTTGAACAGAACCTTTTATTTAATCTATCAGATCAGTGAGTGACACTCAAAATACAATTGCAAATTGTTTAGGACTTCTATTCATCATGGCTGACAGAACAAGAGCATGCTACTCTTGTGAATTAAATTCCATGTATCGTTATCATCATATTCAAGTAAACATCTGTATTATTACCTGTTAACGTGTAGGCTGACTTTCAGACATTGACTTCTAAGTTAGCTTATCTCTGGCCAGGTCTTTATCCCTCTTTCTGCCAAATCCATCTTTACTACTTTCTCCCATATTTTCCTCGAACTTCCCCAATAAACTGAATCTACTACCTCAACTGTTTTACATCTACAAACCCCAAAACTTACATCCATTCTTTCAACGTGACCTCCTGCTCTCCACACAGCTCTCTCTGCTGTCCAGATTTAATACTCCTCTGAGGTCATCAGATCTAAGCCTGCCTTTAAGATTTACATTACACATCGACTGTATCATTCTCATAGCATCTCTTGTCATGTTTTCAACCTTCACTGGCCAGCTCTCACTTCCATATGTTACAATATTTTTCACATAATTGTATTGGGTATGGTCAAAAACATTTGGACGATTATATTTATAACCAGGAGTGATAAAAACAAATTAATCAGGTGCTAGAATCGCCATATAAAATATACTGAATCTCTTTGAATTTTTTCAGTCAAAGCTTTTCGTCTTACACAAGAGTAGAACTACTGCTGATCCTGACTGGATTAATACTACCATTTTTTATATGAAATTCTTTAAAATTTAAAACTTTTCTGATTGGACTGATGATATGATGATAGTTTTTGCTTGAAACAACGATTCACAATTGGATAATTTTCTTTTCTCTGCAGTAAAATTTTGCAAATCCTTTTCGGGTCATTTTTCGATTATAGCCAGGACTGATAAGAACGGGTCAATCAGATACCAGAATTTCTTTACAAAATATATTTTGGATCATTTTGAAGTTTTCAGTCATAGCTTTCCGTCTTGACCCGAAAAGGGAACTACACTCTAGATTTATACTAAAAACAATTATCCGAAATTCTTTATAAATCAAACATTTTCTGACAGGATTGATGCTTGGGACATCTACCTTTAATATTTGCAGTTAGATACGTTTCTTCTCTCTACGGCAGTTATTTCTTTTGCCATCCATCTTTGGATCATTTTTCTAGTACAAGAATGGTTCTCCACTCAAAACCAGACATCATCACACTGCGTCGACATGACTTGATATTTTCTTCCTTTTGACAACAAAACAGAAAAAAAATATTTGAAAACACACTGACACATTTCCCTTGATTCTGGTACAGTTTGCAGTATGAATGCTAATGGCACTCCCTAAGCTGTAGTAGTGCTATAGACACAGGGAGTGACCCCCCCCCCCCCGATCCTCTTTCTTTAAGTACAGTAGTGAGGAGGAGGCGTGCTGTCTTAGAAAGCAATCTATTTTTTTCATACAAAGCAGATCACTGTTTGTGACTTTAACATGCAACAACAATAAAAAAAATTCTTTTAAAAGAACAAACAAATGCTCTTTCTCCCGGGTGTGTAAATAATACTCTTGTCTCAATAGACTTATTTGATTAAGCACAAAAACTACCTGCCACCCAACGGATATTAATTTAGTTCTAAGTATTCTTTTTAAATGTATAACTTATATAGCATAGCTTTAATAAATATCGATTGCAGTTTTAAAAACTAATGATTTTCTCCATTGAACATTAATAAACATATTTTAAGAAAAGTTTTTGTAATTTATCCTTTTTTCTTTATTAAATCTTAATGTATTGTTAATATCGACAAAAATAGTGCATATATATAGGAAAATAAAACAATAAAATTACAAATGATTAACACCAAACAATTTATTATAGAACATTTTAAAACTAGTTATGCAAATTAGGAATACAAATAACTGTTTGCTCTCTCTTTCATAGATATGCATACACTCATAGAGCGCTCAACATTGCCTGGTCATAAAATATGCTTAAAAATATATTTTAATTTATGCAGATTTCGTATTCATTATTATAGAGTCAACTCTATTGATTATTATATTGTACCCAATAATCCAAAGTTCTTTTCTTTTTTTTTAACTACTTTGCTTGTAAATCAATTAATCACTGCATTAGTTTGCTTTCAAGAATTTAAATAATCTTATTATTTTAGAGATCAATTGTTTACCATGAAAAACTGTTTCGGGAATTTAAAAACAAGACAGTATGTTATCTCATGGCTCTCCAGCAGTGTTGATCAAACAACAACTCTTTAAAAAAAGAAAAATGTTCCAGATATCAAATCTAGCCTTTTTCTCTAGATTAATTTTTTTAGCTAACTTATAAGGGAAAGGTAGTTTTCTTGAAGCATTGCTGGTAAAATATGGAAGAGAATAGTATGAGAAGGCAATGGCAATGCATGGAACCAGCAGTTGAAAGGGGGTGACATATTAACTAAAATGAACAAACGAAAGAAGGTCGTTTTTTTTTTTTTATCTTTTCCAAAACCAATCACAAATCAGTAAATATGGACTTATTGTATGAAATAACCGAGATTATGAAAATCTTTAATATTTCGAGAATATGATCTCTTTTTCAAAAAGAAAAAGAACCAAAGAATGTTGTTAAAGAATGAAAAATATCATAAAACAAAACCGGAAGTTGGAATATTTGAGCTATCAAGCAGAAATAGGACTTATGTATAAGATTTCCTTACTCATTATCGCCATGCTCACTCTTATTTTTTCATATTTATTCGTTTATTTTATTTTTTCGTTTATTTATTAATTTATTATTTTGTTTAATTTTAACGAATGAGAAATCAGAAGTGGTGCTCGATAAATCCACTATGTATCATCATGGAAACAGTTTAATATTAAATTTATTCTTATGTTTCTATTATCTTGCATTGCTATAGCCTTCTTATACTCCTTCATTGCTATAGCCTTCTTATACTCCTTCATCCAGGGGTGTGCAAACTACAGCCTGTGTGCTGCATGCGGCCTGCCAAAGAAATTAATGCGGCCCTACTGAATATTGAATGCCCAAAAGGATTTTATATTCAGTAATGTGAAATCGGAATGTAAGTAATCAGCAAATTGTTCTTCTCGCTTGCTCCCTTTCTTTCCTTGCACTTTTTTGCGGCTGAGAGGTACAAGACAGACGAAATGGCTATTCTCTGTAGGTACCGGCAGCTGCATGTTTGATTTATCAGGATAAAGTTGGTGTGTTCAAAGAATACACTTTGAAACGGCACTTTCAAACCAAGCATACCAACTTTGGAAGCAATTTATCAAAGCAAAAAAAAAAATGTAATCATAGTAGATGCTATAAAAAAAATATTATGAAAATTGAAGAGGACATATTTTCTGTAGACTGACCGTAAGCTACATAGGTAAAAAATTGATGATTTCGGGGACATGCGTTTGGTTGTGCAAAATTTTATTTTCTACCAGGTATGGCATTAAAATAATTAGATATTCGGATTCTACAGTCACTAAATGCCCTTCCTACCAAATTTTAGAAATATTGAGTAAGTGGGAGTATTTTTTATTTTTATTTTATAAAACACTGAAATTCCATACGGTTTTGCAGCATAAATTTGGAAGAAAAAAATGCAAATTTTGCACCCCTCCCTAAAATCCGAACGGTAAGGTTTAGGACAAAATAATTTGGCAAATTTTCCTAAAGCATGAAGGGCAATCTTTGTGCCAAATTTCAAGTAATTCGGTGTCGGTGGGTATAATGGCCTGGCTAATTAACATGGAATGACCCAGTGGCGATATTTCTTGTTAGGAGTTAACATGAGTAAAAAAAAAAAATAAAATAGAATAAAAAAGATTCTTGTTTGTTAGTTTTTTTGTAAATCATTAGAGTATGATGCTAAGAAGAAAAAAAAAATAATTTGATTCAATCCCTTTTGGAAAATACTTTGTCCTGGTCTAATAATATGGTGACAATAATCCAGCATTTCAAAAGTTACGAAAAATTGAAATATATTGTAAGTTTTAATTCAAAATTTATATTCTTTACTGATGCTATGTTCACACAAATGTGAAATACATAGAAATAGTAAAGAATTTCAATTTCAACAAATTTATTTTGAATGTGCCAGGGATAGCAATGTTTTTTTTTCATATTTTTTTCATATTAATGATTATTTTGTATATATATTATTTTAATTGGAATTCAGATGAGTATTATTTATATCAATTTATTTATTGCGGACTATTATTCTCATCTTTATTGGTTGTTGTTTCACAACGTTTCGGCCAACTATTCCTCTGGCCTTCATCTGGTGGTAACCGTGACGGATCGGAACTTCGAATCTCCTAACTGCATTCTCAGCAATCACTGTCATCCGTAGTTGTTGTCGTCTCACTACGTTTTTTTGGCCAAGCAAGACCCTGGCTGGCTTTGGGTAGGATTGAAACTGCTATCTTCAGGCAATGCTCATCTGGAACCGTAGAGATTCAAGGTCTCTATCAACTGCGCCACGGGCCGCCTTTGGGGGTCCGTGGCGCAGTTGATAGAGACCTTGAATCTCTACGGTTCCAGATGCACCTTCGGGGCCTGTGGTGCAGTTGATAGAGACGTTGAATCTCTACGGTTCCAGATGAGGATTCCTACCCAAAGCCGGCCAAAAAACGTGGTGAGACAACAACTACGGATGGCGGTGATTGTTTAGAATGCAGTTAGGAGATTTGAAGTTCCTATCCATCGCAGTTACCACCTGACGAAGGCCAGAGGAATAGTTGGCCGAAACGTCTTGAAACAACAACTAATAAAGATGAGAATAATAGTCCGCAATAAATAAATTGGTTATTTTGTACTCATAATTTCTTCATATAATGTATGGGCAATGCTGAGTAGCCCTGCTAGTTTCAACTAAAGAGCATGTGTGCATTGGTAGGGATACTCACACATACTTTCGGTTTTGTATCTGTAATGTCCAAACAAAGTACCTAGAAAAAAGTTAATAATCCGTTAAAAATTGAATGAATCTGTGTGAATCGATCTGGATGAATTACAGTGGATGAAAAATAACAAACATTTTGGTTTTTCTTTTGTCGTAAACTGCAGTTTCATGATATGTCAGCGAAACTTTGGATTTAGTGAAGAGAGTTGGAGGTTACATCAACCGAAACATTGTGAAAATAGCACTCAAGATGAAAACAATAGTCTGAAGAATCCAAATAATAGAAATGTAAACCTGTATGACATTTTCCTCGACTTCTTTTTTTGATTTAATTTTTTTTTTAATTTTTTTATTAACGTTTCACTCCAAACAAAGCACAGGGCCACTTAGTCATGAGGGCATACTATTTGGGACCAGATTTGCAGGGATACTATTTATGGAGTTGGGCAGCAAGATGTCAACTCACATTACACTTGAATTTCTGCAAGTCAATACAGTCGGGGAAGCAGAGGCCCGGGAGGGAATCCCAAACTGCAGCATTCAGAGGAAAAAGCTATTAGAGTAGCTATATCGAGTACGTCCAAGGATGGAATACTACTGCCATATCTGTGCAGGAGCTGCTAAAAACAGCCTATCCTGCCTTGACAGAGTACAAAATAGACTTCGTGGCTTAGTGGGGTATGCCCTTTTCTCTACCCTGCAACCTCTCTCCCACAGAAGAGACGTTGCGAGCCTATCCTTCTTTTATCGTTATTTCCATGGCAGGTGCTTGTCTGAACTCCAATCTCTGGTCCCCCCTCGCCAATCTTTCACGAAAAACACCCGTCTAGCTGAATCCACTGTGAAAAATTTCCCCCACTCTTTATCTGTGCCTAAATCAAAACGCGGATTCCATGAACAAAGCTTCTTTCTTAGAACTGCACGCCTGTGGAACTCTGTTCCATCTGCCTGCTTCCCACCTGACTACAACTTGGATATCTTCAAGTCCAACCTTAACAAATTCCTAATGAACCGCCCCCTTAAGTAAACACTTCATCAAATCTCCACACTAACATAATGTACTTGCAATAACCCTTATCCCTGAGTGGCTTCCGGGCCTTGATAAGTGGTGACCACTGTGTAAAAAAAAAAAAAAAAGTAGAAAGCTTTACAGAGGATCTCTACAGTGTAAGATTTTGCTGCTTATCAGATGGGACAGAGGTTGGTGTTTAGTTAATAGTGCAGGACCTATTAGGTTGGTAACTCTTTTTTGAACCCTCTCTTTGAACGAGAGACTAGTGGCAGATACACCAACCCAGATGTGCCAACAATACTCCATGCATGGGCGAACCGTGGCCTTGTAGAGACACAGGATACTCTCAGGTGTGAGTAGCCTTTTAGCACAGTAGAGAGAGTCCACCTTCCTCGCAGCAGCTTTGATAATTACCTCAATTTAAAAAAGGAGGGTGGACCTGTAAATTCACCCTTGCCCGTTTGTCTGCACTTTTCTCAATAACTATACCTTGGAATTTTTTAAAATTTTGCACAAACATTAAACATGATATGAGTAAAAAAGTAACAGAATGGATTTTCTGGGAAAACTCCTATTGCCCTCCCTCACCCTAAGGGGTGCCTTTTGGATTAAAATGGCTAAAATTGACACTTTTGTGCTTATTAAAAAAAAATTGATGCCTTGGATTTTTATAAAACTTTCTAAAAAATTGTAACTAACTGATTTCTATATAATTTTGTTTGTCTATACTTCGCAATAACTCTTGGATGTGCCCCAGGGGCTCTTTAAGGGCTAATAAAAACATTGCATTTTTGGGACTATTTACCCTATGTTCCAAAATTTCTGTATGTCTATTTAGTAGTTTTGCATGGTGCTTGAGGACTTTTGAGGCTAAATGGAGGGAGGAGGGGGCGAATGATGGACTTAGTCATTTCTTCTTTTAGCATGGTGCAGAACTCCAATTTACATATGTTAAGGCATAAAACTGCACTGTTTGTTCATTTTCACTAGGATTTGACGTTCTCTGGAGACTTCTGAGGCTAAATGGGGGGGGGGGCTGAACTTGGTCATTTTTATATGCCTCGTTCACTGTGCACTCACAGGGGACCATGCATACTTCACTTGTTATTTCTTAAAGCTTGTTGGTCACTTATAGGTGCTAAAAACAACTTGCAGGAATCGCATCAAACTTGACATGAATCATCCTTGAGATGCTGGCGTGTGTGAGAAAATCAGTAGCAGCCGTTAAAGCACATATGCAAATTGGCAAAATTCGTCATGGGAAGGAGAAAAAAAAAGGACAGCACGTGGTCGAACAAGAGAAGCAAAATGCGTGTCGGGGAAGATGAAAATGTGAAGTCAAGGGTGAGAAAGCGCTGACTAAGGCCGGCGTCAGGGGGTGAGGGACAGAAATCTTTAAAAAGCACATGTTATATGGCACAGCATTGTAAAACGTGTGTGAAAAGACTTTTGAAAGATAATGAAATACGTTATTCTTGGAAAATCCCTGAATAAATGCTTTTTATTTGCACTTGAATAAATGCAGAGTCAAATTTTTATTTCTTTCCTTTTTTTGTTTGTTCCTTTGCGATTGTACCAGACAACGTGTGGGTCCGAGTGGTTTGAAACGTAACAACAGTTAAAAAGTAACAACCAGGTTACAATAGGAAGGTCATAAAAATATTTCTATTAGTGCAGCTAAAACAACCACTGCAACTAATACTAATAATAACAAACACTTAAATATTTTTCTAAATTTTTTAAATGAGGATTGATAATTTGGTTTATTTGGATTATTCAGACTACTGTTCTCATCTTAGGTTTTATTTTCACAAAGTTTTAGATGATGTAACCGCCAATCTTCTTCAGGTATATCTTGTCAAACTCTGGAATCTTTCTGTCAAACTTAAGAATCTGCATAGAATTTCGAATGGAACCTTTCATATAATCCGCATGGATTGCATGCTCTTGTCCTGTGAGTCATGACTGGATAAAAGTCTTAAATAATTTGCAATCATACTCTTAGTATCATCTGCACGAAGACTTGAACCTTCAACCTCCAAAAGAGTTATACTTACAAGCAAATTTTACCTAGTACTTTATTCGTTACACCACACATCCTTGCGGGTCAGAGTTCAACAAAGATTCCAGAGTTTGACAAAATACACCTAGAGTAGTCAGGGGTTACAACAGTGAAAACATTGTTAAAATAACACTCAAGATGAGAACAGTAGTCCAAATAAATCAAATAATACAAACACTTAGACTTTGAACAAAATTGCACCAAATTTGCAGATGTGTAATGGGATCAGCAAAATACTAGAACTAGTTGTTGTTGGCATCCATCAGTCTAGAAGACTATAGGGTTATGCCTGTAGGGGTGGTTGAACACCGTCTTTTGTGACTGAATAAGCCTAGCTTCGATCTACATTGTCGGTTGCAGGTGCCGTAAGTGAAGGTCGGTGCATTGTGTTGGTAGTCTGTTGAAATTTGTTGACTGACCTTCCTGAATAATCTTTTGGTCTCCACCCATTCTGCGATGGACCTTTCGCTAGTAGTCAGGCCTTTGGTTGCCGTTTGTCTCTAGATGTTGCGGACTTTAGTTTTGGGATCCCAACTAGTAGGGTTAATGCCACATGTTTTCATGTCGCATTTGCACACATCAATATAGCGGAGGTGAGGACGACCAACTTCTCTTTTGCCAGTAGCGAGTTCACCATAGAGAACGTCTTTTGGGATTAGCCTATTGTCCATGTGGTGCACATGGCCTATCCAGCATAGGCGTCTTTGGCAAAGGAAGGTGAACATAGAGGGGATACCTGTCCTTGTGAGTACAGCATTGTTTGTAGCTTTCTCGCTCCAAGAATTCTCTGCAGAATACACATGTGAAATGTGTTCAGTTTCCGTTGTTGGTGGCTGTAGGTTGTCCATACTTCGCTGCCATACAAAAAGGTACTGAATACACAGGCCATGTAAATGTTCACTTTTGTGGAGATGGTTAGATGTTTATTTTATCACACGCGAATTGTCAATTCTGCAAGAGTGGTGGATGCCTTTTCGATGCACTTGTCAAGTTCTCCATCAAGAGATAGGTTGTCTGAGGCTGTAGACCTGAGATATTGGAATTGATGGACTATGTTTAAGCATTGCCGATTTATAGTGATACTCGTACTATTACCACTAATAATAATAAACTAATAAAAATTCTATAACCCGACACCTCTACCTACAAAATATGCACATGCCAGCCTCAGATGGTAACATACAAAAAAGTCATGAAATGTCAAGGACGATGGATAATGAGAAAGAAAAACATCAACCAGACTTCCACTGTAAAGATGTAGAGAGTATTGAAATGCTAAAGAGGAGTGTTGCTAATCAAATTCCAGAGAAGACCAACAGTCATTGGCAAATATAACTCTGTGGTAAACGGTTGTTGGGATAATACAAAATGATTTGTAATAGATAATGCAAAATGATTTGTGATGGTTATCAAAAGAGGCAAAGAGTACCGGAAATCTGGAAAGAGTTATTTTCACTCAGAATTCAAGGAATCGACTGATATTTGTCAGAACTAGTGATTGAATGCATAAATAATAATAATTGGGTTAAAAACTATCGGACAAAATTCAACTAAATATGGTATGAAGCACTCATGACATTCCACAAACATTACTTCAGTCGAATAAAGCATGTTATGCAGACATGCCATGGGGGAGGGTCAAAATTGTACTAGCCGCAATAATAATAGAAATAGAAACATGATTTCCAAACTATTGAGTCAAACTGTAACACGTTTTGTATAAAAGAGCCCGTTAGATGACGGGCGTAATAAAATTAACAATACTGATTACACTGCTTAAATAAAACCTCAACAGGCTAAAACATTTTTAGCATCTTTTTTATGAGTCTTATAAAAAAATAATAGCTAAATCTTTTTTTTTACTACAAACTACAATTGTATGAACATCATGGTGTCTGTTTTATTCCACTGAAGCTAATGGTTCTGTTATAAAAATTTTTTTTTTTTTTTACTTGGAAGTCACCATTTATGAAAACATTTTTTTTTTTTTACAAAGCAGTCATCACTTTTCAAAAGCCAGAGGCCACTCGAGGATAAGGGTTAATGAGTGTACAGTAGTCAATGGGACAATATCGTAGTAATCGCTAGCAGTGAAAATTTGGTAGATTGGATTATTTAAGAGGATAGTTCATCAAGAACTTGTTTATGTTGGACTTGAAGATGACCATATTGTTGTCAGGGAAAAAGAAGAGTTTCTCAGGGCTGCAGTTCTAAGAAAGAAGTTTTGTTCATGGAATCTACATTTAGACACAGATAAAGAGTGGGGAAATTATTGATAGTAGTTTCAACTAGACGAGTGTTTTTTGTGAAAGTCTGGTAAGAGGAGGGGACCCTAGATTGGAGTTCAGATAAGCACTTGCCATAAAAAATATGGATAACAAATCCTCATCTCAAAAATTCAAAAATGTAATACTATGTATATTGTTGGCCCTACACAAAAAATTGAACATTATAAAATATTAAAAAATAATTTAAAAAAAAAAAATTATAAAGATGTTATATGCACTAGGTGAAAAAAGGAAATGGTTTCTTCATTCCAGGCAACACCAGGTCTTCTTGCTGGCATACATAAGAGAATTAGAAACATTTGTGGTTGAATGAATACAAGGAAAGAAAATCAAATATCTTGCAACAAGACATTTTTGTCAAAACTTTTACTTGTAGAACAATTTTTCAAGTCATTTAAATCAGTTCTCGAGAAATCGATCTCGTCTGTCATTAATAGATGAAACAGTTGGAAAGTCTCCAAATGCTACAAGTGGACGCGCATTAATTTTTAAGGTAAGACTAAAAACACAAGTAACGATAATACAATTTGAACAAGCAGACGATGCACTAATTGTGGCAGGTGGTTTTCAAAAGAAACAAAAATGGGGAAAAAGTGGCAAGATCAGGATAGGAGGAGGGGATCTTTCAATAAATCATTTTAGATACTCAATTTCAGAATAACTAGGAGAAATGCATTTAGGTTTGTAAAATTGTCTTCTATGAACATATTTTACACCAACATTTGCAGTTCTATTATTGGACAGAGTCGCAGACTACAGGATGAGCTATGCCCAAGTTTAAATTTGATTGGATATTTTGTGACTATTTATTATGAGTCCTAAAAACATTAGACTCCCGCTACCAAGATTCCTAAAAATGTCAGACTCCGGCTATCAAGATCCCTAAAAAAAAAAAAAAAAAAAAAAAAAAAAAAAAGACTCCGGCATTCAAGGTTCCTAAAAATATCAGATATACAATTTGAACAAGCAGACAGTGAATACACTAATTGTGACAGATGGTTGCAAAAGAAAGAAAAGGGAAAAAAGTGACAGAATCAAGATGGACGGTCAATAAATCACTTTGCATACTCAATTTCAAAATAACCAACAGAAATTGGTTCATGTTTGTAACATTGTCTTCTGTTAAGATATTTTACACCAATATTTGCAGTTGTATTATTCGCCTAATGGATGAACTCGCAGACTATGTGATGAGCTATACCTAGTTCATACCGCTGGACTTTTTGTGGTTAGCTATATACATTATATATGTCTGGGAAGTTTCTTAAAAACCTTGAAAACTATTACAAATTTTTTTAAAAGTTCCTTTGGAGAAAAATTATTTTGTCATTACATCAATTAATTTCCTGCATCGCAGAATCGTTTTACTTACATGAACAAACAATAGTGCCAATCTTCTTAAAGTGTTTCAGGGATATGTAAATATATATATATTAAATATACATATGTACACATATATATATTTCTCTTAGTTTGTTTGTCTGTTCTGCCTTTTCTCAGAAACTCTTGGGCTGATTAAGCTGAGATTTTGTACGGATCTTTGTTATAATAAGGTGCAACGAATTAAGTATTATGGTATCCATTCAATGCACGGTTAAAGATTAATATATGATGCAAAAATGAGCACAAAATTAACCATATTTCAACCATCAATTTGGCATAAAGAACCCATTTTAAATAAATGGGATATAACTTTTGCTTGTTTTTAACAAAATAAAAAGTCTAGTTTATTGTGATTCAAAAAATATCTAAATCCAGCTTTTACGATTCTAAAAATATTTGAATCTGGATCCTTATTTTAAAGTTTTCCGATATTCACACCATTTTAATTTTTTGTAGATTAAAAAACCATTCAAGTCAGACTCTTATCATTCTTCTGAATCAAACACCAATCCCTTAATAAATCTGCAACCCTGGTTTCATACAGATTTTTTTATTAAAAAAATAAAGTTTGAAATACCATTCTTAATAGTCTGTCGAGATAACGTTTGAAATACCATTTTGAATGGTCTGTCACGATCGAGTTTGAAATAACATTTTCATTGGTCTGTCAAGATCAAGTTTGAAATAACATTTTCATTGGTCTGTCAAGATCAAGTTTGAAATAACATTTTCATTGGTCTGTCAAGATCAAGTTTGAAATAACATTTTCATTGGTCTGTCAAGATCAAGTTTGAAATAACATTTTCATTGGTCTGTCAAGATCAAGTTTGAAATAACATTTTCATTGGTCTGTCAAGATCAAGTTTGAAATAACATTTTCATTGGTCTGTCAAGATCAAGTTTGAAATAACATTTTCATTGGTCTGTCAAGATCAAGTTTGAAATAACATTTTCATTGGTATGTCAAGATCAAGTTTGAAATAACATTTTCATTGGTCTGTCAAGATCAAGTTTGAAATAACATTTTCATTGGTATGTCAAGATCAAGTTTGAAATAACATTTTCATTGGTCTGTCAAGATCAAGTTTGAAATAACATTTTCATTGGTCTGTCAAGATCAAGTTTGAAATAACATTTTCATTGGTCTGTCAAGATCAAGTTTGAAATAACATTTTCATTGGTATGTCAAGATCAAGTTTGAAATAACATTTTCATTGGTCTGTCAAGATCAAGTTTGAAATAACATTTTCATTGGTCTGTCAAGATCAAGTTTGAAATAACATTTTCATTGGTCTGTCAAGATCAAGTTTGAAATAACATTTTCATTGGTCTGTCAAGATCAAGTTTGAAATAACATTTTCATTGGTCTGTCAAGATCAAGTTTGAAATAACATTTTCATTGGTCTGTCAAGATCAAGTTTGAAATAACATTTTCATTGGTCTGTCAAGATCAAGTTTGAAATAACATTTTCATTGGTCTGTCAAGATCAAGTTTGAAATAACATTTTCATTGGTCTGTCAAGATCAAGTTTGAAATAACATTTTCATTGGTCTGTCAAGATCAAGTTTGAAATAACATTTTCATTGGTCTGTCAAGATCAAGTTTGAAATAACATTTTCATTGGTCTGTCAAGATCAAGTTTGAAATAACATTTTCATTGGTCTGTCAAGATCAAGTTTGAAATAACATTTTCATTGGTCTGTCATGATCAATTTTGAAATAGCATTTTCAATGGTCTGTCATGATCAAATCTGAAACCACATCTTAATTGTTAAATGGGCACATTTTAAGAATAGATCAGTTACTCTACACGTGTATGTAAGTATGCAAGTCGCTACCATAAATGCACGTCTTATCACATGCTGCAATTAAATAAGCTAGTTAAAAAATGCAAATGTTTTCTAATTCATTCCAATATTGACGGCTGATTTTTCTAGCTTAGCCAATAATCTAAAGCGAATAAATAACCTATAGTTAAACAAGAAGCCGTTAGGATAATAATAAGCAAATGGAAATTCTCAGTTGAGTGTATAATAAAGGGTTGCGTTATAATAATATGAGATTGATGACGGGTTAATAATGAGGGAGAGCAAAATACAGTTAATAATGGAGGAGACCAAGGTAGGGTTCACACTGAAAGGCATTAAGTTGAAAAAATAAAATAAAAACATAGAACAAGCACAACGTGGAAGGATAAAATTGTCGCCCTAGAAAAGACGACATGATTCCATTTCAGTTTGATGAAAAGCGTTTTTTTTTTGTTTTTTTTGTTGCAGACCATCTACTAGTTGGCCACTTGTGTACAAATCCTAAGAGCGATAGGAGCCTTCTATAATGCCTAAAAGTGACACAATATTCAATGAGCGAAATTGGAGATGCCCCGCTATACAACTCATCTTATTTACCAATCAAAGTTATGACAACAGAACCATTGCCAGCACCCTCAAAATGTGTAAAACAGACGTTAAACAGAATATGATAAGTTATTTATCTCTCTCTCACAGCAGGATGATGTAACACATCAATCGGAAAGTGGAATTTGAAGAGCCAGTACCTTAGAGGAAGCTTATGCGGTCTTGCAAAAAATGCCTCACAGTCCCGTCAGCATCCCCAGTAGCAATGTCTCAGACAATTAACAATAAACTAATCCCTTCTCAAAGGAAGGAGACAAAGCCAACTTAATAGAATGTGCTCTGATGAACTTGTTGCACTTGTGCTACCTTGCCGTGCATATCTCTGACAAACCTGCTTAGCAGCAAAATCTCACTCCTTCATTGTTGAGGTCCCTAAATGCTAGAAAGCTTTCTACTCTAATAGATTCTTCCCTCGAGCAGCTACATTTAGGAATTTCCTTTCTGCTGTCTACTTGCCTGGATGTACTGATATATAGAAGTTTAAATGTAATGTAAACCAACATCTTGTTCATTTTTCCTAGGCATGGTCTCAAATAGTATCCCCTTATGTCGACGTGGCAATATGCCTTATTAGGGGTGAACGTGATTAAAAAAAATAAAAAATAAAAAAACTTTATATACAGTCAATGTTAAGACAGGCTCCTGTAAGTTAAAAGCTTAACTGTGTGTGACACTAGTTAGACTGAAAGAGAAAACAAAACGCTAATAAGTGAACATGTTGTGTATATGTTTTCTAAACAGCACACATCACCAATGTTATGCACTCAGATCCTTGAACTGTTCTCATCTTGAGTGTAATTTTCACAACATTTTGGCCAATGTAACCTCTGACCTTCTTCAGCAAGTCAGACAAGTCTCACCATCTATAAATATAAAAGCGAAAATGTATGTATATATGTATGTATGTTCGCTTTTCCTCGATGTCCACGAAAGGCTTCTTTCAAACAAGCACTTGCTCGCTTCACAACTTTTAAAAACTTTATATCATCTATAAATTGTAATATCTATGAATTATCCACGGAGCTCGCCTCTCTATTTAATTTTATTCACTTTCAAACCTTAATTATTTCACATTTCCCGCATCGGCTTGCGTTACATTCGCTTTTCGGTATAAAAAAAGCGAACCTCGACTCTAATCACAGGCCCAGAGCCAGTTTGTTCAATGTTGACTTCGTCATATCAGACTATAGCTTTCATTTCGAGACGAGGGAGCGGGTTTTTAAAAACAAACAAACCCATTTATTCAAAACTGTCCCGCACAAAATAACTGCTGAATACCTATCGCCGTCACGTCAATCAAAAACGTGCACCTGTTTTTTTTAAAACACTTTACTATTTTCCAACTGCGCGTCGTCAACGCTTCGGCTTTTTTTCACATACCCCGAAAAACACCCGGGCAACGCCGGGTACCCCTCGCTACTTTAAAATAAAATCAATCCTCCACTTACTACCAGCAGTTGCATAACTCTCACTTCCCTTATTTTGTCCTTTAGTCCTCACATTCCATGAGCAATGTTTCGGACAAAGAGGGAAGAATTGCTGTTTTCTGGGTCAGAATCTAATAAGCATGCGGCATAATCATGTTGACACACCAGTTCCGGTCAGATGACCGAAGTTAAGCAACATTGAGCTGTGCTATTACAAAAATGGGTGACCAATTTGGGAATTCAAGGTGCTGTATCTAGGAGGACATCAACACCTCCCTGCAAGAGTTGCAAAAACCTAACGTCGTCATCTCCCTTAACGGGGATATACATGCAACTGGGGACCGCTTATGAATTTCATACTCTCATGAAACTTGCTCCTTTGGAAGAAGCCAGTTAAACCCAAATAGAGTTAGTGCTAACCGACACAATCTATTCAATCTAACATTTATCATTGGCAAATTTTTACCTTGAAATAAATAACGCAGCTGACTGTGCTGTTTTCTAATAATATGCTAGGTACAGGAAATAATGGCGGGAAAAACGATGGAGGGACATAGTTTTGAAAGCTGGTTTTTCATAATTTTTTTGGAAAGCTTCCGACTACTTTTTGATTGTATTTGACAGATTAAAGCCTAAAGTTAATTTCAAAATTGAAAAAATATTTATACACGAGAAAAAAAAAAACTTATAATGAAAAATATTTTCATGGCAACATTTGGAAACTGACAAATTCAGCTAAATTTTCAAGTTAAATAAATCCATTGTAAAAATCCTTTGAAAGATAAAAATTAATTTTCTGAGTCTATTTCAAAGATAATTAGTAAAGCTAAAGTCCTAAGATATTGAATTAAATAAAAAAAAAAAAACACTTTGCTTGTATAAAAAAACAAAAAGAAGCTTAATAAGCACCCAAAAGCGAGATATTCTTGTTTTCCACAAACCAAAACAAACTCATCTAAGAATGGATTCTAAGGAAGCCCAAAATATCAAAAAGTCAAAAGGCTGTCTGAAAATGATGGATAGAGGTAGGGAGTGTTGGTTTTCTTTCTTTTTTTTCACCCACCCGTGCATCCGTACATTCCTATCGTGAATGTTTGTACAATTTTTACCATTTTTAATTTAATTATTTTTCTGTGTTCCTGCTTTTAATTAAAAATATTTCTTTTGTTTTTCAAGATTATATAAAAACTATGCTATGCCGAAAGTTACACGTTCATTCAAGCAAGGAAAATATTAGAATATCCCATATAAAAATTGCACGAAACATGTAAGCTAAAAAAAAAAAAAAAAAGTAGAAATACTTTTTGCAATTATATTTTTTTTGTGTGAAAACATTAAATAAATAATGCTTAATTCAATGATAATATCGATAGTATGAGAAATTAATTTTTCTTTGAGTCATATTAATTTCATTAATACGGATTTTAGGGGCTTTTTTTGTAATGTTCCTGAAAAACTTAATCTTTCTTTTTTTATTGTAACAATTTACGATGCTTTATATTCATAAACAAAACAAAAACAAATTCATTCATTTTTTTTTGTTTTGTTTTTTTACTACTGAAAACCATAACTTTATATTACATTTCCACTTAGATTCAAATAAAAATAATGGGTCCATGATATTCCGTGATCATTATTTGATAAATACTGAAAATTTAATTAAAATTGGTTAATTTCCTAATTTTTGGTGAATTTTTAAGTAAAGGGAGGGCTCAATTTGCACGTACATGTAATTGATGGCTAGTTAATAAAAGAGAGGTGTAAATAGGGTTAATAACGAGAAGCAAAGTATGGTTTACAACGAAGGGCATTAAATTTGTTTATATCCAATGTTAAGATAGGCTCCTGTAAGTTAAAAGCTTAACTGTGATGCGACACGAGTAAGATTGAAAGAGAAAACAACATGCTAATAGTGAACGTGTTGTGTGTATGTTGTCTAAACAGCACACAGTGCACATCAACAATGTTACGCACTCAGCTCCTCAAACGCAATACGTAGTAATTACATAAACTGATGGCGCTTAAAAAAAAAAAAAAAAAAAAAAAAAAAAAAAAAAAAACACAAGTGCAAGCGGTGTCTTTCATCATCATTTTGATCAAGCAGAATTTTTTTTTTTTTTTAATTGCAAGACCAATCTTTTGGGTCAGTTCTTTTTTTAGTCTCCGCAAATCTCGTACTAACAAAGATTTACTCTTTTTTTTTCAAGATGCCGTGAACAGTATATATATATATATATATATATATTGATAATACTACTAAAAAAAATATGGACGAGATTTAGCAAACTTAAATTGTGTAAAGCAAGTCTTAGATTGCTTACAGAGGATTTTTTTTTTAATATTAAGAGGAAGAAAAAGTGAGATGATATTGAGAAAAGGTTTAAATTTGTTTTTATTTAGTTGTTGTATGCAAGCCTCCTCCTCACTCCTCAAAAAAAGGAACAAGACAAATGTATATTCGGTTACTAAAAGAGATGGAGATAATGTTGGGCAGTCGGTAAAACAAGAAATATATATTCCATTTCAGTTATTTCATTCCAACATACGTTCTCTTTTGCAATCTTTGTTCTTAGCAAAATACCCACCTCAGGACGGGTATTCTACTAATCATCGTTATCATTATTCGGTTTAACATTCATTTAAAATTCTAAAAAAGTTCATCAACTCTATAATAAAGACCAATGTGTACTTTGTTTCTGAAGTGTTCACATGCGGATTTCTTTGAATTCTTCGGACTACTATTCTCATCTTGAGTTACAGTTTCACAACATTTCGACCAATGTAACCTCTGACCTTTTACAGCAAGTCAGACAAGTTTCACTGAAATAAATTCAGAAAGAAATCCTCCACTTATTACCAGCAGCCACATAATTCTCGTTTCCCTTATTTTGTCCTCACATTTCATGAGCAATGTTTCTGACAAAGAGGAGAGGATTGCTGTTTTCTCAGTCAGAATCTATTTGATCTAACACTTATCGTTGGCAAGTTTTTAACCTTGAAGTCATTTTTTTTTTCAGCTCCTTACACCAAGTGGCTTCATGCTTTGTCTGGAGCAATTTCCATTAAAAAATAAATCAAAAATAAAATCCAATGATATTTTTTAAGTCATCCTAATTGATAATAAATTATACATGAAAAATTAAATTAAAGAATCGGTAATCAGAATTGGGGAAAATATTGGAATCATCCCATCCAATCAAATATAGTGTTGAGGCGATTAATCGAAACTTTTGGAGATATCAGAATCAGTATCTGAAAAAATTTTTTTACCTTCATTTCCGATACCAAAAACGATTCTTTTAATTGTTTCATTTTTTTTACTTTGGTTTAAAACCTTGTTTTCCATTGCTAGTACTACTACTAATAAAATACATATTTATATTAATTTGGACCCCGACTAAAACTAAAATCTATAGATTCCTACTATCCAGAAGTGAATTTTTATGTCACAGCAAATGTATGTACATATTACACAGGTATTTGCAGTAATCCGGCACCTCCTCCAGAATAATAAAAACAAAAAAACTCTTTAGCAAAATATTTAATGATTTATAAACAATCGAAATTTGTAATTGTATTGGAAATTAAAAACAGAATTGGTAATTGTATTGGAAATTGAAAACAGAATTGGTAATTGTATTGGAAATTAAAAACAGAATTGGTAATTGTATTGGAAATTAAAAACAGAATTGGTAATTGTATTGGAAATTAAAAACAGAATTGATAATTGTATTGGAAATTAAAAACAGAATTGATAATTGTATTGGAAATTAAAAACAGAATTGATAATTGTACTGGAATCAGGGAAAAATAGTGGAATCGTCCCATCACTAATATATAAATAAGAAGTAAACATACCAAACCAAAAAATGCATTTACATAACATTCATATTATTAGGTTAGTGCAAAAATAATGTTCAACTATATATATACATAACATTATTTTTGCACTAACCTAATATTTTATTATTAGTATAATTGTCTTACATGTGTTTCTTTGAATGGTGGAAATTCACTAAACAACTCATCAGAGACGGATTTATGTTTCTCGGAAAAAAAGATAAAGTTGTAGTTCCCACCCACCCTTTGGATTTAAAAAGGATAAAAATTGGTGGAAAAAAAATAGGAATCCTTTAAAATCATTAGATCTTTACCCTTATGACTTTTTATCATTTTTAATCCAATGATCTCAATATCTCTGTCTTTTTTTTTTTTTTTCATTTTTTCAAAGAACATAAATCTGTTTCTGACGAGTTGTTTGGTGAATTCCCACCATTCACCATTCAAGGAAACATGTGTAAAACAACTTATACTACTAATAAAATACCTAGTAATATAAATGCATCTTTGTTTGGTATGTTTACTTCCGATATATATGCTCTGAAAGTGTAAATTCATTTTTATTGGGCTTAACTGTGGCAATTTGGAAAAAATTTTATTAAAAATATACATTGTAAGAATATATTTCATTATAATTAAATGTATATACTGGTCAAAGGAAAAATACTTCGCAGAAGGACGGCAGAAACGGTTCAAGGACAATTTGAAGGTCTCCCTCAAACAGTTCAGTTTGTATTCCAACTCATGGGAAAATCTAACCCAAGACAGATGTTCCTGGTTTGCTGCAACTTACAAAAGGGGCTACAATTGCTGAATCCGCACGCAATGAAGAACGCAAGAGAAAACGTGACATTAGAAAAGACAGAGCAGTCAACATCTCTGATACAGAATTATCCCACCGGTGTCTAACATGCGGGGAAATACTTTAGAACTCAAATCAGTTTAAAAAACCATCTTCAAACCCACAAAACAATTGCATCATCACGATCATCTTTGCAAGCAATGGACGAACAGGTGCGTGTGTGTGTGGGGGGGGTTATTACTTGTTATTTACAAACACTTTGTAGGATTTAGGATAGACCCCCACCCTCAGTTATGTATATTCTGAAACTATCTCAACCAGATTACTTGGAGAAATATATTTAATTTGGATGAAGAGGGGGTGGATACAACATTAACATGATTTCTACATTCAGAAAAAAATATATTTTACTTTATATTATTTGAAAATTATTGAAATTAAAATGAATAGAAACGATAATAAAGAGGATTCAGGGCTTACAGTTGGGTGTATAACAAAAGGGTTAAACGCGATATACACTATTTAATCCTGGCCAACACCTAGTCTTCAGCTACACTTTTTGCAGTAAATAAATTCTCTGATCTAATACTTGTTTACAATACAAAGAATATCAAATGATTTGGGGAAAATCCTTAAAAAAAATGGATAAATACAGATATAACTCAATAACCCGATGGATCATTTCGGGTGGAATAGCAACAACTTCAGAAGGAGTAGCTCGTTTTAATTCTTCAAGAGATCAAGGGTAGTGGCTGAATACTTTTGAATTCAAATATCCCCACAAAAAAAAATCATAAGGGTTTAGATTAGGCGATCTTGCGGGTCAACGAACATCACAATGCAAAGAAATCAAATGATTCAGGGACATTTGCTTAAAAGAATGCATAAATACAGAAATGAATTTTGACCTAATTAAAATAAAATGGCGTTCTACGTACATTTAAAAAAATAAAAATATATATTTTCTTTATTTACTTGTTTTTTAATTTTTTTTTTTTTTATTGCCTACAAATGTGTCAGATCATTTTGGGACATCCTGTATAATATAGGACTAGCAGAATTCATGGAAATTCCACAGTAGTTGAAAATTTTTTTAAAAACATTAATAAAATGATTAAAAATAAAATAAAATAAAACAAATAACAACGAATTTACAACTATTTTTTAGCAAATTCTTTTTTAACGTTTTAAAGCTAAAAAGAATTGACTTTAAAAATTAAAATTGTTTTTCAATGAAAATTCAACGCACAATACATTGTTTTTTGTTAATTTTTTTATATTAATTATAAAGGAAGAGATGTCAAATTCACTGAGACTTTTTTAATTTTAAAAAGAATCTATAATAAAACTAAAACTTAGTCTCCTCTCAACATGACTTTTTTAAAATTATAAAATAAAATAGCCAATTTTCAAACCGTCAGCAATGTGTTCTTTTTTATGGGGGGGGAGTGATTTTTGGGAGAGGAAATGATTTTAATGATTTTTAACTGATAAAGAGCGACTATAAAGTGAGGTAATTTGTTTTTCATTAATTTTGCAATGATGATGGCTTTTTTTGTGACACTGGACGTACGGACAAGTAAATTAATATTGCTTTTGAAATATTTGAGATATTAATCCTCATCTCAAATATTTCAAAACAAAATCTGACTACAATATGGCTGTCTTCAAGTCCAACATAAACAAGTTCTTGATGAGCCGTTCCACTTAAGTTAACAAATTTACCGAATTTCCATTACTAACGATTACTATATTGTCCAATTGACTACTGTACACTCTTAACCCTTATCCTCGAGTGGTCTCTGAGCCTTGATAAGTGGTTATGCCTATGTAAAAAAAAAAAAATAAAATAAAAAATAATGATAATCATCCATAGAATCAGTTTTGATCCATAAGAAAAATAGAAATTTGGAAAAGGGGAGGAGAGGATTATAGAAATGTAGTAACATCCACGAGTTTTACAATATCCGATGAACGACTTATATGCAACATCCTCAGCAACATTGGCAGCTGAACAAGAAGAGAGAAATCTCCGATATTTAAATTGGAAAATGTGAGCGAGTGGATCCCCCATAGCTTCTTAGAATATTGATTCAAAGCAACGGCATCACAAAAACGATGGTCTTAATCATGCTTCGGATCATTACAGAAAAGCCTTCCCTGAAAGTAACGTGTGCTTACAGAAGGTTTTTTTTTTTTAATATGGAAAAAAAAAAGTATCCGTCTTTTATATTTTTCATTTAAATGGATTTTAGCTCAGGTCTAATATCAACACGAAAGCTTATTATGACGGGCTCACAAAAACTGTACAAACACAAACAACAAAATCATAAACATTTTGTAATAACTAAAACAAAACACAAAGATAAGACTAGAAAAATTACGAGCAAAACCCACGTGATTTTTGGAATATGACATTTTCGTACATCAAAGATTTTTCTGTATTTTTTTTTTAAATAAGTATAATTCTGAATATGCACCGAATTTTATGTTCAGACTTGAAAATATAAACATTCAAATTTTTCCAGATAAAAGTGAGAATATGTGTGAGGACAACTCTCAACCTATATACGCAACAAATTTTTGATCTACAGACTTGAAATTTGGTATATAGGATATTCAGACATGTGGAAAACTTTAACTCGCTTTCATCCGATAAAAAGGACTGCTAAGAGGTTAAAATTGAAAAATTGCTACTGGGGGGAAGGGTCATCAGATTTTTAGCAGTTTGTCAACTGTTTCACAACCACATGCGCGAATCGTTTACATTATGTTGTTAATAAGTAGTTTTGAAAACACTTTGTAAAGTTGGCCTAATGGTTATCGTACTCGACTCATCGTCTTTAACTTTTGGTTTCAATCTCAACCTTAGTACTTTTTTTTTATAAGTGAACTGTTCAGAAAAGAAACATAATAATCAGTTTTTTTTTTTTAAATGAATTTAACGTTACGTTTAATACTAGGCAATGCCAGGTACATCTGCTAGTATTAAATAAATTTTAACTTTAAAAGAAGGTGTCTCATTAATATTTAACCAAAACAAGATAAAACAATATTGCATGAACACAATTTTTCATTGCATCATGTTCAGGCCACTAAACTGTGGTTTTATTAGTGCTTGTCAGTGGCGGTAGAAGACGAATTTTTGCTGTAAATGTTTTCTAAAGATGAACCAAATACTGAACCTCAGTTGAGCATCTGATAGAGTAGAGAAAGGACTAGGCAAGATTTAGCTAATTTCTGAAACGATAAAATGATCAGGACCCCCCCCTTTTTTTTTTTTTTTTTTTTTTTTTTAGAAACCTAAGCCACAGATTTAGGAGATATATATATATATATATATATATATACTAGCAGTTCAACCTGGCTTTGTTCGAACCCTATGTACTTTTCATAACTTTATGTATATATGTATACATATATTAAAAAGTTTAACTCATGTCCAGGTAACCTACATCTAAAATTTCAAGTGTTTAGACCCAAAATTAGTGAAGCAGTTTGGTAGAGTCTGCAAAGGTCAACTCTTTCAACTTTGACCTCTTGGCAGCCAAATTTCGTCCCAAAACTGATTAAAAAGCTTGCTGCATGTTTGAATACTGTTTATATAAAACTTCAAATGTTTAAACCTAGAATTGGCCGAGTAGCTTGCTAGACAATGCAAAGGTCAAACCTTTTGAACTTTGACCCGTTGGTAGCCAAATTTTCAGCCAAAAACCGATTAAAAAGCTTGCCCTATGTCTGAATACACTTTATGTAAAATTCAAATGTTTAGACCAAAAACTGGCCGAGTAATTTGGTAGAGACCGCAGAGGTCAAATTTTTTTTAACTTTGACCCCTATTTTGACCCCTTAACATTTATTGTTTTGGGCTCAAATCAAATTAAAAAGTTTGATCCATGTTCAAAGATTAAATCGTTGAACTTTGACCCCTCCATCACCACAGGACTTTCCACCTTGGCTCCAAACTTGCTTGCACAGTTTAGGTGCAGTATCTGTTGCACATCAGATTGACACACTCTGAAACTCCAATGCTCATGTCCAGTGGAGCAAACCCCTGACGACTGGCAGCAGAGGGGGCGGGGGGGGGCGCAGCTTCTGGCCGAAAGTAATCTCAGTGAGGTAAACAGTCGCCCTATCGTGTTCACTACTATGCCTTTTCTTTCTGGATGAGGTTCCGTAGCCTTTCAAGGAAAACTGCAAGGCAGCAGTAGGATTTGAAATCAGAGTTCCCATCTCTTAGCCTTTTGCTGTGATAAGGCCCACAAGGCAGTGGTGTTTGATTTTGGGGTTAGTTCCCCTAGTCTTCGCCCAACCACGGGCACCCACAAGACAGTGAGGTAGGGGTTGGTAGTGTGCCAGGGTGTGTCCACACATCGGTGGACCATAACGCACTACCTCTGGGGTCCCCTACTACTCAGAGATCTACAACTTTAGCCTGGGGGCCGCAATATATATATATATCCCATAAATTAAGTCCAATATCAAAAACACTGGCTAAGTCGCCCTCTGAAGTTACCAAGTTCTACCAATTCTCTTTTGGTTTTATTCATCCTCGAGTGGCTTGTAATCATGGTGAATTGGTGACTCATTTGCCATAATTTATTTTTGTTTTTTTAGATGAAAAAAAAGGAATGAATTATTTCATGACACTAAAATTTGAAAGGAAATGTCAAATAGAAAATCATTTGAACTGTTCTTTTTTTGTTTTGTTTTTTACAAGGGAGTCGCCATTTATGAAGTCCCGAAGGCCACTGAAGGATAAGAGTTAATGAATGTAAGGTGGTAGTGTAATAATCGTTAATGGTGTAGATTGGGTAGAATTTGGATTATTTAAGGGGACGGTCAACAAGAACTTGTTTACATCGGACTTGAAGGCTACCATATTGTAATCAACCAAAAGGCAGGCCAATTGGAACAATGTTTCATATGCGGACAGTTCTAGGAAAGAAGCTCTGTTCATGGAATCTGCATTTAGATTCCGACACAGATAAAGAGTTGAGAAAATTATTGATAGTGGTTCTAGCTAGTCGAGTGTTTTTTTTTGGTGAAAGTTTGGGAAGGGGAGACCATAGATTGGAGGTCAGACAAGCATTTGCCCTGAAAATAATGATAGAGCAGAGACAGGCTCACAGCATCTTTTTTGTGGGAAAGAGAAAAAGGCATCTAGGTTTCGAACTCTATCAAGGCAAGACAGGATGTGCCAACAGTATTCCATTTTTAGCAAATCTTTATTTAAAATATTGAACATTTTCTTTTTAAAACTATTTACGTTATCTCCCTCCAACAGTGGGATGATGTGATGCATGGAAACCAGAAAAAAAAAAATGGTAATCTTATTAGAAAGTCAAGCCTCGATAATCGCTCAAAAATCGAAAATTACACAAAATACGAATAGGAGAACATCCAATAAACGTCACAAAATAGTGCAAATATGTAATGTTTTACCAGTATTTTGTTTAATTTTCGACTTTTGAGTGATTATTGAGTCGATTATGATTATTTTTCATTCCAACTCGACATGGTTTACACTACTTTGATTTATAACTAAAAACATTGGTGTTTGTTAAGATAGAGTCGACAGATCATTTTTTTTAAATATGTGGTTTCAAGCCAAAACAGTACTTACTTGTCATGTCAAAAATAGTAATATGACCAAAAATTATGAAAACTCATCGAGTAGAACAACTGCTATTGTGTTGCTATTGACTAAAACAAAACATCACCCTTAATGGGTGATGTTTTGTTTTAGTCGATAGCAACACAAAAGAGACAAATATATCCCCAGTATTCGCAATCTTCAAAGTGTTCAAATCTAGGGAAAATGTCATTGTTTCGAATTTTCCATAAAAATTACTCTTAACTATAAATAATTTTTTACTTGTTAATTTTTTGTAATTTTTTTAATATACTACTATTTTCGACATCACAAGTAAGTACTGTTGCTTTTGTTTAAAATAATATATTTAAAAAAAAAACATCTGTTGATTCTATCTTAACAAGTACCAAAACGTTTAAAATAAGTTACAAGACAAAAAGAAAGTTATCTATGTAGGTAGAAGAGTAACATAGCTTGCATTTGTTTGTTATTTTTTTCAGCCTCCCCCCCCCCTTTTTATTTGCTTTGTTAGCTATACTTGGAATATTATCTAAGACAACATATCAATATCAATCAGTTATTGCTTTATTACAATTTGGTTCAATTAATAATTTAATAACTAAACAATACCATAATAATCAAACTTTAAAGCTCAATACCCTATTTAATAATAATAATGAAAATAATAATACCAGTGAAAACCAATAATAATAATATCAGTGAAGAGAAATCAATGGTAAGCGGTTGTTGCGATAACGCAGCTTGTCTGCAAAGGTTATCAAAAGAGATGGAAAATACTGGAAATCTGGGGAGACTTGTTGTCACTGACTCCAGAGAACACCACAAGTTGTTCTCAAAGAGAAATTTTTGATGATGGCCTGCTTGACTACTCCTTGTGAGTAAATAAACCAAAACAATAAATGAAAGTAATTTTTTTTTTTTTTTATTCAATTTTCACCCCAAACAAGGCACAGTGCCACTTTGAAGCAGGGGGCTACTATCAGGGACTTAATTAGCGGGGTCATTATGAAGGGAGATGAGTAGAAGTTTGTTCACATTACACTTGAACTTCTGCATATCATTGCAGTTGGGAAAGCAGAATCCCGGAAGGGAGTTCCAAAGACCCGCAGTTCTGGGGAAGAAACTATTGGAGTAAAAGGCTTTCTTGCACCTAGGGATCTCTACTGTAAAGGGATGAGACTTAGTAGCTTGTCGGGTTTGTCGGGGGTAGTTACGTCGGGGAGGTACAAGTGTTTGCAGTTTGTCAGAGCATTCACCATTGAAGTATTTGTAGAACAGGCAGAGGGATGCAATATCTCGTCGATGGGACAGTTCAGGACCTATCAGGTTGGCGACTCTCTTTTGAACCCTGTCCAGGAGCGAGAGACAAGCAGCAGATGCACCAGCCCAGATGTTACAACAGTACTCCATACATGGGCGAATGGTTGCCTTATAGAGGTATAGGATACTGTCAGGCGTAAGTAGTTTTCTAGCACGGTAGAGGGAGCCAACCTTCCTTGCAGCAGCCTTGGCAATGCTCTCAATGTATCTATTCCAGTTCATATTCCCTGTAAACGTTAGGCCGAGGAGTTTAAAAGAAGTACTTAATAATAAAAAAAATTTAAAAAAAACACTCCCGGACAACGCCGGATATGTACAGTTGGATTAATCTCTAAGGGGATATTTATCCAATCAAATAACAGTAGTGACTAACCAGGGGATTACATACATACATACATACATACATATATATATATATATATATATATATATATATATATATATATATATATGTGTGTGTGTGTGTGTGTGTGTGTGTGTGTCATCCACATACAGTACAGTTTTGCTGTTTCACATGACAAAAGTCTGTACTCCAAAGGGCGGAATAAATTCAAGAATTGATATGATAATTATTGAATGATTCTGCGCTATGAAACAGGTGTTGTCAACGTACTTAAAGAAATAAACAGTAAGATTGTCAACATCTTGAAATTTAGAATATAGACTTTTGTCATTTATCTGTATATGCTCTGTAGTTACATCGGAGCTTCATAAATTAAAAAATTGATATAAATAAAAGACGAAAGATTAAACATATTTCCCCATACATATATATATATATATATATATATATATATATATATATATATATATATATATATATATATATATACGCGGAATATTCTGTGTAGCTTAATTGTCATATATATTTTATAACTTACTATATATGTAAATTTCACGTCAACACTTTAGAGGTTATTTCATCACATAGGATTTAATCGGACGAGGGACAAGTTGTTGATTTATTTGCTAAGACAATGCCAGAAATAAAGCCTGTGATGGAAATACAAAAGCCAACATTAGAATCTTTCGGAGTTTTCCTTTCCAACGAAGAAAATCCGTGACCCTCCCTCTCCAACTGGGTGGCCGTGACCCTCCTCCTCCCCATCATCATCCTGGTCTTTTTGTACAACAAAATTCAGCTACAGTTTCGTAAATAAAAATAGAACATCCATTTCGTTATGTAGACAAAAAGTACACATTACATAGGATCCGTTTTGTGTGTGTGTGTGTGTGTTTTCTTTTTTTTTTTTTTTTAGCCCCCAGATGTTAGGGGAAAAAAAAAAAAAAAAAAAAAAGGTCAAATAATATTTAGAAATAAATTTTTTAAAAGTCTACGTTTCTGTTTTTTTCTATAAAAGACAAAACTAAAATCGAGCTCTATAGCAGTAGTTGTAGTAGTAATCGTTTGTGGTTTTCTAATTGATCACAAAATTAGAAACCTGCTATATTTTGGGGAGGAGGGGATTAAATCTTTTTTCAGTTACATCAATTATATTTAGAGCGAAATTGGTTGTGAATAGTTTTTTCACAACTTATTTTGGTTCTTAACTTAATTAAAAAAAAAAATACAAAAAAAATCTTTATGGTGTATGTACCCATGACGTAACGAATGTCATATTCCCAAAATCACGTAAATTGATCAAGTGGTTTTCTTTTTCGTGCTTTGCATCTGTTACAGTGTTATTTTTTAATATTACTTTCAAATTAAATTCAATTTTTACGATATTTTTGTTGATATTAAATTGTTAAAATAAAAATTTAAATAAAATACAGAATAGTTACAAAACACCCTCCCTTCTCCATGTTAAGAATAGCTTTCTAAATAATAACGTTATTATTTCAACGCGGTAACATAAATGCAGAAGTATCCTATTATTAGCTAAAATAATTAAATTTTATGAGTAAGCAAAAACGGGGTGGGGTTTGTATTACTGTACACATAGATTCGAAAAAGTTGTTAAAAAAGAAATATATAACAAATAAATGTTATCAAAGGCAAGATAAATTACTTTTCTACCAAATTGGATATAATTTTCGTGTTTTTATTCAATTTAACATGTTTATTCAGCTCGAAAAGCATACAGTGTTTACTGATGTATTGGAAAATTCAAAATGGCGGCCGACTCTCTTTTTAACACAGTTAAGTTCGGAAAAAGGTGTAATAAATAATAAACTAGACAAAATACTGTTAGAAATTCGCTCAATATATGTTACCGTGACATAACTTGACATATATTCGGTGGGTTTTTAATAGTATTTTGTCTAGTTTATTATTTATAACACCTTTTCCCGAACTTACCGTGTTAAAGAGAGAGTCGGCCGCGATTTTGAATTTTCCAATACATCGGTAAATACTGTATGCTTTTCGAGCTGAATGAACATGTTAAATTGAATAAAAACACGAAAATTATATCCAGTTAGGTAGAAAAGTAATTTATCTTGCCTTTGATAACATTTGTTATATATAATATATTTTTTTAACAACTTTTTCGAATCTATGTGTACGGTAATACAAACCCCGAATTTTGAAGGTACGGTTTACATTATGTAAAAGTACCCCATTTTTTTTTTTTTTTTTTTTTCATAGATTTAAATTTAATTTTTTGTTATATTGAAGGTTTCAGCTTTAAATTTGTTGCTATTAAAACAAGATTATTTTAACTAAATTAGTTCTACTTTTACAACAATTTGGTTCAAGAGCAAACGATGCGATATGCGTCGCATCATCGTTTGGTCATTAAATTATTAATTGAACCAAAATGCTACGAAATTAAAATTTAGTTTAAGATAATGTTTCAATAGAAACCATCTTAAAGCTAAAAACTTCTATGTAACCGACTTTTTTATGATTACATAATGTTAAATTCTTCCTCCCTAAAACAGGATACGGAATTGTCTCATTCATATGGATGAAACAGACAACTGAAGAACACACGTGTAGAGTTGGATACAAGAAACGGATGGTGTACTGTGTGACAGGGTCGAAATAATTATAACTAATTATAATTATAAATAAATAAAACTCGGGACTTTTATTTACGATTTCAAAAGGTGGGGGATAAAATGCGTACATAAAAAGGGACTTTTTTTTCATAAAAATAAAAATAGAGTCATTTACGTTTTTAGCGGCCCAAAGTCTCTTTTCAACTACACGCTTGATTTGACTTTTTTTTTTTTTTACAAAGAGGTCACCACTTAACAAGGCCCGGGGGCTATTCAAGGATAAGTGTTACAGTAGACAATGGGATAATTTCTTAGTAATAGTAGTAGAAATTTAGTAAATTGGATTATTTAATGGGGCGGCTCATCAAGAATTTGTTTACGTTGGACTTGAAAATAACCAAATTGTAGCCAGCCAGCTGGTAAACAGACTAACGGAAGAGACTTCCACACGCGTGCAGTTCTGAGAAAAAAAAGCTTTGTTCATGGAATCTACGTTTCGGTTTAGACACAGATAAAGAGTGGGGAAAATTATTGATAGTGGTTTCAATTAGACGGGTGTTTTTCGTGAAAGATTGGCCAGGAGGGCGGGGGGGGGGCATAGATTGGAGCTCGGACGAGCACTTGACATGGAAATAACGATAAAGCAGAGACAGGCTCGTAACATTTGCAGTTTTAATATTAGAGTTGTTTAATTCTCTTTACTACTGCAAGAACTATAAAACACTAGAGTCGAAAAATGGGATTGAAAAGCCAGCGTCCATGACGAGGGGCACTGGCCACTGGCCTAAAAAAAAAAAAAATGTCTGGGTAGCCACGTTGGTAATCCCCGGTAGGCCGCCTCAGGCGATTAGCTATAAACTAACCTCTTCTCAGAAAGAGAAGGCAACGCCTGAGAGGGTGGACCACCTAGAACTGCACAGACCTAAAGTCCCACCGCAAAATTAACAGAGACCGGTTAGGAATGGTCTAACATCTGTTGATTTGGAGGTCCCAGGATAAAAATTCCTAGCCGTGCAATTTAAAATGTCACAAATGAAACAAACAAAAATATCCAAATATTTAATTTAATATAATTTTTTGTCTTCTTCGAAAGAACTTAATATTTGTTGCATTTATACAGGTTTTTGTCAACTGTGACGTAAATGGTTAGGGCTAGAGTTAAGGTTAATTAAAATTTTTATTATGGAGTTGTTTTGGTATCTTTTTTTATTATTAAACTTAGTAAAAACAAAAACAGTTTCTTATATAACTATGTGTGTGTTACCAAATTTTACCTTTGGATCTATCGTCCTTCTGTGGTTAGGGTTAGAGGTGGGGTTAATTTTTTTCTTCTTTTAATAATGAAACTGTTTTGTTTTTGTTATTATCAAAATTAAAACAAAAACACATTCTCTTAAAAAAAGTGATATTAAATAAATCTTTGATATACTTTAAATTGCGATTTTAAAACGACGAATCGAATAAAAAAAAAAAAACTTCTCGGTCATTTGCCTAGGAACAAAGTGTTGTATCTGGTCTAATATTAGACTTCATTTTTTCTGTCCATAATCAGTGAAGGAGAAATATTTCTAATTTGAGAGCATTTTTATAGGTGCTTTTCCATAGTTACATCCATATAAAATATTGCTGTTAAAAGAACATAAGAAACCTTTATGAAGTACTTACTTGCGATGGAAAAAAATACCGTTCTCCACAATTTACTGGAATTAATCCAGTAGTTTATTTCATACATGTGTAACAATGGAGAAGCAGTAAGCACCGTTTCAATTTTCTTTCCAATCCAGAGCATCCCTTTCAGGGGAGCTGGATCCCCCTCATACATACATTAAAAACCGACTGCATGCATTATTTACCCTCGTGAGGAGGGGGTAAGTAAATAGAGGCTTCTTTTGAAAAGAGAATTTCGGATGCTGGAAACGTGCATAAACAAAGTAAGAGAACTATTATTTGGCGACATGGAAATTACTTCGTGTGTATGTGCTCTGTTATATTTTTAACCTATATTGAGCTTTTGAACAAAAAGGATTGGTACTTACACATAGTGAAATATAATTGAAAAAAAAAACACACACACACATTTATATATATATATATATATATATATATATATATATATATATTATATATAAGGAACAGAGTTATTTCTCTATTTCGTCGGAATACTATTTCCATTATTCTCATATATATATATATATATATATATATATATATATATATATATATATATATATATATATTAATAGAACCATCTTCAAAGGTCATAAACTTTTAACATCTCACCTGGACGACGAAATAGTAAAAAAAAAAAGCTAACTTCAGTAATATTATTATCATTTTGTTCATAAATTACATATAACATCACATATAACGTACAAAAACCAGAAAGCTTTATATAAATAAAGATCCAGTTTGATTATACAAAAAAAAACTTCATTGCAAATGAAAATGAAACAGCTAAACGTGACCCATATTTTTGAGTATGGTAGCCTATCACAAACAAAATCGAACAAATTGTGTAACACATTTTTCTATCATACGTAACATAGTAGTAATTATATTTAAAAAAAAAAATAAGGGTCATGGGTAAAATGGATATTATTTTACTGGAAAATAAATTCTAATTTTTAAAGTCGGTTGAAGAAAAAGGAAACTATCAAATACAAGATAAGAATAAATGCAAAAAAAAAATGTTTTTATATTAAACAGAAGCTAAAAACAATATGTAAAAACTAAAAAGATTTCCACCGCTACAAATGGGGATTTTACTACTAAAAATCCATCTAAATGTTGCTTTCTCCACATCATAACATTATATCATATTCTACAAAAACATTATTTTATTTTTATGTTCAATCTAACAGATTAAACTTGTAAAACGTGGACGGCTATTGAAGCTCTATTGACGACTGGGTTTAGTAGAGTTTGCATCTATTAATAGTCATAGTGATGCCATCGGGCTTCCGTATTGTGCAAAATGTGTCACGTAATGTATAATGTTGTGCTTCAAATTACTTTTGCGAACAGATTTTGTTAAGTATGATGAAGGAAAAAAGAAAACATGTTTTGTTTTGTTTTTTTACAAACTGACCGACGGAGGTGGAAAAATAAAAACAGAAATAAAAAGAAAATGGTCATTATAATTGGTATTATTAATTAATAATAGTTAATGCAAGAAAATAGACCTTTTTCATCCCCTAAAAAAAGATTTAGAAAAGATTTTAAAGACGGTTGTATTTGAGGATGAGTTTTTAATATTGCATAACATTTTTTTAAAAGGAGGAGGATAATTTCGGTACTTATTTCAGCACGATTCGTATTCTGCATAATAAAGGGTTACTTATGAACCTATGTCACCGCGCTATTTTTTAAATAGTATTTTCGAGTTTTACGACATATCTGTTTATTAAATCGTTAGGTAAAAGTACAGATTAGTTACAAAACACCCTTACTTCCCCATGTTAAGAATGGGTTTCTAAATAATACCGTTGTTATTTCAGCGCAGTAATATAGACGTATAAGTATCAATAACATTATTATTTAGAAATCTGTTAACATAGGAAACTAGTCTGTACTTTCACCTAACAACTTAATAACCCAAAGATTCAGTAAAAATTTAATTTTACTTGAAAATCATATTTAAAAAAAATAGAACGGGTTGTAAACTGCAGAAGTACCCAGTTTTCGTTACTAAACGTGGCTTTAGTGGGTATTTTAGGGTTAAAAGGACATGTGTTCGATGGGGTGTTATTTTATTTATTTAGTTATTTGGAAGTGTGTTTTTGTTTTGGGTGTGTGTGTGTGTGTTTTAAACTGTTTGCTTACCTTCGACAGTGTCGGCCAGTGATGGCTCTGCAGCCGCAGTGGATGAAGATGATGATGAAGATGAGACAGGCACAAGTCCGTTCATGGAATCAAGTTTTTCTGAATGCTGAATCATGTTGAGGATGGCGGAACCAGCCACCAACAACAACACAACCCCCCCTTTTTCGTCGTTTCCTCTTTTTTGCCTACACAACCCTGATTTTGCAGCCTCACGACGACGACGACGACGACCGTAATTTTTATTCCGTTTTGTTTTATATAAAATAGATGTAAAAAAAAAAAAAAAAAAACAGCAAAAAATAAATAAAAATAGAAATTTTTTTTTTTTTTTTTTTTTTTTACATAAGTAATATTACTTTTTGTTTTATAAATGTAAACATATCTACATGTTCCAACATTTAGATCGTATGCGGAATTAATACATTGTGACGGCTTCGAACCCACATATCATTTTTAGTCACGTTTGACGCAAATTACAACACGCTCTTGTTATACTGTAGGATGTTTCATCCGTTATATATTACATGACGGCCGAGGCGATCAAAAGAAAAATATATGCTTTTCCGTATCTTGTGTGTGTGTATATATATATACAATTTTTGATCACACGGGGTTGTTGTTTTTTGATTTTTTGTTTTTTTAAGTTTATACCCAAAAACAATATTGTAAAATTCTCCCTTGTTTCTGGGGTGGGGGGGTCCTAGATTCCCCGTGTTTATTTATTTATTTATTTTTTTTTTTTTTTTTAGTGACTCCTTCTTTGATGGCTTTCTGTAACGATATATAATTTTCGTTCCTCTCTCTTTCTTTTTTAGTTGCTAATAATCCTCCTTCGTCTTTCTCCTCTCTCTCCTTCGGTTGTTGTCGGCATTAGGCGCGCGCAGAATGCAACCTGTTCGGGGAGAGAGAGCGAGCGAGTGCCCGCCGACACGACGCATGCGTGATACGCCATAACTAGGTCACAGCTACATGGAAAATAAGGAGAAATTCGGAAACCACTCTCATTTCCAGAAAGCAATTAAAAACTATTCTACTTACTAAATATCATGAATTTAATTAAAAAAACAAACAATATAATTTAAATTCACCTTTTATAAATATCTACATATACCAATTCGGGCATAGTTTTTTTTTATCTGCTTTAAATACTTATATCCAATCTCTCCATTCGTACCTTCTCTCAACGTATGTGTCAATTAGATTGTGTGTGCGTGTGTATTTTTTTATTTTACTTTGTTGCAAAAGAGGGCTGGGTATGGAAGGACATGGGTGACAAAATAAACTTATTTAACTCTATGTACTTTTGATATCTTTTAAGTGAAAATGAAAACATTTTTATTCTATTTTTTTTATGTATACATGATTTCCTTATCAAGAAAATTAAATGCACACTTTATATCTATTTCGGTTATATTGTTGAACGCGACTTTCAAGAAACGTTTCATCATGTTTGTTTTAAGAAAACTATTCTTTAATATTTCTCGGATGTAACTTTATTAAGAAATCATTTAATTTTTTTTAAAAATATGTTTATTAAAATATTAAACAGTCCTAATTAGAATTCGACTTAATTAAACAAAACACAAAATTACAGAAATTTTTTATGACGTGCGCATTCATCACGAAACGAAAATTTCATGTGCCAAAAATCACGTAAATTGATCCAAATTCTTTTTGAGAGAGTAAAAGCAATTTTTAGCGATTTTAACTTGTATCCATTACAGGGCTAATTTGGATCTCGAGAGTTCGAATTTAGTTGTCACCCCATTATTTATAAAACAGGCTGATCAAAACAGTACGTCTCACTTAGTCATAAAATTTTATTTTCTTGTTTTAAAAAAAAAAGTACTTGATCAATTTATATGATTTTTAGAATATGACATGTTTGTTCCGTGACAGGTACGTTCATAAAGGTTTGTCGGTACTTCTATATTATAATAACGAAAAATATTGAATTTCAAATTAAACAAATGGTACCTATGTAATTATCAGGTCGCAAATAGTAACATATCCAAAAATTACAGAAAACAATGGGGTAGAAAAATTCATTTAAAAAATAATAAATTTGTGAAATCACTGTTAGTGTTACGCCTGTTATGCTTACTAAAAAAAAAACAAGTTAACAGGGGGGATAATTAAGTTCTGTTACTTATGTCACGTGATGAACGTAATTCAAAATGTCGGAAAATTTTATTCCCTATCTAAACTTTATCGAAAACTGGTTTTCATTGATAATTATTTTTCTACCTTATCGTTTTCCGTCATTTTTGGATATGTTGCTATTTCCGACATGGCAATTACGTAGGTACTATTTGTTTTACTGTGAATTCAATACTTTTTTCTTTATTATAATATAGAAGCACTGATTTATCTGTATTTTTTGCATACGTTTTTTTTTTTTAACGTTTTTAACTTTTTGAAATGAGGATTGATTATTCATATTATTTGGATTCATCGGACTACTGTTCTCATCTTGTGATTTCGCAACATTTCGATCGATGTAACGTCCGACCTTCTTCAGATGTGTCTTGTCGGACTTGGGAATGATAATATATACAAACAATAAGTAAAAACTAATATATAGAGATATACACTATATACGTCTCTATATATTATACAGTAATATATAGTAATACTAATTAATAATAAATAGTGATATTTACAACTAGAAATAAAAATAGGTTCAAAGCTCCTAAAATTCGTTCTAACAGTGGCTGCAAGGACTCGTGGCGTATAGAATACTTGGAAAAGGCAGTTGTTTGAAGTGATATTCTCCTGAAGGTTCAATCGTCAGTGTGGGCGAAGAAGAACCTCTATCTAGTCATGGTTGACGGAACACAAGCATTTTTACTTGAGTAAATAACTCGAAATAAGAAAAATGGTTTGTTTTAATTTAATTATTTTTATTGTGCAATAATTTATGGTAATTTGAAATATGTTAAACATTAAAAGAAAAAAGAAAAACATTGTTAATGACCATTTTAATAATAATAGTAATAATAATAATAATAATAATAATAATAATAATAATAAAAATAATAATAATAATAAGTCCACTGATATTGGCTGGCTGCTACGAATTCGGAATAAAGGCATGTGGGCGAAAAAAGGCAAAAGTAGAATAAGAGACATCTGCTACAAGAGAACCACAATTTTTATTCCCAAATCAGAATTCCCCTTTTGAGGAGCTTGATTTTCCCCATAATAAAACCGACCGTATGTTTAACTCTGTCAGTAAAGTAATTCGGGAATTCGCAGCTCACTCCCATCCGGTAATATACCTCCACCCGGGCAACGCTGGGAGAATTTTTTCTTTTCTTTTTGTCTCAAAATTTATTTTCAACCTTAACATCGTTGTGGCTACAATTATTTATTTATTATTATTATTTTTTTTTTTTTTTGTTTTCATTTTTTTTTTTTCTATATATTTTTATGTATTTTTTCTATTTTTTGTAAACTTACGATAGTTTCGTTTGATTATTACGGACTGAAAAAGGATTCAGTGTTTACATAATTGCTGCCTCATGTTCTCAATTTATTGTCGATAATGATGTTAGTCTAACTACCCCCCCCCCTTTCCTTCCTCTCTCTTTTTTCTTACTCCATCTTTCTCTCTATCTGTCCCTCTCTAGCAGGTTCCCGCAAAAAAAAAAAAATGATAGGTTTTTTTTAACTAGAAAGGGCGATATGACCCCTTAAAAGCGATGAAGTGCCCTTGTGATGCTGATGCTGGTACTTCTGGCGTTTGAAAAGACAGATTCTCTCTCTCTTCTCTCTCACTCACTCACACACACACACACACACACACACACACACATACACACACACACACACACCTCCTTCCTCTCTTTCTTTCTTTCTTTCTTTCTTTCTTTCTCTCTCACCTTTTCCGCCCTCTCTCTCTCTCTGTAACCCTTTCTCTATTTCTATCTATGTCATCCCCCTCTCTCACTCCCCCCCCCCTCACACACACGCACACATTTGCACACGCGAGATCGTTCGCTTTCCGCAAACTTCTGACAGTTCGGCTATCATAAAAAATCACCAACAGTTACAAAGAGCAATAATTGGCTGTAATAAAACTGATTTTATTTATTTTTGCACGATAATTTGGCGAGTTTGTTTGTGAACAAAAAAAAAAAAAAAAAAAAAAAAAACGTAAATGATTTATTTTATTTTATAGCAAGAAAACCCAGTGTTGTCCGGGATTAAATTCATATATCCTTTTTATACACAATCCATAACACCATGTGAATCACTTTTCGTTTTTATTCCTATTTACCTGCCTTCCCCACGAGGGCAAAGTTAAACACAAGGTTTGTTTTTAATACGGGGAAAATCCATCTCCCATAAAAGGGGCACTTTGGATAGGAACAAAAATATAAAATTGTATCAGTCTAGAAGGATTTCTCCTTCACTGACCGAGGACAGAAAAAAATGAAGTATAGTACAGAACAGATACTACACTTTGTTCCTAGCCAATTACACACTACTTGGCCCTGGGTTTATCCTTGGCCCCCAAATCAACAGAGATTAGACCATTCCTGTAATGATCTAGTTCCTGTTGATTTTGCGGTGGGAGTTTAGTTCTGTGCAGTTCTAGGAGGTCCACCGCCCCAGGCTTTGCCTTCTCTCTTTGAGAAAAGCTTAGTTTATTGCTAATCGTCTGAGGCACCCTCACCGAAGAATGCCGACAGGGCTGCCCAGTCACTTCTTGCAGATCAAAGTACCCCATCCTCGGGGACGCTGACTTCTCAACCCCACTTTCCGAACCTGGTGTCTACGTTCTTGCAGTGGGAAAGAACTAAGCGACCACTTTATTCCTAGCGAAAAAGCTAAACTGGCAGTTCTTTATTTGTATTTTATAACGTTAAAATTTGAGAGTGTGGTTTAATGATACCTGAGCATTAATTTAAAAAAAAATGTAAATTAGTGGCAATCAATGCATCTCTGTAAATTTATAGACTTTAACCGCTTCGAGACATATTCTGGAATCAATGAAGACCCGTTCAATTGAGAAGTTAGTAATAGCATTTCTCTTATTCTTTTTGTTTTTATTCCTATAATTTTAAAGTTATAAAAATAAAATAAACTGCACTATCTCTTTTTATGAGTGTTAACCGCGAATGCATATCCAACATTATTATAGCATTTTTATAGAATCACACTCGTCTCCAATTGGATGGTCTCAAGAATGACAACAAGTCAAGTTCTGCAACACAAAGTCAGAGAGTGTGAGCTACTTGACACCCAGCTGTAAGGTTCTGTTGAAGGATGGCTACTATACGACTCGTCACAATGGAGTGTGCAAATATCTCCACGAGACATTCTGCAAAAAGTTGATTATCGAATGTAGCAGCAAGTCATGGAAACATGTTTACCAGCAAGAACAGTTGGAAATAAGTCATACACCATCCACTATGACTATGCAATTCCTACAGTTACGTAACTAGAAAACGGAGCTATAAAACCTGACATAGTGATATGGCTCAAGAAGGGGAACGAAGCAAGTTAGTTTTCCCAATGATGCTTGGTCAAATAGAGATGAGAAGGAAAAGATAACGAAATATCAAGGTTTTATGTACGATATAAAAAAGAAACTGGAATATGATGACAGTACAATCTAAAAATAAGCTTAAACCAGACTTAGGGTCAAACAAATCCAACTTGCCTCCCCCCTTGAGGCTTGCATTCACAAATACCCGTGGGCTTAGAACTAATTTAGCTTATGTTGAAGCATTTCTCCTAACAAATACCCCGGATATCTTAGCATTAAGTGAGACTAACCTACACTCCTCCATCCCCTCTAACTACTTCAACATGCCTGGATATCTCCCACTCTGCTGTAAGGACTCTGACAGACACATGCACGGACTTGGAGTTTACATTCGTAATACCCTTCCCTTGACTAGAGGAACAAACCTAGGATCGGATGATCAAGCCTTTATGTGCTTTAGACTAATTATGCAACACAACATCAGCTACTTTTACTTTCTCTACCGCTCTCCCTCGACCCAAGACTGCACCATGATAAACAAAGTCTCTGACAGCATAGACACAGCACTCTCCCTCGACACTAACGCACAAGTACATGTATTTGGTGACTTTAATGTCCACCACAAAAACTGGCTTGGGTTCTCTACTTACGCAGTTGCAGCAGGCAGCACAACTCATAGCTTCTCTATATCTCACTCCCTATCACAAATTGTTACTTTTCCAACCTGTTTCCCTAACCAGGAAGAACAACACACATCACTTTTAGATCTGTTTTTGATCACAGTTCCTGATGATTGTATAACGAATGCCGACAGCCCGCTCGGGAACGCTGATCATGCAGTGATAATGGTTGAAATCGCCCTAAACTCTAGAGCCAAAACTGAAGAGCCAGTGCTCAAAACAACGAGATATTATAAAAAGGCTGACTGGGAAGCCATCAGAGATCTTATCAGAGATGCCCCATGGGGAAATATTTTTTCTCTTCCTGCTGAACTAGTGCGCAAACGAGACCACTGAATGGTTCAAAACTGCAATCGAAGCGCATGTTCCCATGCGGAAATTCTATAGCAAGCCCCACTCTCCCCAGTGGTTTACTTCGACTTGAGCAACTGCCATTGCTCAAAGGCAGCATACATACTGCGGATTTAACCGACATAAGTCCAGTTCAAACAGACAGAAGTACATAGAAGCTAGAAGTAACGTTAAGAAAGAAATAGCGACAACTAAGAGAGAATTTACGGAAACCACTAAAAAATGCATCGAAGCACAAAAACTAGGAACTCGTGACTTCTGGAAAATCTACAACAGTGTAGTAAATAATGGGCAATCAACAATTCCCCTACTAACCAACAATCACGAGGTTGTTTGCTCAGCAACTGAAAAGGCTAACATGCTTGCCAGTCGGTTTGCCTCAAACTCCACACTGAACCCTTCCAACCACCCCCTACCTGAATTTCCTATGCGGACAGACGCCACGCTAGAGGATCTGAAAATCACCCCTGTTCAGGTGCATGCTATCATAAAAAACTTTGACACTTCAAAAGCATGTGGACCCGATCTCATCCCAGCTGAGCTATTAAAAAAGTGCTCAGCCGAAGTAGCTCCAGTTCTCTCCAAACTCTACAACAAATGCCTTAATGAATCTTGCTTTCCGGGCTGTTGGAAAACTGCTTCTGTGGTACCAGTATTCAAGAATTCTGGCGAAAGAACTGACCCATCAAATTATCGCCCCATTAGCCTCCTCCCACTTTTTGCCAAAATATTTGAGACCTTAATTAACCATGCTCTAGTCCATCACCTTACAGATGCTAAACTTCTGACTGACCAACAATATGGATTTAGACAAGCCCGTTCCACAGCAGACATCCTAACTGTAATCTCTGAACGTATATACCATTCACTGGACAAAGCAGGGAGGACATAGCGGTAGCTCTAGATATATCTAAGGCTTTTGACAGGGTATGGCATGAGGGTCTCCTCAGGAAGATTAGATCATATGGTATCACTGGTAGAATACTTAACATAATTAAATCCTTCTTAGATAAGAGAAAAATCCAGGTTGTCCTCAACAGTCGTACATCTAAACAATATGATATAAATCCGGGAGTGCCCCAGGGTTCTATCCTTGGACCTCTACTGTTCCTGATATTCATAAATGACCTCCCCGACAAAACTGCCTCTGAGATGGGTATATATGCTGATGAAACCACACTCTATAACAGGCACGACAGGAAAACAAATGAACACATAGCTAAAGAAATGGCAGAAACACTAGAGGATGACCTCCAATCTGTAGTGGAATGGGGACAAAAATGGATGGTCACGTTCAATGCCGCCAAGACTAAACTAGTTTCATTCAATAATTACAAGAAACCTTCTCTACCACCTATAGCAATGGCAAACGACTCTTTATCTGAGAGTACGTCTTTCAAGCTCCTTGGCCTAACGTTCACAGGAAACATGAGTTGGAACAATTACATCAAGGGCATTGCCAGGGCCGCTGCAAGGAAGGTGGGCTCTCTCTACCATGCTAGAAAACTACAATCATCCGAAAGTATCCTGTACCTCTATAAGACAACCATTCGCCCATGTATGAAGTATTGCTGTCATATTTGGGCTGGTGCATCGGCTACTAGTCTCTCGCTCCTTGACAAGGTTCAAAAGACAGTCGCAAATCTGATAGGCCCTAAACTGGCATCTAAGCTTCAGCCTCTGTCCCATCAACGAAACGTTGCATCCCTCTGCCTGTTCTACAAGTATTTTAATGGTGAATGCTCTGATGAACTGCAAGCACTTGTGCCCCCACGACGTGAACACCCTTGACAGACCCGACAGGCTGCTAAATCCCACCCCTACACTGTAGAGATCCCTAGATGTAAAAGATTTTTCTACTCCAGTAGTTTCTTCCCCAGAACTGCTAGACTTTGGAATTCCATTCCAGGTCACTGCTTCCCCAACTGTACTGACGGGCAGAAGTTCAAGTGCAACATCAACCAACATCTTGCTGCCCAAATCCCTACATACCCAGTAGTTGTTGCCCTTGATAGTAGCCCCCTAC